>NC_140483.1:1205000-1622500 GCF_964271855.1 Acomys minous | reverse complement strand
CACTTACAGCGCCATCTCTTGATGCATTCATATCTTCTTTGCGAGGTCCCCTGTACTTCACACTTGGTCAGCTCCTCTCCATCCTATGGAGGAGGCCCCTCCAGGGCCATCTGCTTCCCTCAGTTCACCCTGCACGTTGCCCCCAGGGGGACCCCGTGGGAAGATAAGCCCATTCATAGGTCTCCGATGTTTAGGTACCCTGAACCTTCAGAATAAAGCCCAAGCTATCATGCTGGCCTTTGAGACTCTCCAAGGCATCCCTGCCCAACCTGCTTCAGAGCATCCGCCATTCGTGCCCATCCTGAATCTGACTGGATGAGCTCTTCTCGGACTCTGCATTCAGTGATCCCTCTGCTGAGAGCCACCTGTCTCCTGGCATGTTGGCTGTCTGGTTCTGCCTTTAGCTTCAGTTTAAATGTTACTTTTTCCTGGACCTGACAGGACCCGGCAGAGAGCAGCATGCACATGCTGAGTCTCCTCATAGACCTGCGTCCTTCCTGCCCCTTACCAAGATCTGTTGCAATGTGTTTATTAGTGTCTCCCTCAGAAATAGCACACGGGGGAAGGGACATGAACTTGGTCTGTTTCACACTCTGTCCCTCTAAGTCTAGAGCCTGGCACAGAGGTAACTGTTACCTGCCTGTGGTCTACCTGGACACTTCTGCCATGCTAATTACATTAGAGATTCTCTCTGGAATATGTTTACATTTGCGCATGGGCATTGGGTAATCACAGCCGAGGAAAAGAACTCAGAAGACTTGATATGAACATAGCAGACTGTTCAGGGAAAGTCTAAGAAGACAGACAAGGGGACAGCACCAGGCTGGCTGCACCAGGACACCAATGACTAGAGGAAAACGTATCAGTTATTCACAGGAAAATGCTCACCAGGAGATCCAGGCTGATGGCACAGAGGACAATTTTCATTTTCTTTATTTGGGCAAGCTCCTCTGCCATTTTAAATTAAGCTGAATCCCATATGGCTGCTTGCTGTAGAATTTTATTTTTAGGCTTCAGCTATCATCTCTGGGATGCATCCTGTTTCTTTTTATAGCCAGACCACAGCTATTGATTCCCAGGATTGTTGCATTCTCTTTGTCTAGGTGCAGACAGTCCAGGCTGCAGTGACTGCTCCCTCCCAGGGGAGCTGCCTGGAAATACTAGGGCCACCTCAAGGCAGCCTCCCCTCTGCTCCTGCTGCTGTTCCTTGCCTGCTGCAGAGGACCAGGCTAGAGCTTTCTTTGCCAGCGAGGCTGATATATCAGCTGGAATCCCGCAGAGGGGCCCCCACCAACTCAGACATTTACGTGTGGGCAGAACTGAGCTGCAGAGCCATTCTTCTTCCTGCCTGGTACTTACTCCATAGTGGCGACTTTTGTTGTCCCTGTGCTAAGGGAGTCCTGGGGCCCCAGCTATTGTGAGCCTCCTCCGATCTGTGTAAGAGTGGGGGGTGGGGTGGGAGGCATACTGGCTCATCTTGCCTCTCCTCCCTCTTCTTTTTATTATCATTAATAATGAAATATTGAGACCGAGCTGCTAATGAGCTTAAACTGCCCCCCCCCCCTGTTAGTTTTTTTTTTCCCCTTCGTACTGTCACTTCAGAGTAAATTACTTTTCTCTGCATCTTGTTCAAGGGATATCACACCAGCATGACCCTTCCCTCCCACCCTTGTTCTAATTTCAGGGTTATTCAGTTTCTCCCACTGCAGTTTACTAAGCAAGGGAGGTCGTCCATCTATCATACTTAAACCTGGGCAACACGTCCTCTCCTGCAATTGAGACATCATTCTTGCTGCACCGAGCTGCCTCTGGCTTTAAACACTTACACAATACACATAGATGTAACCTATAAAAGAGTAAATTCATAATGTATACTGATATCTCTGTGTTATGAGTGTAATGGGAAAATATTTAAAGACTGCGAGCACAGGGAAACGTGTTGTGGAGGGAGGCGGGTAACCAAACAGCTGCCTACACCACGCAACACATCTGCTGGGCCCTGGCTCCTGTTCGAGGCGTGCTAAGCACTTCCTTGTCAATTGGGAAATGTCAGAATGTGGAAACAACCGACATTAAGTAGAGATTTTGTGCCAGCAAGACAGCTAGCACCCTCCAGTATGCTTTTGTCTTCTGCTCAGAGATGTTAAGCTGGCCTGCGCCGCACAGCTATTTCTTCGAGTTTCCTCTGCCGCTCACCAATAGAAGGCACTCAGAGATGCCAGGTGACATCCCAGCTTTGCCTTTCAGAGTTTGACCTTAGACAAAGATCACACCTCCCTCTCCCTGCGTTGCCAATGACAGTGCTTACTTTGTAGTGTTTTGAGGATAGGATGAGCTAACACATGTGGCACGCTCAGTAGCCTTCTTAAACTTTTCCCCATTAACTTATAATTTCTTCCCAAGAAATTGTTTGCTACCCCAGATTGTATATACTATATGTTATGTACATAATGTATATTAAAAACATGTACTGATGATAAACCATAGGAAGAGTATTTTAAGACAGTTCTTTGTTATGTATACGATTTTGCCATTTATTAAAGATTAAAGCAGATTTGCATACTAATGAGATAAATGTGTTTGTATATTTTAACACAAAGAATTAAATCTTGACAGACTATTCAGTAGTACAGAATTTAGAGCATAATTCAATATTTTCCAGATTTGATCGATATTTTAATTTTACAGTCATCAATGCTGAGTGTTGCTTTGCATAAATGCACAGTACATAGTGACAGAAGCATGCCTAGGGACACTTTTGAGGTCGCTAGAAATTCTGTTCTAATCCCAAGCCAAATTTCACAAAGAGATTTTTTTTTAATGCAACTCAAGTCAGCAACTCAAATAGCAATTTTAAAAATCAAACATTTTAACATAGCACAACCCAAATATGCACTAATTTGGTACTTAAATGCCAAGGAATGATGTCAGGAAAATATTTTTAAAATCTTTGTTTTCTGTAACTAGCCATCGTGATTCTGCGAGAACACGGCACTGGCTGAGGGGTTCCTGGTGGTTTTGTTGTCTTTACCTGATGAGGCACACAGTGCAAAGAGCGTGCTGCATGGTCAGAAATGCAGTGCAGCCAATGCAGTGCAGCATCAGTGTTTAACACAGCATGGTCGGGCACTGCCACAGGTCCCTCTGGCTTACTATACAACTGATTTTAGGTAAAATTTTGTTCATTGTACACTCAGAAACTTTTTGCTGTGACCCTCAAATTCAGTGACCCCAGGTGAGGTTGCAAGCCATATTCCAGGAATATGGGCTTACCACAGAGCCTCATGCTTGGAAAATGCCCAATAGGTTTTTCTTCTTTGCCTTCTCTTTGATATATGCCCTCTCTTTTGTTATCAGTATGAATCCTGACCCAGAGAGTAAATGCTCCCCATCACTCCGTGTCCATCCTGTGCACACAGCTTTATGTTGTGGTTGATAAACTGCCAGGGGCTTAACAAGATGATGCAAATCAGAAATCCCAAGCCAGTCTTTATTTAAAAATTTAGTATCTTGCTTATTGTTAACTTTCTTGCCTTAGCTTTTTAAAAAAAAAAATACTGCAGTATGAAATGATTTATCTTAATTATAGAGCTTTTGGCAACACTCTGGCTCTGTCCTGAGGTGAGCGAGTCCTGGGCCTCAGTTTCCCTAATGAGCCCCAGTTCTTACTGTCACAGAGCACATTGCCTTCTAGACTTCCCTCCTCTCCCTCCTCTCCCTCCTCTGCTGTGAGTGCTTTTGAACAGTAGACACATCCTCTTTAAATGAGTTTATTATGTGAGTGAGCGTGTGTGTGTGTGTGTGTGTGTGTGTGTGTGTGTGTGTGTGAGACGTATGTGTTTGTGTGTCAGTTCAGTGCCAGAAGAAGCTGCCAGATTCCTTGGAGGTGATACTGTGGCCAGTTGTAAGCTGCCCAATGTAAAAGCCAAACGCGGGTCCTCTTCAGGAGCAACTTGTGCTCTTAAAGGCTAAACCATCTGTCCAAGCCCTGTCAGCATGGACTCTCTGGATAAAATGGTCACCCTCTTTGCACTGCCACTGGAGGGCAAAGGAAGGAAGTGTCTGTTTAACCCACGAAAGAAGAGCTCATTGGACTGAGCATGAAGGAAAAGCTGGCAGAAAACACATTTGAGATCTCTGTGACCCAGATGTTAGGCCTTCAAATCCCCCTAGCTGATCCATGAAATCCCATCTTGCCCTCCTTGATAAGACACGAGTGACTAGGGACCAGACTAGAGGTGATATTTCTTATGAACATGTTCATCTGGGTAAGGAGGTCCCAGTGAAAAGATTAGGCAGCAGAACTCAAATGGCATAGCTTTTCTGTTTACATACATGCAAGTAGGAGTGCATGACAGGGATGGGGAGGTGGGGGATGGGATTGGGGGGGTCGGTGCATCTCCTGTGCCATGTGATCAAGTAGAGGCTATGCTCTGTTATTCCATGCAGTGCTTTTGATTTGAGGATAAAGAGTAACCATCAGTCAAAGGACAAACTGACTCTTTGAGCTCCCAGGACCTTTTGCTAACAGGCGTGTGTGACACAATTCTGTGTCTACCTTCCATGAGCATTCAGGATACTGTTGGGAAATTACACAATTATTCTCCAAGCTTTGTATTTCTAGGGGAGTCTTAGACCTTTTCATAATTTCCAGGTGAATCTATTTTCTATTAAAGATAAGAGTCTTTTAGTCCCACACAAATCCTTCAACTAACCCTGTCCTCCTGGCCAAAGCCAGCCAGTGTTCAGGCTCAGGTCCACACCAGTCACTAAGCAAACCTAAAATTCATCAACGTGATACAAACATCTTTTTCTCTTTCTTCAAATTTATTCTGACTTGAAGCAAAGTGTCAGTACCACTTTTGTTCCAATTTGTTCCTCCAATGTTTGCAAATATGCCTGAAGAATATATTAAAATGTCATAGCTTGAAGCATCAAGCCACTTACCTCTATAAACATGCTTTAAGATCTAGCCTAGTGCTGCAATCTTATTGGAAAGTGGTCTTCAACCTCCAGAAGACAACAGAGAGATCTACGCTTAAATATGAAGGATGAGCCACACAACAGTTATGATATCGGGAAGTTTATTATAGGGGGAGGGGTAACCCAGAATGAAAGAGAGACACAGCAAGAAAGGAGAAAGGAACAAGAGAGGGAGGTAAGAGAGACACAAGAGGTAAGAGAGAGTGGCAAGGTGGGTTTGTCCTTTTATATAATCCTGGGCAGAGGCACACTCAGTGACAGGCAGGTAATGACATCATAGGCTGCTAGGCAGACTAGGGGCAATATGTTAACATCTACCAGGAGGAATGATTATTCCAGAATACCTGGGATCCACACATGATTTAATATGTCTGGCATGGTGCCAGAAAATTGGCATTTTTAACATGTGTCTATGTGGGAAGGTTAGTGTTGTCCATGTGTCCATGTGGGATGGTTAGTGTTGTACATGTGTCCATGTGGGATGGTTAGTGTTATACATGTGTCCATGTGGGAAGGTTAGTGTTGCACATGTGTCCATGTGGGATGGTTAGTGTTGCACATGTGTCCATGTGGGATGGTTAGTGTTGCACATGTGTCCATGTGTGATGGTTAGTGTTGCACATGTGTCCATGTGGGATGGTTAGTGTTGCACATGTGTCCATGTGGGATGGTTAGTGTTGCACATGTGTCCATGTGGGATGGTTAGTGTTGCACATGTGTCCATGTGTGATGGTTAGTGTTGCACATGTGTCCATGTGGGATGGTTAGTGTTGCACATGTGTCCATGTGTGATGGTTAGTGTTGCACATGTGTCCATGTGGGATGGTTAGTGTTGTACATGTGTCCATGTGGGAAGGTTAGTGTTGCACATGTGTCCATGTGGGATGGTTAGTGTTGCACATGTGTCCATGTGGGAAGGTTAGTGTTGTCCATGTGTCCATGTGGGATGATTAGTGTTGTCCATGTGTCCATGTCGGAAGGTTAGTGTTGTCTATGTGTCCATGTGGGATGTTAGTGTTGCACATGTGTCCATGTGGTATGGTTAGTGTTGCACATGTGTCCATGTGGGATAGTCAGTTTGGTTGTCAACTTGACTGAGTGGGAGATATCTAGGAATCTGCTGTGGAAGAGTTCAGAAGCCTTTGGAACTGGACTGTAGGAGGATTTTGGCAGAGTTTGGGGAATGCTGCAAGCAGACTCAGGGGATGGTGCTGTTGATTACCCAGGAGAGCAGGAGGATGGTAAACAATTGACAGCCGTGGCTGTGCTTGTGAGGTGTCAGGTGGAAATGAGGACTGCTTTGGGATTCATCTATGCTCCCATGTCACACTTCTGGCAAAAAGCTAAGATGTATCCATTCATGCTCCAAAATTCCTGAGGGGCTGAATTTAAAGGTACTGGATAGCTTCTTAATAGAAGAAATGTCTCGACAGTCCAGTGTTCAAGAAGCAGACCAGATACTTCCACCTGCCTTGAGCTAGATTTACAACCAGAGTCCGGATCAAAAACTGGAGAAATATTTTTAGGAAGCATAGCTTTAACATAACAGAAGTGTGTACAAATTTGTAGGTAAAAAAGGCACAGTTGCTAAGAAGAGTCATATCCCTAAAAGGAAGTTGGTTAGGCTCCCTGCTGAGACAAAAGGAAAGATGGCTTGAGGAAATTGTGAAGACACCACCCTTGCTCCAATACAGTTTCAAAGGTGTGAAACTTACACTTATTTCAAAGGCTTTCATTACAGATTAGAACCATAGGCCCTGCTTGTACAGGGCTACCTAGAAAATAATTTCCTTTGGACATTAAAGGCTGCTTTGGACATGGCTCAAGTGGCCTGAATACAGCTTGCAGTACTGCAGACATTGGCATTATCCATGTGGGGCTAACCCTGCTAACACATAAAACGCAGGAGTTAGGGGATTATGGCAGCTTCCACCAAAAATTCAGTAGAAAGCCCAGGAAAATAGGTAGTATAATGTTCTAAGTTAATTTCTGTTGTGATAAAATGCTTGAACCAAAAGGACTTAAGAGAGGGAAGGCTTATCTGAATGCACAGTATCAGGTTCCAGACCATCATGTGGGGAATTCAAACCAATAAGAACTTGAAACAACTGGTTACATCATCATATCCACAGTCAAGATAAGAGATAAATGAATGTGTGCATGCTTACTTGCTTGTGCTCAGCTTGACTACTTAGGCATTTTACCACAGTAATAGCAGTCTGGTCAACAGATCAGGGCTGTGGATGCTCATCTGGAGACTGTGGTCTGAGGATTATTGGTGTAGGCTCTGGGAACACCAGTGCTGCCACCGACGTTTGGGTGATGCCATAAATTTAATGATCTCATCAACACAATGCCCTTGTAGGTCCCCCCATTACGGGAAGCTGCCCCGTTTCTCTTATGCACTCCTCTCTGGTATCTTCTCGTGCCATCCTCAGTCTACTCTTTTCTACCCAGCTGATGGGTGGGAAAATGGTGAGGGGCAAACCTGTCCACATCTTAGCCATCTTGCTCCTCAGGAAGCACGTGTCATCAACTGGGTGAATCCTGTCAGGGTATTGCCTAGAAGAAAGGAGGAACGTGTTTGGGTGACTTTGGTTGGCTCCTTCCGTGGCACACCTGAAGGGTGTTTGGATTTTACTTTGTGAATGTTGTTTAGCTAATAGCCTTAACTGTCTTACTTGCATCAGTACTGTCTGCATCCAAACCTTGTTTCTGTGTCTGTGTCCCTTTCCTAGATAATAGCTGCCTTGCCGTGTTCTGTCTGTCTTTGCAGAGAATAGGAGCTCTGACTGTGCAGTAGGGCTTTGAGGAAGGAGATCAGCAGGGGTAGATGCATATACTCCTTCAAAGAGCCACAGTCCCCTTATATTTTTAAAAATAATCTATTTATTTTTATTTTATGTGCACTAGTGTTTTACCTGCATGTATGTATTGTGAGGGTGTCAGACCTTGGAATTACAGACAGTTGTGAGCTGCCATGCGTGTGCTGGGAATTGAACCCTGGCCCTCTTGAAGAACAGTCAGTGCTCCTAACTGCTGAGCCATCTCTCCAGCCTCCACAATGCCCTTCTATAAGAGATCCCACATACAGTAATGCCAGGAACTACACCCATAAAGTCTCACCAACAAGCCACGGCCAGACATGAGCTGACCAAAGGCAGCAGGGAGAGCCTACAAGTCTTCAACACCACATCAAACTACAGGCAACTGAGAAACGCTGAGGTGTACAACTCAGTGTCAATATCAAATCCTGTTGGTGACACATGCTTCCCGTGGGACGTGATGGAAGAAATAATCATGCATTTTTGGTCAGTGGGTGAAGAATATAGGCAAACGTAGGCTGTGAGAAGGAAGGAAAGAAATATTTTCTTGCTTGTTTTACTCATGTTGTTCCTTCTACAGTTCAGTTTTGTGTGGTTGGTGTGAGAACTGGAGAATGAGCATCTGGCTGAGGCTAATTTTTGTTACATTCAGGATTCTGACAAACTGAATGGTACCCAACTGTATATGTAGGCAGAGGTGCTTAAAATAGCTCTGCCACCACCACACGCACGAAGACACATTATACACAAGAAGAAAAGATGGCATTGTGTGCCAATTAAAGTTCAAAAAAAGACATTCATGATAAAATCAGCCCCCCCCCCACCCCCCACCAGAGTTTACAGGGAGAGAGGAAATAGCTGCAGAGTCTATTCTGGCTGCTGCTTATTTATGCACACATCCCTGCCCGCCTGGAGCATCTTCTATGCAGAAAGTCTGAGCCACTGAAAGCATCTCCTCTCTCCTCTGCAGAGATTTAGCATTTCGTAGATATCTAAGGAGTTATGCACTAGTTATTTCAGAGTAGCGGCCAGCAACTACATGTATAGAACTCCCCACATTTCATGGCAGCTTCTTTTGGGGGCTGTTTATACACAGTTTTTAAAATCTCACATGTAGAGTGGGCACTCCTTGTCCTCAACTTACTGGTAGAAAAAAAAGATGCACAGCAAAGGTACAGAGTAAGTTGCCCAGCGTCCAAGAGAAGCTTGAAACTTGTAATGGGTTCAGAATTGACAGAGTTCTGCTTCATGGAACACCGAACACAGGCTTATGTCAGTGAACCTTCAGTCCTAGGATTAAGGGCGGCCATTCCAGTCCTTTTTCACAGTGTACCCTACAAGAATGATTTGTCAAGCTATTTCTTATACAACTCCAGGAAAATGTAGGTCAAATAGCTCTTTTAATGATAAATTACTAATGTGCCTAATATTTGCTTGAGTAAAATCCTACCTAAATTTACATTGCAAACATTTAATTATTTGTCTACAATTTGTGGCATCCAAAGGTATCCTAGAGCCAGGTGTGGTGGCACACACTAGTAATCCCATACTCGGAAAGCAGAGGCAGATCGATCTCTGTGAGTTTGAGGCCAGCCTGGTCTACAAATTGAGTCCAAGACAGCCAAGGCTACACAGAGAAACCCTGTCTCAAAACAAAAACAAAAACAAAGATGTCCTAGAGATATCATATGGGTTAAAGAGTGTTTCTTGATGCTTTCAGCCCTGTGTTTTCTGAGCACTTCGTGTATGCGTCTCTCTTGTCATCCAGTGGACTTTCATACCATATCAACAAGTATCTGGCCAAGCCAAAGTTCCTCACAGAACCTTGCCATGACTTATTCTGCTACCTCAGGGAGAATTTCTCTTTCTCCAAATGCCTTATAACCACAATCGATAGAATCCACTTTTCTATTTTGAATTTCAGGCTCTTGCTCTTGTTCCAAGAACCGTGTGCTAACAGACATCTAGAAATGTCCACCGAAGCATCATCATGTAAGTTACACACCCTAAGGGGGGTCCTTAGTTTTCTGCCTCGATGACCCCAAAGGACACAAGAGTGGCAGAAAGCAAAGGCGAAGCACAGCCTTCTCTAGAAAACACCTCCCTCCACATGTGCTCACCAAGGACTCTTCTCCATGCTGTTTTTGTGTCATAACAAAATGGTAGGTGATCTGGGGTGCCAAGGAGCCTGCTTCAGCATCACTGTGGCTTCTCTTCTCCCTCACAGCATTGGCTGACAATCTGGGTTTTGTTGAGACCAGAGAGCTGGTATTGTGACCACTTTTTCTTTTCCTTCCTTCCTTCCTTCCTTCCTTCCTTCCTTCCTTCCTTTTTTCCTTCCTTCCTGTCTGTCTTTCTCTCTTCTTTTGCACATTTGATCTTACTGTATTAAGCTCCAGGTGTTTTTGTTTTCACCAAGTCACTAAGTTAACATCCTGGACATTTTTGTCCCATTTGCATTTCAGTACGATAGATCACAGTAGAACTGTCACCCAGCGAGGTGGTTGGGTATGATCTTCTACCCTTATCATTTCCTTAGCTTTCACTTTTGTGAAATTCAGCAAGGGAACATGAGGGTTGACACCTAATGAAGACCCCACTGGTTTGTTAGGAAACTATCTTCCTATCAAGAGGAAAAAAACTACCTCTGTCTATCAACAGATTGACATGCTTTATGAAGTGCAAGTGACAGCTTTTCATGCAGGCACTAACAGCATTACTGGTAGAGGGCTTTTAAAGATAACTAGTATACTTTATGACATGAAATATATTAAAGTGTCAGTGTTTTAACAAATGTTTATAGAAATACAGGACAGTCATTTATTGAGTTTATTAAACATGCTATGGGCTAATGAGATAAAAGATGATTTACAAATATAGTTACTACTATTTAGAGAGGGTATCTGAGTATACTGAGCATTGATACATAACATGCTTGATTTCTTTTGATCAGAATGGAGCTACATTTTTGGAAAATAAATAAGCGTGCTTTAGCAATGTTCAGAATTCATTTAGTCAAAATCATTTGTGCTTTTATGCAAGTACACTGATGTGAAGTCTTGTACACTTTGGACTGCTTTGGAGTCTCTCTGAGAAACTGGTTCACAAACCCAGTTGATGCACTAAAATTGCCAGGTGCTTAGCTGTTGTCTTTATTCAACACCTAGATCTGACTCAGGCTGAGAGCATGTTTTTCCTATGTAGTCTCAATGCTGGCTCAGGGGAGGACACAGAGCAGGCAATCAGAACACATGTCTTGAATAAATTATGGAGTGATGAAGGACTATACTCCAACTGAGAGCTGTTGGTCAGCCCTCTTCCTCACAGACCTGAATGGCCAGGACAGAGCATCTGTTGCCCAGAATGGCTTCCCAATGGAGGGAACCTTAAAGAATCAGACTTTTAAAGTAACCATGATTGGCCAGAAACCCATAGTAGCAGGCATTCAGGTTATTAGCTCGAATTCAGCATATGACTGTGGGTTCTCTCTGTGGTGAAAGAACACTGCTGAGTACAGGGCCTCTTTAGTGGAGACTTTCATGGCAAGCTGCATTTCATGTATCAATAAATTTTCTTACAAATTCTCAATATTTTAATGGGAAACCATCAGAGGTGGGGCACCTTGTCTTGCCTTGCCTTGCCTTAAAATACCTGTGTAAATTTCTGTATACCTCACCTGGCTGTCATCCTTCACTTCCCTGGCAATCCAGGTTTCTTAAAATCCTTGGTCTCTCCCCGGTGCCCACACAACTCCAATCAAAAGAGGAGCGAAGCACACTGTAAGCATGGAAGAGGTTTTATTTTGCTGAGAACACTGAACACAGGGAGATGTGATAGGTAGCTTTGAAGGAGTCAGAGTGGAAGACTTTCAGCTGTGAGGTTCTAAAACTAAATCTGGGGCTTAATAGGACACTGACTCAAGTGAAGTTTATCTGAAAAGTCAATTACATTTTTGATATGTTAAAAATTAAAGTGTGAGGAGACAGTGTTGCTGTACTATAACCCTACCCCAAGCAAGTAGCCATTGCTCATGTTGTGTTTTGTATCCGTAGCATATCTATGCACATACACTTCAAACACATAGATGGTATATTCTATTGAAAGGCATGTTTATACTGTTTATATAATTTTGTCTTTTGATTTTACTTTCTAACATTTGCTTATTTCCAGTGTGTGTGTGTGCATGTGTGTATGCATGCATGCATATGGGTGTGCATGTATATGTGTGTGTGCATGTGTGTGCATGTGTGTGCATGTATGCATGTGTGTGTGTTCTTGCCACAGCATGCATATGCATGTGGAGGTCAGAGGACAACTTGGGGGTATTCTCCCCTTTCACCATGTGCCTTCTAGGAACTGAACACAGGTCCTGGGGCTTGGTGGCAAGCACCCTGTGTACCTCTGAGCCGTTTCAGCAGCCTGGTATGCCGCCTTTTTATCCCCCTGGATTCATTGGTAATTAAAGGCTAAGGTAGACTTAGAGCAAATTATCTGTTTACAGAAATGCTGTCATTGGATGTTCAGAATGAGGAACACCTAGGGTTCAAAAGTAGCCTAGAGATCACTTACATAAGCCTGACTGTCTTTCCTGTTCCACAAATTAGGAAAACAATCATCTGGCAGTCATCATCTGCACTTGTGTGTGCAGTGCTTCCCTATGCACCATGGGATATGAGCACAGGGCACGGGGCAGGGTGCCAGCTCCCAATCAGAGCACTGCTCACAGCCTGACTCAGGCACCTGCTAGCTTCTGGTACAGAGTAACATTAAAATTATTTATATTACCCTCTTCCTCTCGTAGGGCAGAGAAAACAGGGTTGATGTAGAAAGTAAAAGAGTAAGACCGAGTATAGGTGTAACCCCATGCCTGGGATCCCAGCATTTCCAGATGCTGAGACAGAGCATCACCATGCGTTAAGGATCCTATAAGTACACGCAAAGTTCCAGGACAGCCAGAAGCACGTGGCAAGATCTATATCAACCTCCTCTTCCCCGAGACCAACAATCTGGAGACCATGAAAGCACACAGAGGAAGGGGAAGCAGGCTATCTGGATGAGACCGGATAGGCTGTGGTCACATGATGGGGGAGGAGGTCCCCTTTTGTCAGAGGTCTAGGGGAGGGGAATAGGGCGGAAGAGGGACGGAGGGTGGGAACAGGAAGATACAAGCGAAGGGATAACAATTGGGATGTAATCTGAATAAACTATAATAAATAAATAAATAAATAAATAAATAAATAAATAAATAAAAAAGACAAAAGAAGCTTGTGTGTGGAAGCCGTGTGACTGGGGACCTTGCCCACTGTCATCGTGTGTACATTTGTCCTGCAGCCACAGAACCACCCCGCGTGTGCTTGCTTTCCTAGGATGCTCACGTGTCTCTCCTTTGCAAGCTTCAGAGAGTTGACACAATGTCTATTGCTTTGCCCTTCACCCCAGTGACCACAAACCAAGCTGGCTCCAGTCAGTCACACGTTTCTCCTCGGGCAGCCGATCCAGCTGAGGCCAGCCACAGAACAGCTGTTCTGAGCAATTGAGAAGCTCCTCTTGGAACCATCGCCCACAAGCTGCACATGCAGCACAGTGACTGATTAAAAATACAAGATGAAATATTGCAGCCATCAATCCTTCTTGCACATGACTGCCTTCTAATGAAAGGGTAGAGCTTCCAGGGAGAGAAAAGAAATGAAGAAAGGGGTTTTGTCAATTTCAGAGGAACACTTTGATACAATCCTGAAAATTTTTCTTGGTGAAATATTTTCTTTTATTACCCTCTATCATACAGCGTCTGTTTAATTTCCCCCTTTTCAGCAGGTATATATTTCAGTTTTTAATTTAAAGAAAACACTGTTGTTCCTCATTGGTTTCCCCACTTCATTTCATTTCCTATTTGCTAGCTTTTCCTTAGAAGTTTTGTAGTTGTTGTTGCCAGAGATGAGCAATTTCTTTATGACATTTTGTTCATTTTGCTCCCCCAAAACTTTTGTTTGAAAGGAAGAATATGACCACAGGCAATTTAATTTCCCCAGACTTCAATTTTCACATCTGCCAAAAATATGCACGTTCTCCTCCAACCTCCAATACTTACAAGCATAGTACTACCTTTATTAATATATCCATATGTAATATTAAAAATAAAACATCCATAGTGCAGTTATATCTGGCATGGCATGAGGCAAGGGTCTTTCTAGGCTGCATCTGCAGGGGATTCTAGTTTTTATAATAAAAGAACCGCTAGGGTTGTGGAAACAACTCAGTAAAGTGTGCGCACTGCAAGACCAAGGGCCTGGATCTTACCCCAGAGCGCATGTGAAAAGCTGGGCTTAGTGACACATTGTGTAACCCCTGAATTAGGGGGCCAGACAGGCAGACCCCAAGGGCTTGCTGGCCAGCTAGCCTAGCCTAACTGGTGAGCTCCAGGCCAGAAAGAAGCCCTATCTTAAAATAACGGTGGATAGTTCCTGATGAAGACACTTGGAATTGATCTCTGAGCTCTACAGTACACATACACCCATGTACCCAAACACACAGGCTCTACAGTACACATACACCCATGTACCCAAACACACAGGCTCTACAGTACACATACACCCATGTACCCAAACACACAGGCTCTACAGTACACATACACCCATGTACCCAAACACACAGGCTCTACAGTACACATACACCCATGTACCCAAACACACAGGCTCTACAGTACACATACACCCATGTACCCAAACACACAGGCTCTACAGTACACATACACCCATGTACCCAAACACACAGGCTCTACAGTACACATACACCCATGTACCCAAACACACAGGCTCTACAGTACACATACACCCATGTACCCAAACACACAGGCTCTACAGTACACATACACCCATGTTCCCAAACACATAGGCTCTGTAGTACACATACACCCATGTACCCAAACACACAGGCTCTACGGTACACATACACCCCTGTACCCAAACACACAGGCAAACATACACCACATACTCACAAGTGAATTCAGATAAACGAACACTTGGGGCAGTGGCCCCTACATCTTTCTCTTCATCTTTTCACTTTTCCTGGAACCCAGTATATCCCCATCCTGTGTATTGAGTCAGAGACTCTCACTTGCATCTTTAGCTCTCTGACTCAGCTGCTCTGCATAGCCACCTGCCTGAGCCCTCACCATCACCCACTGAACCAGGCCCCCAGGACTATGTGCTTATTCAAATCAGTAGGGGAACCTTTGGAGTTCCATGTCACATGATTCCTGGCACACAGGTACTGTTTTAAGTGGTATCTAACATTCCTCTTCACAGAAGGAAATGTTTTGTACAGAATTCACATTTTCCTTTAGGTTCTATTTCTGGCGTTAGTATTGGCAGTCATAGGTGACCCACTGAGGGTCTGTCTATGTCCTGACTGTTCTGGTGCCACACATCCAACACAATGTTTTTCAAACATAGTATTCGGTTGCTATAGCATTCCATAAGACTCAGGCAAGGACGTAATTACTGAGAGTGTGGTAACTGTAAGGCTTTATTTTCTTCTGTTGCTTTCAACACCTTAAGAGACATCCAAACGAGTCTTAAAGCACTTTTCCCCATTGAGGGCAGCACTAGGGGTTCTGTGAATGGAAGTTCAGTACCTGGCTTTGTTAAAAGGTTGTAAAATGCATCCACACAGAACAGGCTGCATCTTGACAACACATTGATTGCTTGTATATTTCCAGGTGGTGATTGACAGATCTGTGCATATTTGTGCAATTTGGGACCTTCGGGCACGTGCTTACGGGTGTGAGTGTATTTCACAGAAGCAAGCTGGGCCATAAATGTTGAAACTTTATCCTCATCTTTGGATAGAGTAATAAAAGTTTGTAGGCTTAAGAAAGCACTATTCCCTGGAATGGCAATATATGAGCGATGATGAAACTGAGCTAAAATGTACAGTAATCTCTGAGGCCGGCCCAGACCACGGAGGTGCTAAGTGAGAGCCATAAAACAGAATTTAACACCCGCCACACTAAAAGTCACTTTCAGCCTCTGACCAATTTCACACAGAATTGGGAAATATGACTAATATCAAGGCTCGGGTCCCTGGGGGTGGGGAGTTAAGAAGGAACATGCCAGTAAGAAAAGCGACGGCTGATTCTTAGAGGGACCAGTGAGAGGTGCTTATGGCTTAACCCAGAGTTCTGCCACCCCCCTTTGCCGAATACCACCTCTGCCACTCTTGGATCCCAGCTGTTCTGCAAGATAGGATTTGCAGACATCCCCTGGGTCTGGCTGCAGAGTGGGCTGCTCTTTTCCCAGGGAGTTTAATTTGGGAGACAGAAGAAAAGAGCCTTCCCCACAATGCACTTTGTGTAATGTGCACTTCACTGTCCCTAAAGACACTTCCCTAATAATGGCCGAAGAGACAATGGCAAATCAATCAACCTTAGTACCTGGCAAAGAGAAGTCAAGGAATCAAAAACTCTCTTGCCTGCACTTCTGAAGGCAGGGGTTTGTGTGGGATTTCATTATTTTCTCCCTCTCTCATCCTCAGCAGTTTCTTTTTATCCTAGTATAAGACTTTTTTCCCGTTTTTTTATTATTAATTTATTCGTATTACATCTCCATTGTTAGCCCTTCCCCTGTTTCTCCCATTCTTCCCTCCATCCCACTTCCCCCCTTCTCCCCTCCCTTATGTCTGTGATTGAGGGAGACTTCTTCCCCCTATGTATGCTCTAAGATTATCGAGTCTCTTCTTGGTAACTTGCTATCCTTCCTCTGAGTGCCGTCAGGCCTTCCCATCCAGGGGACGTGGTCAGAAAAGGGGCACCAGAGTTCGTGTAAGAGTCAGATCTCACTCTCCACTCAACGGTGGAGAATATCATATTCGTTGGCTAGGTCTTGGTAGGGGTTCAAAGTTTACTGCCTATATTCTCCTTGGCTGGTGCCTTAGTTTGAGGAGGACCCCAGGACCCAGATCTGCCTGTCATAAAGTTCTTCTTGTAGGTTTCCAGGACCCTGTGGGTCCTACTATTTCCTCATTCTTCCATGCTACTCTCGCCTAAAGTCTCAATAGGATGTCCTCTCCTCTGACCCACTTTCCTGGTAAGTAAAGTTTTTCATGGTGCGTATCCCTTGGACTAGTGTTTTGATATAAGTGAGTATATACCATTTGTCTCTTTTTGCTTCTGGGTGAACTCACTCATTATGATAATTTCTAGATCAATCCATTTGTCCACAAATTTCGGGAATTCTTTGTTTTTAATAGCTGAGTAGTCTTCCATAGTGTAAATGTACCACAGTTTCTTAGTCCATTCTTCTACAGAGGGACACTTAGGCTGTTTCCATGTTCTGGCTATTATGTATAAAGCAGCTATGAACATGGTTGAGCATATGTCCCTGTTGTGTGGTAGGGCATTTTCTGGGTATATTCCCAGGAGTGGGATAGCTGGGCTTGAGGAAGCTCTATTAGAGAGAGTAAACTTTGTGCTCAGTCTGACCATCTCTCCTACCTGCACCACCAACTAGACCTGCCCATGACAATGTGCACACTAGCACCTGTGGCCGTTCCTCTACTCTGGTTAACACTCACGGCTTACTGCGGGGAGCCCCGTCATGACAGGGACAGGCCAGCAGTGGGAGATTTCTACTGAACAGTGAAGCCTGCATTGTGGCCATGAAGCAATGCAATTATCTGTGGACGTGATCCATGGTGACAGCTGATCTGGATAATTCAAATAGAAACAACTTGCTGCTCGCTGAAGGTTTGGTGCTGGATTTAGCGAGATCATTGCTTAACTGTCTTAGCCTGTGGGAAGGCAGGGCATGTGTTAGCTTGTTAAGGGAGGCTTTGGGGGTCCTAACCATGCCATCTGTTAATATGACATGCAAGGTTCACTCTGGGTTTGAAGCCCTGATGTCTAAAATTTTAAAGGAGAAACACATACCTAACTTCCCAGCTATCTGGGAAACCAGACTGCATATGCTTCTTGGTTTTATAATCTGCCCAGAGAAATAAAACCATCACCTGAACCTGAGTGGTTTGCCTAATTGGATTTTACCCTGCTAATTCCAGAGATGCTGAAAGCCCATTCGAATGCTGCCGTTGTCTGTGTGACATCGCCAGCTGAGCCAGACCACTCACCTACACGTGAGGGTTTACATGCTGATGATGTTCTGTAAGTGCTCCTTTGTGTAGAGGGGGGAGAGCAATGATTTGCTCAGCTGCAGAATTCCTCCTACATATGCAGGAAGCCTTTTTTTCTGCCCTGGGCAGGTGGCAGAGGGGATGGCCTGTGAGTTTTAGAGTTGATTTGACCTGGTTTGAACCACAACTTCAAAACTCATTAGGCATATAATCTTAGGCAAGTTACTTCTGTCTTTGTGGCCCCATCTTTAAAAAAAAATGGAGGACAATTGTGATAATATCAGGGCTGTTTGGGGATGAAAGTTTTCTATTGCACTGCGTGTTTTCTGTGACTTAGAACAGACACATTGAGGGGTCCTGGGAAAACCACAGTGAACAAAGCAGACAAAATTACTGCTGTCATACAGGGACAGCTTATTGGGAGAGACAGGTAATACGATTAATCAGAAGAGAAATAATAAATGCAACAGTTGCTCCATTCCCTCCGGCAGAGTTAGAGGAAGAACCAGATTCTGCAATATGGCCGAGACGTCTACATTGAATTGGTATAGACTGGGGTGAGAGAGGGGTCTGAGACGTTTGGAAGAATAAGTACAGGCTAAATTGTGTGTTCCCCCAAAATATAGATTGTAATCTTAGCACCTGGTAATTGAAATGGGGGCCTTATTTTGAAATATGGTCTTTACAGAAAAAAAAAATCATGTTGAAATGAAGCCATTATAGTGAGTTTTCATCTAATATGGACTTTCTCTTTGTAGAAAGGTGGCATTTAGGCCAGGGAGATGGCTCAGTCAGTGAAGTCCCTGCTACACAAACGTGAGGACTGGAGTTCAGGCCTTAGCATCCATGTGAAAAGTTAGGTGTAGTGCCACCTACCTGCAATCCCAGTCTCCAGAGGTGGAGGCAGGAGGATGCCTGGCTATTGTTGTCCAGTCAGTCTAGACAAATCTATGAGCTTCAAGCTCAGTGAGAGTCTCTGTCTCAAGAAATGAGGTGAAGACCAATTGAGAAAGAAACCCAAAATTGGCCTCTGACCTCTACACACAGGTCCACTTCCACACACGCGCGCGCACACACATACACACACACACACACACACACACACACACACACACACACACACACACCACGGGCATATACAAACAAGATTTGAGACATAGACCCACAGTGGGAGATGCAAGGAAAAGAAAGCTTGGATTGGGGTGACATGTCTACAGACAAAGGAATGCCAGGGATTGATGGTTGTTGTGTGACTTTTCCTAGGGAGACATAAACAGACCTGTCCTCACCCCAGGTAAGGAAGGAACCATTGACAGACTCGTGTAAGACACCTAAGTCTTACCTGAGGGACCCAGTGACTTTATTGGGGCTATGAGAGAGGGGTTCCTTGTAGATCATGTATGACGCAAGCCAGCTGCATCACCAAAGAGGCCACCGGCATGGATGGTAACTCATGAGCCTGCATCCCTGGAGCTCCCTGCCTAACTCTCAGGCAGCGGGGCTGGTAGGACAGCCTCCTCCCCAGCAGTTACTACTGTGAGTCTTGGATGTTCCAGCTTCCTAAGACTTGTGAGTTTTATTTGCTTCCCAAGACTTCTGATCTTCCTTCCTCTCCGGTTTGGAAAGCTGTCGTTCAGAGGAAATGCCACACAACAGCTGGAGTACAGGCTGGAAGGGGTGAAGGGAAACCCCCTCAGTGTCTGAGGAGGCATGGCCCTGCCTCCACCTGGATTTCACATATCTAGCTCTAGAGCTGCAAAGAAACAAATTCCTAGGGTTTTTAAAAACATTATTTTAAAAGTTTGATTGAGATGTGACAACTGCATGTGTTCATGCCACCCCATGCCATCTCTGCACCTTACACAACAAGCAGTGAGCAGAGGCAGCTAATGGGTGTGCCCAGCACATCAAACACGAGTTGTATCTTAGTATTGGAGGCATTCAGTTTTCCACTTTATCAAGCACTTAGTATTTAGGTTTTGGTTAAAGCAGCCTACTTAGCTAGATAATCCAACTGTTTGCTGAGGTAACAGTATGTCCTAAGGCCCTGAGCCAGGAATGTGCCAGAACATTCAAGGAACAGGGACCAGCATGTCAGAAAGGAACAGGGGTAGAGTAGACTGGATAATAAAAAGACAGATTCAGGTCACATGTGCCTTTCCAGCCACCCTCAGTCAGTGTTTGTTTGTTTGTTTGCTTGTTTGATTGTTTATTGTGGTAGGAAAAATCACAGGTGGGCTATGATCTGACTTATATCATCAAGTTATATTTGGCATGTTCCTACAAGTTAGCAATTTAATACATTTTTCACTGACCCAGCCCACTTTCCTCCTGATAAACACTGGCTGGAAAACGGGAGGGCAAGATCTTCAGTGTTTTTACAAGCACAACGGTCCCTGTGCTGCTGTGGGGACTCACATGCACACTCATCGCCGTCAGCAGCTTACGGTGACAGAGGGCTTCTCTATACCTGCCCCACACAAACACCTCCGCTTGTGGAGGCCCCACACACAGGAGGACCATTCATTTAAATAAATCTGTTTATTTAGCTTTGGTTCTGTTTTGCATATGTATTCGTTTGGCTTGGCTTTGTGAAGATAATGAACCTAAATTGGTTTCTGCACGGCTGGTTGACCATTTCTGGAGAAACAGAAAAGTTTCAGAACACAAGATGAAAGAGCAATCCTTGACTGGAACAGACTCGTTTGCTGGACACGCCTGGGTTACTGATGAGTGGTGAGCTGGAGAAAGGAGGTGCAGGTGTTCCTGTCACAGGAGCTCACAGGAACCCACCTGCTGTGGTTTGGGCGGGGTGATGGGCAAATTTCACTCATTCAGTCTGTGGTTAAGTACCAGGCATTGATAAGCAACTGAGTTTGACCCCCTTCACAAGTAATTTCGCAAACATACTGTCATAAATGTTGTCTGTCTTCTTAGTTCTCAGCAGATGGCACTATTTGAGGAAGCAGTAGGAATTTGGGGGGTGGGGCATAGCTGGAGGAAGTAGCTGATTGGGGGCAGGTACCTGGAGTATCCTGTCCCTGGCACCTTTCCTGTTTCCCCCTGAGGTGAGCAGCCCTCCCCCTCCTTATGTCGCCAGGATGCTTTGCCTCATCACAGGCCCAGCTTCAGTGGAGTTGAGCCATGAGCCAACATAAGTATTTGTTCCTTTAAGTTGTCTGTGACTGATACTTTGGTCATAGCTACACAATAGTCACTAATACCTTGTGTTCAACAAGAAAGGGGAGCACCAAAGGGGAGACCCTTCGGTTCTGCTCTGGTATGAGGGAAATCACAGTGCATTTCTCTTGGGGTGTAGCTGTGTGGCTCCAACCACCAGCCCTACGAAGATTCCTGGAAGCTGAGATGTGGATGCCGCCCCCGACCAGCAGGAAAGACACCAACACCGGGAACTCTTCTTGCCACAGTTTATTCAGGATCCTGGACTACCGGAATGACCCTGGGAAAAGCTCCCACAGAACCTTTATAGTGTGCCTGGTCCTATCAGAGACTGCCACGTTGTCGCTCTTGGTTGGCGTGTTCGGATCACGCCACCTCACCTCATGCCTTCAGGCATGCGCATAAGGGGGGGGGGCTTGCTCACTGCGCATGCGCAAAAAGGGGCGCACTGCGCATGTGCAAAAGGGGCGCATTGCACCTGGGAAGCAGCAGGGGGCGCTGCTATCTGTGGCTCTCCACACTGAGAGCTGAAGCGGGGTGTGTGAGTGGTGAACGGAGCATGACAGAGAGGATTCTAGGAAGTGCTTGGCGATGCAGAGAAAGCAGAGGGACTTGTGGACAAAGCCGTCCCACAGCCTCAGACACGGGGTTGCGATCAAGAGAGATGATTCCGTCCCACGTGGATGGTGAAGAGGGAAGTGGCAAGGATGGGGACACGTGGAATGGTAAACACAAGCAGGGGCGGTCCTAAGTCTATAGGTGATCTAAGCATAAACGGTTGTGTAAGTAGTACAGACGATACAAGTGATGTATGATATAAAAACAGATGGCTTAGATCATATAGATGATAAAGATGGATACAGAGATGGATTTAAATACAGACATACATAGCAAGTCTGATGGTTGTCAATAGTAAACTTGAATAGATGTTCAGGTCCTGGAAACAAGGCATCTTTTCAGTTATCAAAGTAACATGGAAAGCTCAGAGTCACACTCTCGCCCCCGAGAGACTGGATGCTGCAGCCAGAGGTGCTGTACAACCTGGGTCTGGGTAGAGCTCAGTCAGTGGTGGGGAGATCTCACAGGGTAACCACATGACCCTCACAGAGGAGAAAGAACCTTGCCTCCTGCCTAGTGGCTTACTGCTCCGGCCATCACAAACTACCTATGTTGGCAGAAAGCTAGTGGCTTCTTTCTTGTTCTCCAAGTCTGGAACAATGGAACCTCCTGCCTGCTCAGTCCCACTGTTACTTAACTACACACAGCTGCAGTCTCTTGGGGTCTGTGTCTTGAGTTAGGTTTACCTATGTTTTTTTTTTTTTTTTTTCTCTCTCTCTCTCTCAAGTGACTGGATAGGAGAAAGAACCTTTTTCAACATAACCACTACAATTTGAATAATGTCTTTTTTCTTTCCTTCCTAAGGAGCAATCCTGGGAAATAGAGTTGCCTTTACATGCCCTGATGGTAAGAGGCAGGAAGTATCTCAAGAGACTGAGCAGGAACCGCCAGAGACCTCAGGGAGCACCTGGGTATCTGCATTTATTCCACAACCTTAGCCACCCTAAGGCTTAACACAGTGTCAAGACCTTGCTGGTCAGAGACCAGACTGCCTATGCCACATTCTGGCTTTGCCTCCTACTAGGCTGTAACTTTGCAGCACGGCTACATCCCATTTTCCAATCTATAAAATGAAGATATAGAAAGTATATGATATATTAGACAGAAGGAAAAAAATGAATGTTCACAAAATTTCTAGAACACTTGTTGGCACCTACGTGCCCCATGAGCCTTTGCTCTTGGCAGGACTGTTGCCGCTTTGATGTAGACCTTACCCGAAGGACCTTGGGTGAGCCACTGAAGTCACTGGGGGAATCATTTGTGCAATGAACGGCTTGAAAAACCGAATCCCTAAAATCTTTTCTGTTGCTAAGTCTTGAAAGTTTGGCCTGGCAATGTTGCCATAAAAGTAAAATCAATAGTTAATGTTTTCACATGAATGACAGTGTTTCCAGAGTCTGTGCTTTTGGGGTTTAAAGACGAATGTCACTGATAATTGGAAAATGTTCTCATTTTCATGAATGATCTTCTCCATTTGCTCCTTATTGCTCATAAATCGAAAAAGTTGTCTGGAACTTCAGTTTTATAAAATGTAAGCGTTAGTGAAGAAATGCGGATGTAAAGGCCGAGACCATTAGCTCTCCTTCGCCCACTCCGGCTTCTGTGTGGTGTTTACAGCCTGCTGGCAAGGAGAATCCATCTCACTCTGACCCTGACCTTTACATAATATTTACTGGATTAGAAAAAACAATCCACAGAGCAATAAAGATATCTGGGCATGCATTTATTATAACACAAAACTGTGCTTCATTTTGGAGAAATCTGTCCCAAACCTGCTCAGGCGAATCAGGCATAAGAAGGTCACTCACTGCAGACTTAACAGAAAGACCTACAGATGACTTTTGCTATGGCCGTGATGGCAGCCATGAGGAGAGTAAAAACGATGCTGGGAATTCTGCATGGAGGCAGAGCAACTGAGGCCGGGAGCAGATGAAGTAAAAATGTTCAAGGTGACCTTGGGTCAGCAGTCAGCTCTGTCTGGGTTCAACACTGGTCCTCAGCCATGCGGCTGATCCCTTTCCCTGTTTATACTTTTTCTTGCCTCTCTGGTCTTTGACAAAACCCACAGATTCAAGCCTTCTTCACCGCTGAGGGATCTAGGCCAGGCCAGCATCCCTCCACGCCTCCCACGTCTACCCTCAGCCATCGCTGGCCTGTCATCTCTCAGAAGCCCTCACATTAAAGCTTCATTTGGATGCATCTGAGACTGTGGATCAGATAAACAGTCCTCATCCCGCCAGTCTGCATTAGCTCTGACAAAAATGCCTTATTAAAAAAGGACTTATTGGCTCCCAGTTCATTCTGCTAAGGCCAGGAAGTGGTGGCTGTAGGATGTTCAGACAGCTGGTCACATTGTACCTGTGGTCAGGAAGCAAAAGCTGTTTTCCGTGTTCAGTCTGTTTTTTAAGTTTTCATTTGGTCCCAACCTCGAGCTTGTGCCACTGCCCATATTTAGGGTGGGTCTTCCTAGCTCCATACATCAAAACCCCTACACTCCCTTAAGGGCGGAGCCAGAGGTCTATCTCCTAGGTGATTTCAGAGCCTGTCAAGTTGGCCATCAGTGATTGCCAACACCACACACTTTCAGACTCCCATCAATGGTCCTCCAAACACTCAGCCAGCTTATTTCTGCAAACTCGTTCCTCCCTTCAGTAAGTTCCTTTCCCACCATGCACCTGGCCCTCCCCCAGCCCCATCACTGTGCCCTGGCAGCTCCTTTATCCTTTCCTGTCTCTGAGGAGCTCCTGCCCTTTAACCTGAAGAGACCCCACCTCCCAGAGGCCACATTTCTGCCCAGTAACACCACCCAGGGCCTAGGGTGTCATTACAGTGACGCAGGAAGCAGACCATATTCTCATCTCTGCAGGCATCTCCTTTTTCTTGTTATTAATAACTTGTATCCTTAAAAGTTTTAGTTAGTGCTTATTTAAAGCAACCACATGCTATATATTTTTTCAAAAATAAACTCTTGGCTAATGAATTGGTTTGTTTTACATATTATTTTTACCCATATCTATTATTTTTATCTATCTCTTTCCTTTAATTCATTATGATTTTTGTCTAACATTTTGAGAAAGTTCTCTAGTAGCTATAACATGCAATCTTTAGCTTTTTTCTTCTCCAGTATAGATCCATTTACAGCAGTACATTTAATACTGGCTTTGGTTACATTTCACAAATTTACATATTTGGTTGCTTTTTTTAAACAATCAGTTAAAATGTTTTCTAATTATTTTAGTAGCTTCTTTTCTGGTGCCCCCAACTCTTTTCCTTTTAAACCAAAGAGCCATTTGTAACTCCATTGCTTGGTAATCAAATATTGGGAGTCCTGGTTGCACTGTCATTGTCTACAATCTTAGTTCTTCAAGCCTCTGATGGCCGGAAGACACTCACCGAGTCTGGCTTCACCTCTTAAACGTTCTTTGATTGTCTTATGCACTACTGTGTGCTTAATTTTGGCAAATAGTTGGGGTTTGGGAGAGGCATGTTCAGCAGCGGCTGTGACGGCAGTTGTGGATGTTGATTGACAGTTGATTGTGTTACTCAGATCTCTGGTCATCCTGGCTACATCTTTCCTGCTGTTCCTATCTGCTGCTGAGATCCCCAGTCACAACTTTAGACTTGTCTTTCTTCTGTTTCAACTCTGGTTTTACATTAGCTACTTTAGCAGAGTAAATTCCATTTTTAAAAAAACACCTGGCCCCTGATCACTATGAAATTTCTCTTATTTATACTAATGCCTTTCCTTGACTTTCTTTTTTTTAATGTGTGTGTGTATGTGTGTGTGTATGTGCATGTGTGTGTATGTGTGTGTATGTGTGTGTGCATGTGTGTGTGTCCTTTACAAGATTCTCCACAGCATTGGTTACTGTTTTTCTATTGTGCCCTCTCTAATAAGCTTGGTCTTTATCTGAGATATCTGTCCTCTTGCCAGTAAGAATGGTGTTTGTACCTACCTGTTGTCACAGTTTCCAGATTGCATGTCTGTTCCTTCAGGAGTGACAGAGTGCATATATTATCATACTGTGCTCTTCTGTTAGTCACCCGTCCTCCTACTACTCCTTAGTGGTTTCTCTGGCGCTCAAAGCCTGCATGCTCATTTTATTAAGGTGTGTTATAAAATTAATTCATTTCTACATTCCACCAACATGAAAGCTTAAAACCTTTGTTTTATTCTACTCATTGTTTCCTGCTTTGTCATGAATTTTCATATATATATGTTAGCTTCACAAGGACATTGTTTTTCTTGCTCTATTCTGTCTATATTTGCTTACATTTACCTATAAGCTTGCTTCTCTGCTGCTCTTCATTTTTGAGTATTTTTTGTGCTTCCCTTTGGGACCTATTTTTTCCTTTCTTCCTTTTCTTTCTTTCTTTCTTTCTTTCTTTCTTTCTTTCTTTCTTCCTATTTAAATTCTGAATGCGTTCTATTTCCTGTAGTCATTTCAAACAACAGGTATTCCCACTAGCTTCCTTTGAGTTTATTTTGGAGATCACTCAAAACCCGAGGCGACGACCCCTACCCCAGGGAGAGCCTCCAGGAACTGGGTCTGATGTCCGTGCCAAGAGTAATTGATTTCAGCTTTTCTTTTTCCTCATTGTTTTGAAACATCCTGACTATTTTCTCTTTTTGTCTTTGTTTTTACCTTCTTATCAAGAACTTTTCAGATGTAACTGTGTTGCTAGGAGACCCTTAACTTGAAACTGCAGCCAAGGGTCATTCAGCCAAGTTTACCACTAAGTTCCATTCCACTTATTAATAAAAACATGACTAAGAATCAATCATAGTTCATATTATGACTTACAAATAAAGTGTTTAAGTAAGCTCCAGATAGTGGAAAAATAGATAAGAAAAATAATCCTGTCTTGACTCATAGATGTTTGGCATAATGAGAGAACATTGACCTTTGATAAAGAGGACTCATGCACTGATACCAATCTAATGACTTATTAATGATTGTTCAAGATTGATGGCAACATTATTACTCTATATCCTGTATTTTGAATTGCATGGAAAAAAATGTAACCACAAAAAAACCACCCTCATTTCAAAATGTGTATAAAAACCTAACTCTTGCCTGAAAAATACACTCAGATTCAAACAGCACCTTTGGGTTTGTCTCTGTTTGTCACTCGCCTATCTTTTGCCCACCAACGCTTTGAGAACTCACAACCCCAAGGGCCTATACTTGACTAAGATGGTCCACGACAAACCCTCACACCTGCATCACCTCATTTTAGCTTTATAGCAACATTCATGTTCTACATGCCAGAGAATGGAATCTCAGGCATGGTGGCACACGCCTTTAATCCCAGCACTTGGGAGGCAGAGGCAGGTGGATCACTGTGAGTATGAGGCCAGCCTGGTCTACAAAGCAAGTCCAGGACAGTCAAGGCTACACAGAAACACCCTATCTTGAAAAACAAAACACAAAAGAACAAAACAAAACAAAAAAGAAAAGAAAGTTAAATAACGAACCACAGATCACCCATTGGCTAAGAGATACTACCAGAACTCAGACCTGCCCACTTCTGAAAGAGTTAATATTTACACTCTCTGCATTCCCCTCCCTCTGGGCATCTCTACCCACACCAGGCTATGCTTTACTGCATGACTTCTCCTCAGAGTGAGGAATGGAGGATCATCTCATATTAGTGACTGCTTTCTCTTTAGTTCAATATATCTGTGTCCTGGTTGCATTATAGCCCCTGACTTCCATGCTCATACTTTGCTTCTTCATGTTGATTAAAAAAAAAAAAAAGCCAACACAGGGTGTCTGTCTATGGTGCTGAACCTACAAAACTCTGATTTAGGTGACATGGTTCCTGTGTCTGCCGACTAGACCTGAGGCAAGAGATCGCAGGCTGGGCACCTGCCCTCAGGGAGTGTCTCTCAGGTGGAGAACACCTGTGTAGAGTCAGGCAACTGCTCACACTAGAAAGGACTTCTCAATACCTGGGCTGCTTAGGGGGCTGTAGTTGAACCCAAAGAAGTAACTCAGCTGTAAAGGAGAGATAAACCTGTTTTTTAGGATCTCAGTGTGGGATTGGAATGGTCTTGTGAGAGAACAGGTGAGGTTAATCCACTAAAAGAGCGACTACCTCCTATGATCCCGTGAACAGACTCTGGGAAGAGATGTATAAATGAGCCCAGAACCAGAGGCTGGGCTTTTGGAGACTTCAGACAGTTTTGGCTGCTCATTGCTCCACTTCAAGCTGCTCCTAGAGAAACTGCTCCAGGAAAGGCTTCGGGGCTCTGGCTCCAGGTTCTGGTTACTTCAGTTTCCAACAAAAGAAATCCTGCTGATGATGGCAGGAGAATCGTTCCTCAGAACTGATATCCTTATGGTTGTGTTTCTGAGTTCCTTAATCCTCTTTTCATATTGTTTTGGTTAGTCGGGTTATAAGTGACATACGCTTGGTTAATAAGTTATAATAAAATATATTGGTTAAGAAAATTGAGCCTACACAGATATGAAAAGCCATGAGAAGCTGCCTAAGCACACGGGCAGATCTCTGCAGGCGACTACTTGCTCCTCAAGTGCACTGTGGTGGTGAGTGAATACTGAAGGAGAGGCAGTACACCTGGGTAAAAGCAGGTTTGCAATGTACCAGTGATGAAAGGGAATGCAGTTATGTTTGAATAACTGAAAACAAGCTAGAATTCTCAGAGCACGAGTTAACTGTGGGTAACTGTAGTAAGGTAGGACCACCTGTCTATAGTGTGGAGGGAATATTAGAGGGTGAGACACATAGAGCAGGGGCAGCTTGCAGGAGGATTTGCCTGCATCCTCCAGCCAGGTAGCAGTGGATAGACTGAGACTGAGAGGCACAGTGGAGCAAGAGAAGGCATCACAAGGTACCTAGACCAGAGAAGGATCATGCTTCCATATTTAATGTCTATTTCTTGCCTTTGTAGCCATGCCTTGCAGGTGGCAGCCACTTCATGCAGCTGTTACTGCTGTCTGCAAGGTGTCTTTGGAGAAACAGGATGTGAACACTACTGATAATGCAAAGCCAGGAATGGGAGAAAATTATATTAGAAGAGGAGGCTTTTGGGTGTCGTAGTTTCAAAGGTACAAGCAGAGGAAATAACTGGATAGCGGCCTCCAGAGCTCAAGAAGGAAAGCTCTGAGCTGCCTGTGAAGACTGCGGACCTGCCAGCAGAGATATGGCCCTGACGCCTTCTAAGATGAATAATCCAGAAGAGTGATTTGCACAAGTAGAGGATGGGAGAAGACAACTGAAGAGCACAGAGATGCCAACAGTAGAGTGAAAAAGAAGACAGATTCCCCCCAAATCCTGAAAAGTTGTGTGGGGACGTTTCTGTAGCTCACTGGAGCAGAGAAGGGAGTAGGAAGAAAGCAAGATACCGCAAGCAGAGGAAAAGGAAACAGGACTGTGTGATGGGCAGGTAGATGGAAGAGATGTCCTGAGTGGTTGTCACAACCTGTTCATTGACTGAGCCAAGACAGCAAATATGAACTATTACAGAGAAACCACAAGGCAACTGCCAACAAGCGGTGAGAACTCTAGGGAAACGGGATCCTCATGATCTGTAACCAAGTAAAACACGGGCTGTCAGAATGAGGATAACGGGTGGTAAAGTCAGGATGCGTCTGCTGCCTGGAAAGGCTTCTAGAGAGATTTTGGCTCATGTCTGATGATCATAAAGGGAGTATTGATGTGAGTCCTGACTCACTTTCTTTTTTGTTTTTCAACTAATTTACTCAGATTACATCTCAATTGTTATCCCCTTACTTGTATCTTCTAGTTCCCCCCTCCCTCCCTCTTTCACCCTATTCTCCCCCGCTAGACCCATGACAGAAGGGGACCTCCTCTCCACCACATGACCACAGCCTATCAGGTCTCATCCTGGTAGCCTGCTTACCCTTCCTCTGAGCGCTACCAGGCCTCCCCACCAAGGGGAAGTGGCCTGACTCACTTCAAAAGCTTCTCTAATCCCAGGCGGTATCACTAGTGCCCATTTACTAAAGACTAGTGATTAGAGAACAGAGAGCAAAGTCTGAAGGACGCTTCATGAGGCTGAGCATCTCTTCCCACGTGTGGACCCTGGAAGACCAGGACCAGGACCACCTGGAGACTTAAACTGCACCAAGACCTCCAACTTGAGTCCCTGGGGAGGGAGACTGGCCCTCTGCTTCAGGTTTAAGGGAAACAGATTGCTATAAGCAGAGTGATTTTGAGTAATAAAAACTCTTTGCCTCATAGTTGAGAGGCCAGAAGTCTGAAATCGAGGTGTGGGGAAGGCAACACACCCTCTGAAAGCTGGAGGGAGAATCCTAGCTGATGCTTTTGGCTCTTTCTGGACACAGGTGTTCATGGCTGGTGGCCATCACTGCAGGCTATACCTCCTTCCTCTCCTGGCTTCCACCCTAACTCAAGTCTCCCCTGTTCTTCTCTTATGAAGACAGTGGCTATTGGGGTATGGTCCCATTTTGAAGCTAAGGTGCTCTCACATCAAAATCCTTAATTGTCATAGCAAGCCCCCCAAAACAAAACAAAAACCAAACCAACCAAACAAAAAAAATAAAGCTTTTCTGCTAATGCTATCACATTCACAAGCTCTGGGGCTTGAACTTGAATGTCCTTTTCAGCCCCTATCCGGGCCTAGTGATTTCTTTTACTATTAGACAGAGCAACGGTTCTTAACACCAGCTGCACATTAGAAGCATCCAGGGAGCTTGTGACATTCCTGCAAAGTTCAATAAGAGTTTTTAGGAATAAAGCCTGGGCTTCCCCAGGCAATCCCAGCGATGGCTCCGCTTGAGAAGCTACAAGGGAAGGACACGGGCTGAGGAGGTAGAGGGGTCTCATTCCAGAGTGGCCCAGATGGAAACCAGGGTGTTGTGTGTGCTAGGCAACTGCTTTACCACTAGCTGAGGAGTCACAGGCAACTGCTTTACCATTAGCTGAGGAGTCACAGGCAACTGCTTTACCACTAGCTGAGTCACTGGCCCCTAAAGGATAAGGAAGATGTGAAACTAGTTGCGACTGTTGCCTGGCTTTTGGGGAAGGCTCTTTGTACTGTTTGCTTGCTTTCTTTGAGACAGGATCTTGTTATACACCCCAAGACCATGCAAACTCATGAACCTCTTGCCTCCACTTCCCAAGTTGCTGGGATTGCAGGTCTCCTGACCTTCCTTCTTGTTCTCTCAGCAGAGCTGAGCCATTCTGGGAGAGAAGATGAGCCTGCCTCTATCCCATTGCTCTGTTACCGTGAAGGAGAAGGTGAGCTCTAATCCATGAAGCTCCTGGGATTTCAGCCATGTGCACAGAGGACTTCAGAACTCTATGTACCTTTTAGCCTGTTAACTGAGACATTCACATGGCTTTCTACCCACTCCAGCTCCCGGCTCTTGATAGGTGGGTGGATGGAATGCTTTAAACTCCTCCTTGTCTTTTAGTTTTCAGAAGGAAGTTACTTCTGTTGGCCCTAGTTCTCCATTTCCTCTTGGTCCTAAGGAAATACACTCAGCTCACCACAGGAAACATCTCCCATTTCAGATTCTAGTTATTTTTTTCAGAAAGTACAATCTTCAGTTCATTCCCTCTGGCTATCTACCACACAGTTTCTGTTTCTCAGGAAGATTGCTTAAAAGAATGAGAAACAAATTCCAATATTTTAAGTTTTTTTTTGGTTTGGTGGTTGATGTTTCGTTCAGGGAAACAGAAGATTACCTACTAAGCATTTAAATGTTAGGAACTGGAGCTACTGAGGTGGTTTCAATCTTTGTATAGCTGAGAATTTAGGCAAGAAAAATAATGGTAAACAAGCAAAGCTCACTATAAACAAGTATAAAGTAGCTGTGATGCAGGCTGTGATGGAGGATTACATTGTACTTTCCAATCTATCACAACTGGGTGGAGTTGGCAGGGTCAGGATTAGATCCTGCAGCTGAGGAGTCCAGTGTGGTTAGTGATTGTGCACATGAAGGGGGAAGGTGGCCAGCTTAGAGCGGCCATGGGCAGGTGTTCCTCTTCACTCCTCACCCCAACACCCTTAACTTTTTGTCTTTCATTCCTTTGTCTTTTACCTCATTATGGACACAAATACAGAGTTTGTGTTCAAGTAAGAAGACAGGGAGAAGGGGTCAACAATTGGATATCTTTTACCAGTCATCAGATTGGTACCAGAGTCCCACATTAGGCTTCTTTTTTCTACCGTTGGACAAAAACTCAACTCTGATCCATCACTGATGAAGAGGAATAGAACTGATGGGGTTGGTCTGAGCAAAGAGATGGATGTCTTCTTTGTGAGAGTACTGGGTGAAGTAGGAGTTTCTGAACAGAGATGAAATTGTCACAGTTTTCTGTCAGAAGTCTGTCACAGAGGCTGAAACAGCACCTCATGGGGAAGGTACAAAGAAGAGGCTTTGGATGAAAATTGGGAAGTTCCTCAGCAGGAAACCTCAGTTTAACAAAAAAGATCTTTCTGTGGAGGCAGTGGCTACAGGAGCCCAGTACTATGGGGGTGGGGTCACAGCTCGCTGGCGTTACTGGAGACTAGGTAGTTTTCCCTCTGGGTGCTGATGATGTTCCCTGAAGGACGTTGTCTTCCTTTGCTGTCTGTTGGTATGACTCAATATTGAGACTGTGTAATTTCTAAGGCATGGACTATTTGGCTTAGGGTTTTAGGACCCCAAGAACATGGTGCTGGCATCTTACTAGTATTTGGTGACATGGCTGAGAGCATCACATAGAGAGACAGAGCAAGAATGGGTGTCTGTTCAGAGTCTCAGCTACCTCCTCCTCTGAAGTTCCAAGTCACATACTGGGGACCACTCTCATGACCCAGTACCTCCCATAGGCATCACTCTCAAGTACCGTCAACTCATGAAGTTGGGAATTAAAGTACATTTCGATATGAGTTTCTGGGTGGACATCCCAGCCATGTTGAATTCTCAGCAGCCACCTCCTCTATGCTACCTCCCACCTAGAGACAGTATCTCCACTGTTCACCAATCATTCTCAGGAGAAGGACTCAGACCTGCTCCATTAGAGAATTTCTAATTATGGCGTTGAGTATATAATGCCAAAGACAGGACCAGGTGAGTGTGATGGTTTGAATAAGAATGGCCTCTGTAGCTTGTAGACTTGGATGCTTGGTCATTATGGACTGGCACTACTTGACAGGGATTAGGGGTGTGGCTTTATCAGGGTAGGTGTGGCCTTGTTGGAGGAAATGTGTCACTAGGGATGACTTTGAGGTTTCAACTGCTCAATCCAGGCTCAGTGCCTTGCTGCCTGCTGATCCCAACATAGAACTCTCAGCCACTTCTTCAGCACCATGTCTACCTGGATGCCACTGTGCTCCCGCCACGATCATAATGGACTAGACTTCTGGAACTCTAAGCTAGCTCCTCGTGAAATGTTTTTCTTTATAAGAGTTGCTTTGGTCATGGTATCTTTTCATAGCAATAGGACATTGATTAAGACAGCGAGGTAGAAGAAAAAAAAATCCAGAGGTTCTTGTCCTCCCCTGAGTGTATCTTTATTTTTTGTTTGTTTGTTTGTTTGTTTTTGTTTGGTCTGGTTTGGTTTGGCCCGATGAGCCTCATGTACAGAATAATATCCCATATTTCAACATGAACAAACCTTATTATGCTTATAATTCATTCTTGTTCAAGGCTGTTGCTGAGCACATTGCTCCTTATGCTACAAAGTCTGTTGTGAGAAGCCCCGGGAGGATTCTTGTCTGTTTGTTGTCCAGAGAATAGACACATTTTTCCCTAAATAGAAGGTTTGCTTCTAGCAGAGGAACGCTGTGAGTTATATAACCATGGCTTCCTTCTTGATTTAGCTGTTGACCATATAGCATGGACAATGTGTTATTTCTAGCCTTATTCCTGATGGTATTTTAGGCTCCTGTATTGGCTTATCTCTTGTGTTTTGTCTCAGACTTGAGTCATCTTTTGAAAATACATTTGGATTTGACATTGCTAAGCACCCAACATAGGACAAGCAGAAGGCATTTGGCTCATAGATACTTCCTTCTTTGAGATCAGAAAGTAAGAAGCTGTATGAAACTGGCCTTGTAAATGGACAAATGCTCTGATGTGTGAGATGAATGCTTGGGCTCAGGGTGGTTTCAAGGTTAAAGAAACAGATACAACTAGAAGCAAAAGATTTCCGCAGTGAGGACTCCTCCAGGAAAATAATAACACCCAGTGGAGAATCCTGACCCAAGTTTGCTGATCCAAACCCTGGGGGTTGGAGAACTTTCCTAAGTCCCACCCCCCATGCCCCGAGAGCATACATTAGAGTGCCTGAGTACCTCAAGGGTCATCCTCCTTCACAGTAGGCACATCAGAAAAACTGCGGCTTGTATTCCATTCTAAGATGAGACTCAAGCAGAGTGACAAAGAGGGATAAGTTAAAAAGCACTCAGGAAAGGGAGAGCTGTGGTTACATTATGTGAGAGGACAATAAGGTTTGATCAGCGAAGACAGTGCAAGGTGGGAGCTAAGAGGGATCTAAATAGCCCCTGCCTTCTGCAACAAGACCAGCGCCTTTTCATTATAATTACAAGATCTTGGCAAGAGGCTTAGCAGCCTGGTTCCCACAGCCCTCGTGTCGGTGGCCTCCCACTCTGCAATTTGAAACCTGGGCTGGCAATTGCACCCCGAAGAGCTGTTCTCACAATGCTGGTGCACACTTTCCCCTCTTGAAATTTTCAATTATATATGTATACACTAATGGCAAGCTACATCCTATCATTTCCTCCCCTTGGTCTTTTTTTTTTTTTGTTATCACCATGTCATTAACTTCATGAAATTAAGTTAGGGACATTTATCCCTCAAAGAAGCCAAGGGGATAATAACGGATGGATTAGGGTAAAGGGCACGGCAGGGAAAGGACAGTGTGACTTCCTCTTAGAAAAACTAGAGCTGTACACAGAGAAAGACATCACACAAAAGTAACATAACACTTCACAGAGAAAAAGTTCAGCTCATGTGTGATAAGCTCTCCTAGAGACCCTAGAATGTTAAACAGTCGCCTCCATCCTGGATAGATGTGTGGGACAAGTGGAAGTCACAAGCTCTGTTTTTACACCATGAAGCCATTCAAGGGGGGGGAGAGAAGAAAGAATAAAGTGTTGTTATTGACTCCTGGTCTATGTGAATTCTTAGTTAAATAAATAACGGAGATTCTTGGTAAAACCATCAGTTCCTGCCTATGAGAGCATTTGAAGGACAGGACTGTGGCATCTGGGATTTGTCCTTCAAAGGGCTTATTTGATATTAGCCATTTTGCTATGAACATTAGCCTTTGCACTCAGGCCGGACGACAGCACTGGACAAAGTGACTGCACAGTAGCCCTCTTTATGAGCTACTGGACTTCTATCTGTGTGTGTTTATGCAAAGCAAGCAAATAAGAGGAGATGGCATTGAAATTATTCTCTGGATTACAGACGTTCTAAGAGCACACACACGTTTATATTCTCGCTGGGGAATGAAGATGCCAGAGTTCTAAAAGGAGGGTTTGTCCTTTTATGTTTATGCTGCTTGTGTTGGTCTTATGTAACCTCCCTAGTCCTCTGAGTGGGGGAGTCTCATCATCTACAAGCCATGGAGGTCACTGGCTCCCTGCTACCTTTGGAAGAGCTAAAGGTGGCTTAACCAACAGATGAGTTCTGGCTCTTGGGCCCCAGAGGGGATGATGGTTACAATGGGCTGAGGCAAGGAAAGCAATCCAGGCTTTAAACCTCTCTCTCCAGATACAATAACCATGAGGCATGGCCATGTAAGTTAGTGCTGGATGAGGCTGACACAAAGCTAATCCAAACTCACATGGATATTCATGCCCAGAAATAAATCTCTGGGCATGAGAAGATCTTGGTTTGCTCCAGAGCTATGTAAGTCCTAGCTTTACTGATGGAGCAAATTAGAGATAGGAGAAGGAAGAGTATCAGAAAGGATGACCACCACCACCACCTCCACCTCCACCACCTCTTCCACCACCACCACCATCATTATTTTTTTAAAGATTTATTATTCATTTGTGAGTGGATATATGTGTGTATGTGTCTGTGTGTCTGCATGTGTGTTTGTGTGTTTATGTCACATTCACATGGCTGCCCACAGAGGCCAGAAGAAGGCACTGGATCTCGTTGAGCTGGACTCAGTGTGGGAGCTTGGAACTGAACTCCAGTCCTCTGCAAGAGTAGCTCATGCTCTTGACCAATTAGCCATCTCTCCCATCATTTTATTTTATTATTTTTTAAGACAATGTCTCACTCACTCTGTAACCCAGCCTAGTTGAAACTCATTATGCAACCCAGGCTGTCATAAAACTTGTAGCAATTCTCCTGCCTCAGCCTCTTAAGTGATGGGATTATAAGTATAAACCACCATGCTTAGCTAGAAAGGACTATTATAAATAACTCTTGATTACATTGTAAGGATGATTCAAATGGGCATATAAACCTAGATATTGCCCAAAATAGATCACTATAGGAAGGATCACCCAGTGTTTCTGCAGGATCAGAAGGAAAAAAAAATCACATCTGGTCTTGTTTTATTACAGAAATTGGTAGTAGGATTGACTTTAGACAGTTGGGATTAAATATGCAAAAAATGAAAAATAGAAATGCTATCTTGTTCTAAACAGACGAGCCTCAAGAATCAGCAGAGAAAGGTCCTTCCCCACTTTCTGCTCTGTCTGTAGTGTGTTCTCTACAGCAAATTGTTAAGGTTGTGTTTCTATTGTCAAAAACTACATTTCAGCCAATTGAGCTGAAGGAGCTAGCTGACTCTCACTGGCACCCGTGAATCAGCTGGTGACCTGGCTACAAAGCACAAAGGTGCCCTAGGAGCTGGGCACCAGACCTGCTCCATAGGCACAAAGGGCAGGAAAAAGCAGAAACAAGCAAGGGAAGGCCCAGCAGTTGTGCCAAAATCACTTTCCTTACAGGAGCTGAACAGGAAGGCCTTCCTGTGTTTACTGCATGGCTTGATGAGGCCCTGTGGACCTGTGACCATGAATCTTTGTGTTTTGTTTTGTTGGGGGTTTTGGTGGAGGAGACTTCTCTATTTATGAGACTAGTCTGATTCTGCTTTGGATGGCTCAGTCCAATACAGGGACGTCACTGAATTCTCCTAAATGCCACACTTCAGTGGGTTAACACACGAGAGAAGCTTGCTGCTTCTTACGTTGTAAGGTTCAGCCCCTAGACTGATGGAGCTCCTTTTGATCGATCAAGTTTTAGGTGTTCCATTCAGAAGTTTAGGTAGATCCAGCATTGCAACTCATGGTTGCCAAGGTCACCTCGGTACTGATGGCAGTGCCAGAGGCAAGACAAGGCCAAGTGTGGGATACTAAGTCTATCTGGTTGGCCAAAGCTGGAGGTGGCAAGTCAGCCCTCAATCTACTCACCTGAGGCATCATGAGGTCACAGCCTGGACTAGCTGTGTATGGTTGGTGAATAGCTGCAATCACACTGTTGCTCAGTGCCCAAGTAACCCCACACAGTCCTCCCAACACAGAATCCCTCCCACTCCAACCTCAACACACACCTGTCCAAGAGAACAGCATAAACCCTGCAGGACCCTTACTGCTGTCTCAGAACCAGGCCATCATGTGACACTTGGTCTTCTTTCTCAGGTGAAATGTTTGTAATTCTAACTTCCCCAAACCTGGGCCCCCCAAAATAAATGCTTTCATAATAAGGATATAGAGGCAAAAAAGCTTCAAACACTTTCCCAAGAATGTGTTCCCAATGCACAGCAACACTGCTCCCCGTGGTGATAGACACTTGTGTAGGGTGTGCCTTTGGGGGTCCTAGCTTGGAGCCATTGGGTTGCTCCACTTAGGTCCAATGGCTTTCTGTTGTCCAGTGTCAGCAGTGGGTGCTTGACACACTCTGAGTGGCTCCCCTCTGCCCACTATTCTGTAAATCTTAAATCTAAAGGTTGTATAGCTGAGACTGTGTAGCTTCTCAGCTTGGCATGCGTGCGTGTGTGTGTGTGTGTGTGTGTGTGTGTGTGTGTGTGTGTGCGCGCGCGCGTGCACGCACGCGCGCACGCATCTGTGTTTCCCAGATATATTAAAGTACCATTGAGTGAACACTGTATATATTTAAGTGTGCTATTTCATGGTTTCACACGCATAGAAAATGATTTTCATAATCATACTGGCTCTATTTTAAACTTGCCTGCCTGTTTTTTACTGATGTAGTCAGGGGTGGGTAACTATTTGCTTTTAGTTTGGCACAAAGAACTATTCTGTCTTGATTCACTGTATCTTTGTTCCAGTATATAATATCTAAAAAATTTTAGTAAGCTCCTTATTTGCTTCCTGTGCCAGAAACCAGATCCAGTTTATTTCCAGATAAAGTTCTCAAATTTCTCTTCTTTCTTACCCAACACCTTTCTTTCTTTATTGATTATTCATTTGCTTTGACACCCTGTGGAAACACTGGAAAGGTCAAAGCCTTAAACCCACTCTGATCACTGGGAATAGCCACAGTGTTCAGTTGCTAAGTGTGACTACACTGTCTTCACTAAAGTTTTCAATGCTATCTTTTTTTTTTTTCAAGTCTACAGGCTGCAGGGCCTTTTTTCCCCCTCCAGGCACCAATTTCTGCTATTTGTTTCTTTTTTCACTTTAATTAAAAAGCAGCCACTTGTATCCGTAGATTTCCTTTCTTACACTAACTTCCCTGTGACCAGCAATCTCAATAACTTCTCTCTCATTCTGGCATGCATCCTCGCAGGATCGCTGGCTCAGCAAGCATGCAATCTAACTTCCACATTTTCAGAAATTGTTGTCTTACAAATGTTTCTGCCACAGAGCACATCTACCTGCCCTGCCTACAAAATCAGCTTCCTTGCACCCTCTCCTGAATTCCCTCCTGTTCTAGGCTCTCGTCCAGCCTTACCCACACCTGACATTTATTTATGTTAAGTAACTGTAGCTTCTCTGAATGGATGTTTAATTCTCTCTCTCTCTCTCTCTCTCTCTCTCTCTCTCTCTCTCTCCAACAGATTTCAAGATTGCTAACATAGTACTCCAGTCTGTAGCCACTGAGTATGCCAGAGCCTTTGGACACACCAGGCAAGCAAGTGTTCCGCCTCTAAGCAACATCTGCAGCTTTTGTTGGGCATCTTACCAAGCTAAGTTTAAAAGCAGCATCACTTCCGTTTCTCCCCTGTGCCAGGACTGAGGTCCGCAAGAGCAAGGAGTGATAGAATGGCCACAGTTTGGGGGCTCACATTGGTAGTCAAGGCCCCGAAGTTAGGAGGGTGTTGATGCATGCAGCCTGTGACCCTGATGAGGTCTGAGAGTGGGGGTGTACATAGTACAGTGAGAAGCAGGGAAACGTGAGGGCTATGGGCTGCGCATGAGCTATTGAAGTTTGTGATTTGCCAGGTGAGATAGGTGCAGATGATGGCAAAATTCAAACTCTGTTTAGAGAAGTACTTTGCTAAATCTGGGCTCAGCATCTGTGTTCTAGTGCTCAGTCTTAGATTCCAGCTCAGAGCCATTACCGTGGTGCAGGGCCAAGCTGGGGAGCTGGAGTCCAGATAACTAACTGTTGGCCGCCCTCAGTGCTATCACCTAGGCACTGCCTGGCCCCTGACATGGTAGCCTCTCCCGAACTCACTACATATCTAAATGAACAGAATGTACTCTCTCCACACAAGCTGAGACCCAGCATAGGGAACAACATGTGACCCGTGGTGAACGGGCGTTGATAATCTGAACTCCGTCTCTGTGAATCCTGACCAGTTCTGTGGCCCTGTCCTCTCTCTACCCCGTTCCCACCATAGATCTAGGAAGCCAAGCAATTTCCTGCCCACATGCAGCTCTTTCCTGATGTGATGTAATGCTGTAACTTTAACCTTCCCTCCAAATTCATCACACAACCATTAGACAGGAATTCTATTTGTGCTACATTAAGTACCAATTTCAGAGGTAGAGGCTTCGACCAGAGAGGTTCCATTTCATTAAGTTTCTCTTGAGAATAAGTACCAAAAAGAAGGAGAAAAAGGCTTTCGTGATTGAAATTTGTCTAGACTTGGCGGAGGGCCCTTCCCGGTACATCATTGCAGGCAGCTCTGTGTCACTCCTGTTGCCTCTCTTCCCTCATGGCCAGAATTTCCCATCGGCTCTACAGCCTCTCTACCTGAAACAGGGTCCAGGCCAGCAGCGTTCTTACTAACCCAGATGTCAGATATGTAGCTGGAAGTCCGATCCGCTTCAACTACATCTAGCCTTGCATTTTAATAAGACCCAGCATACTATAGAGTTAGCAGAATCCTGGTCCAGAGAGAAGCTGACTCTCCTGTCCCTTCGCCCGATAGAACAACCACATCTTAAAGTGTCCTGACAAACACAAGGACTTATCCTTCCTAGCCAGACACGTGGAACTAACATTTTCTGATTTTCACTAAATTTAAGAGGTAGAGACGCTTAAAAACCAAGACAGGTGGTAGCTGTATCCAAACAGAGTCTTTCTCAGATTGTCTAACCTCCTGTGTAGAAGTCTCTTCCTCCCCAGAAGCAAACTACATAAAAATATACAGAAAGAGATATCACAGGATTTGCCATGAACATCTCTCATGTATGTGTTTACACACACACACACACACACACACACACACACACACACACGCCTTCAGAGGCAAGAAAAAGGCATTGGATCCTTCACAGCTGGAGTTACCGGCAGCTGTGAGCTTCCTAACATGGGTGCTGGAATGCAAAGTCCAGTCCTCTGAAAGAGCAGCAACTGCTCCTGAGCACTGGCCCACCTCTCCAGGCCTCCTACATATGTGTCTATGTGTATGTGTATGCTGTGTGAGTGTGTCCATGTGTGTGACCCTCACAAGTCTGTTCTATCTAGAAGGAAATTTAGAAAACCCGCTGGTTATGTGAGAGCTACAGTGGTCCCTCATGTACAGATATAGAAGGGGATTAAAATCAGGTCAGAGAGAATCAGACGGTGCTTCATGGACCTCACCATGAGGTTGTGGAAGTGCAACCAGCACAACATCTGAGCATGTGGTTCTGTGACTCTGGTGAGGATGGATAGGAACCCATTGGAAAGCAAGCTGCAAGCGACTTCAAGTCAGAAGCATTTACTTTCAAAACTGAAAACCAACTCTATATTGCTGTATGTTTGTCTTTTGTCTCTATAGACAATCTGGGGCACTGACCAGAAGTGAGACAGACGAAGGCCAGGCAGCTCACTGTGGGTTATCTCACCCTCCTCTCAGCGGGGCATTGAGAGGTAGGAAATCAGGCACAACAGCAAAGCAGGGAAGGTGTTGGAGACACAAGAAGGGGGAATGAGGCCCCTCACTCCGTAACCCAGCTGAAACCTTTGCCAGCCTCAGCTCAGTTAACAGACGCTGGAGGCCCTTTCCCCGTACAGACAAGTTTCTACACATCTCACTGGAAGCCCCGTTTATGGGGACAGGACCCCCGAACAAACCCTAACCATCCTGCACAACCCTAATGGCTTCTCATTTTACCTTATCAGATCATAACTGCAACCAAGGTGTTTCCAGTAGGTGTGGGGTGGGTGGAGTGGGCACGGGGTGGGGGGGTGGGGGTGGGGGGGAGGTGGGTGGAGTGGGCACTGGGGTTGGGTGGAGTGGGCACGGGGGGTGGAGTGGGCATGGGTTGGGTGGAGTGGGCATGGGTTGGGTGGAGTGGGCACGGGGGGGTGGGTGGAGTGGGCATGGGTTGGGTGGAGTGGGCACGGGGGGGGGGGTGGGTGGAGTGGGCACTGGGGTTGGGTGGAGTGGGCACTGGGGGTGGGTGGAGTGGGCACGGGGGGTGGAGTGGGCATGGGTTGGGTGGAGTGGGCACAGGGGGGTGGGTGGAGTGGGCATGGGTTGGGTGGAGTGGGCACAGGGGGGTGGGTGGAGTGGGCACAGGGGGGTGGGTGTGTGGAGTGGGCACGGGGGTGGGTGTGTGGAGTGGGCACGGGGTGGGTGTGTGGAGTGGGCACGGGGGGTGGAGTGGGCACGGGGGGTGGAGTGGGCACGGGGGGTGGAGTGGGCACGGGGGTGGAGTGGGCACGGGGGTGGAGTGGGCACGGGGGGTGGAGTGGGCAGGGGGGTGTGGAGTGGGCACGGGGGGGTGTGGAGTGGGCAGGGGGGGTGTGGAGTGGGCACGGGGGGTGGAGTGGGCAGGGGGGTGTGGAGTGGGCACGGGGGGTGGAGTGGGCACGGGGGGGTGGAGTGGGCACGGGGGGTGGAGTGGGCAGGGGGGGTGTGGAGTGGGCATAGGGGGTGGAGTGGGCAGGGGGGGTGTGGAGTGGGCAGGGGGGGTGTGGAGTGGGCACGGGGGGTGGAGTGGGCACAGGGGGTGGAGTGGGCACGGGGGGTGGAGTGGGCACGGGGGGTGGAGTGGGCACAGGGGGTGGAGTGGGCAGGGGGGGTGGAGTGGGCACGGGGGGGGTGGAGTGGGCACAGGGGGTGGAGTGGGCACAGGGGGTGGAGTGGGCAGGGGGGGTGTGGAGTGGGCACGGGGGGGGGTAGTGAGATGTAAGTTGAGAGCAGCTAAGATGGCGTGTATGGCTCGTGCTAGGGCAAGCCATTGCGTCTTCTCTCGGAGAATCCTACACCCACACTTAGGGAGACTATACCTTCCCTTGTTCTCCCTCGAGAGCACATACTCCACTTGGGTGTGTCTTCCTTTCTTCTCCGCACCTCTCTCTCTCCTACCCGTTATGGTTAAGGTTGCATTAAAACATCCTTAATAACTGTCGGCGCCGCACCGTCCAGCGGAAGTAAGACGCCAACAACCAGACTTCTTCTCGAGATCTTTACTCAGGATTAAGCTCAGTGGGAATGGCCCCGAAGAAGAGAAGGGCCAAGCTTAAGTACAACTCAAGGGCCAATCAGCTCATGCCAGGTGCCACCTCCTCATAGGTCCACGTCAGAGCAGGACTGCTTGTCATCAGATCACCGGTTACCCTTGCACAGCCTTTTGCCATATAAGGACTTGTTTATCTTAGAGAGCGCTCGCTCGCCGTTGGGATGGCGGAAACCTGCGCCTTGTTAAGGTGCGGCACCTCGCAGCTCTCCACAAATAACATCCAACTCTGCTTTACTCACTGGTTTGTTCTGAAACCCTTTCAGCAGTGAAGCCAAGAACCTTGGTTTGGCTAAGTCCCTGGGGTCTCCCTGGGCTCCTGAGGGTGGCAGTGTGTTATGCCTTTGTCCTTCTACTGGAATAAGAACTGTTAAGACCTATCAAAACACTGTTGGTGTTAATGGCAAGGCACGCTTTTATTGTCAACACTCTTTTTGATGTACATTTTTTCCTGTAAATGAGCAATGGTGTTGGGGATAGGGCAAATTTTAAGTCGCTGATTTTAGCTGTTGTATTTGTCCTTGCTGTGCAGAAGGACTGTTAGGCAAGTTGTTGGGTTTACTCAGCGATGGCACATATACCTTGAGGAAACTGCACAACAATCGTGGCTACTGTTCCGACAGTGGCTTCTTGCCCAAAACTGCTCCAGTTTGGCCAGACTTTTTTTTCCATCAAAGGCCTTGTTGAGTTCCAGAAGACCCTGCAATCAATTTCACTTAGGCAAGAGGAGCCACTTCCCCCTAGTGGCCTAGCAAGGGGACTTCTGTGATGGTAGAAAAGGGAAAATGGTGTGATTGGTGGAAATTCAAACCTCTGTTTACATGGAAGGTTTGCTGTGACTGGTGCAAAGGCATCTTCAGGCTCATGGACTGGCCAGAGGATGACTTCATGTTCTGCCTTCCTGGGGTGGCAGCACTAGGCCCAATAAGGGGATTCTCTAAAGGTCTCTATGGTTTACTTTTAGTACAGACTGATAACAGGAAGAAGGAAGCTTAGGAGAAACCAGAGTTGTGGTAGCCAGGTGGTGGCAGCAGGGAATCCCGTGCACACAGCCACAGGTGCTTGGAGAGGCCGCTGCTGAAGAAGAGGCAGCACAGCGTGGTCATCAGGCCCAGTAGCAAAAGCAGCGAGGCACAGCTCTGACAGCTGGGCCCCAAGAGCAGTTGCGGGGCCAGGAGCTGACAGCACCCGTGAAAGGTGGAATTCGCTGCTTTCTTACTGATGGCCACTGTGACAATCGCCATGGCCATAGGAGGCAGCTGAACACTTCGAGAAAGTAGCCATTCCAGGAACAAGAGGAATGGCAGAAGTAGAGGGAAGGTCAATTGCAGAGTCCGAGGAAGGACAGAGGACCACAAACAGCCAGAGAAGAGAACTTCAGGCCCTGGGAGCTGGAAGAGGCCCAGAGACCTGTCCAGCTGATGAAAAGGGCAACAGACTTCTCTGCAGACACCAAGCTGTCATAGACCGACAGGCCTGCCACACACACAGTTTCCCACCTAGACGGTCATTTGTCAGGCGGCAGCCATCGCCCCTTCCAGCCTGATGCTCAGCCAGTGGAGAGAGGCTTCTTTCTCTACAGGCTCCCCATTCCACCCTCAGTGGGGAGCAGCTCCCTGACAGAGCTGTGTGTTTAACATCCTCCCCAGGGTGCTGTGGCTCAAGCCTGTCACCTTTATTGGGTGAAGGGAAAGATGCTACATTACTCTGTTTTAACACTATAATTTAAGCAGCCATATGCAGGAAATTTTTCTCCTTTGGAGGATATTTAAGTAGTTATAAAAGCCCAAATAACAGCTGAGCTTTGTGGAACGCATGCCTGATGGTTCTGGTAAGTGGGTTGCTTTGGTTGTTATCAGTCTAGCAACAATCCTGCGAAGGAGGGAGGTGTGCTTTTCCTCTTTAGTTAAGAAGACGTAGAAACTCTGAGTCACACAGTTCACCAGGTCCCAGAACTAAAAAGTGTCAGTGCCATGATTAAAACTCAGAATGCCAGAGTTAAAACCTACATTCTTCCTGTCCCACCTCAGGTGTCTAATGTTATCAGAAGATGCTAAGATTCATTCAATGCAAGTCCGGCCCAGCGCATTGGAGGCGCTGCATTGTTCTGTGTCTCCTTACTGGAATTAAACACCTGAAGCTGATAACTTGAAAAGAAACATTTGGTTAACAGTTTTGCAGATCCAAGGCCCTGCGGCAGATAACGGTCTTTTTGCTGATAGATTTGGGAGGAAGCACAGGACACCACACAGCAAGAGACAAGGAGTGTGCATCTAAAGCTCACCTGTGTGCATGCACGCAAATACGTATGTATGTGTGTCTCCTTTTCCCTATAAAGCACCAGGATTCAACCATGAGCTCTACATGGGTGAGCTTACCCAACTGTTGTCATCTCCACCCGTCCTTCTAAACACTACAGTCAGGGTGCTTCTGCTCTCTGAAGAGCTCGTTACGGGGTGAAAGGTCAACACCTGAGCCCTTGGGCAGTACATTAGCACATAGTCACCATGGCGGATGTATATGTCGAGAACGTGACAGATCAATCTGAATGTGGTACTGTCACCTCTCCAGGGCTTTTGTTTGTTCATTTGTTTCAGTTTTCCCAATTCATCTGTAAATCTTTGTGCATACAGCAGGCCATAGAAAGAGGCTGCGACCAAGCAGATCTATTTATGGTTGGATTTCATATAACAGTCCTGCTTGACTTTCCCACTAAGCTACACTCATTAATGAATAATAAAGGTTATATCTTGACCCTCTTGTGCCGTACTGAGTGTTATTTCTCAATTTGTTTAGAACTCAAATAGGCAAGAGAACACTGTGTACATGTGGAATCATTTATTTTTTATTTATTTTTAATTTGTTCACTTTATATCCTGACTGTAGCCCCCTCCCTCATCACCTCCCAGTCCTACCCTCCCTCCCTCCCTCCCTCCCTCCCTCCCTCCCTCCCTCCCTCCCTCTCTCCCTCATCTCCCCTCCCTAGCCCTCCTCCCCTAATATCTGACCTCAGCCTATCAGGTCTCATCAGGTCTGCCTCTATCCTCTTCCTCTGTGGGCTGGCATGGCCACCCTGCCAGGGAGAAGTGATCAACATGTGGGCACCAGAGTGCATGTCAGAAGCAGTCCCTACTTCCCATATTACGGGACCCACAGGAGACTGTGCTCCCTATCTACTACATCCGAGCAGAGGATCTAGGTCCTCACCATGCACAGTCCTTGGTTAGTGCATAAGAGTCCTCAGTACTCCCTACTCCACCCAGACTTGTTGGAATCTTTGCAAACACCTAAACAATGGTGTCTCATCATGGTGGCTTCTCAGCCTTTTGAATCAGACACTCACGTGTTTTATGAGATGTTAGTGTCTTTGATGCTAACGGCTACTGTTTGTGAAAGGATTACATGGCCAAATGCGTGGTTCCGGGGAAAGCAAGATAGAATACATGTCATCACTGTGGGCCTTCCTGAAACCTTTGAATGGAAACAAACTCTGTGAATCTCAGCAAGGAAACAGATTAGGCAGAATTCTCAGCTTATGCATGTTTGAACAGACTTTTTATTTCTCAGAATCCTGACGTATTTTTCTTCCTTGAAACACATTCACAAAATATTGAATAACTTCATAAATAGTGTTGGGATAATTGGCAGCTTAAAAATTATGAAGAAAAAATAGCTAGATACCTGTGCAGTGTACAAATCTAAATTAGCACTGAATCTTAAAGAGCTGAATGTGGGAGAAGCTGGAGATATTGCTCAGTGGCAAGGAGCAAGCACAGCATTCATAGAGGACCCAAGCTCAGTTCCCAGAACCCACACTGGGTGGCTCACAGCTACCTGTGACTCCCCATCCTGAGGGTCTGAATGCTCTCTTAGCCTTTAAGGCACCTCTACTGACATGCACAGGCACACACACACACACACACACACACACACACACACACACACACACACAGTTAAATTATCTGTTCACAAAAGCAAAAAGTAAAAGTATAAAGCATTGGAAAATATAGAAGAGAAGGAGAAAATCCCAAATATAGAAAAGAAGGTAACAGAACACTAGACTTAATTTTCCAATGTTTAAGTTGTATACAAATACGTGTATCACAGGGAGGAAAGCAACAATCTAGGGAAAGAGGCCCTTTTATGAATTTCCAGCAACAGCTTGATTTAATGTCTAACAACACTCACCAATGAACAACAAGATGAAGGCAAAGACTCCAGGCATAAAATGAAAGCAGGGTGTGACCTGATAGACCCTCCAAAGAAATGCACTTGAAAACTAGACAGTATGTGGCTTCCCAACAGTCAAACTTGCCAACCAAAGCACTGGTGAAATTCTTTTCTCTTAAACTTTATTTTCTAAGTCATACTTTTCCCCTTTTAGTAATAAGTGAGCGTTTCCCCACCCCACGTGGAAGGAACACAAATAGGCAGACACAACTTCTCTATGGAGTGACCTGATGAGATGCTTGGAAGGCTTAAAAATGTACATAATTTTTGACTCAGCAATTCTACTTCTGCAAATGTATTCCAAGGAGATGATTGCTGACACTAGGAAAGATTTATATTTAAGAACAGCTACTTTATCATTGCTTGTAATAACAAAAATCTGAAGTATCCATAATGTGCTACAATAAATATAACAAATTCATGGACTGGAATACTATGCAGTCATTAAAAATTATGTAGTATAAGAATAGTTAATGATCTGAGGAGTTAATGATATAGTAAGTAAAAAAGTATGTTAAAGGCCAGAAACAAAGTCCAATAGCTTTCATTATAAAATGTGTGCAGTAATAAGTATGGGCACTAAAAGGCAAGTGCTGACTATGTCTGGTGGTTAAGGACAATGCATACATTTTTTCCCTCTTCTTACCACAGTTTACAATATTTCTTGCAAATATTCTGCACTAAACATCTTGAGTTTTTTGTTTTTGCACCCGAGGAAGATGTTAAGTTGCAAGGGAACCACACGGTGCCATTTGCATTTACACAAGGCAAATCTCTGTGCATACTTTTCTTTAAAATCACAGTTTGCAAAACTTACATATGTAGATCTTAAAATGATATAGTTCCTGATTTTCATGCATTTTACAGAGGCTAAAATACTATAAACCAATGTTATCCATGTGTAGGGACTTTTCCTCATCACTCATGAATCTACATGGTCCCAGTGAGCTGTCTTCTGCAGGCCGCATGGACCATAAAAGCTGCCCATCATCCCAATACAAGCCCCAAGCCAAGGCATTTTCATTGTGACCAGCCTCTGCAAAATCAGACTTCTCACAAACCTGGGAAGTCCAGATTTTACAGCTGATTCAGCTACAACTGCTATCAACACCAAGGCTGTAGCCAAGTGATTACTGCTCTCTGCCACTATGAGGTATATGGACTCGGAGCCTGGGAAGAAAGAGTGATAGATGGGCAAGAATATTTTATATGTACAAAAATGTGATTTTTATGTGCTCATTAACAACAGTAATGATAAAAAAAGTGAGTGGAAAGGACAAGAAAGTTGTCCCACTCGCAGAATTTGTAAAACAGAGGGTGGGACTTCATTTCTTCCGACAGCTAAAATAGATATTCTCAGATCTATACCATATCTACTCTGTTTCTCTGATGCAGATACCTGTCCCGAAGCCACTGCACGGAGAGCGACTTCTACCCCAGAGCCTCTAAAGGCACACCTGCAGAATTAAATTCTATGCATTGCCAGTAATGCTTTCAAAAGCTCAGAATCAATTCTTCAATCATTCCACTTTCTTAGCTGTGATTAAAAACATGTGTCCCCTAATTAAGCTAATGAGAAATTGTTAATTGGCACTAAGCCCCCCTCTGTGTACACTTGCTAATGTCACCATCACTCTGACAGGAGAAGGGATCAAAGTCAAGGGTAGAAAGTTTTCAAGTGACTTCATTATTGAAAGTCAAGGACATGGGGGCTTCATTTGGAAAGTGGATGTTGTCAATCCCAGAACCTGCAGGGAGAAGCGCAGAGCGACATTTCCTGCTCATTTTCTAGAGGAGCAGATGTGGGATGCAAGGGATAGGAATTGATAAGCAGATTTCTTTTTGTTCTTTGCAGAAATGTCTACAGGATAAAGCTGAGGTAAGGGAGCAGTGCATCCATGGGGTGGGGATTAAGAGGTGCTCCTGTGGGCCTGTCTGTCTTCTCATGGTCCCAGTGTGCATGTCGCCAAACCATCCTCTTTGCAGATGAGGTGTGTCTGGGCAAATGAAGTACATGCTTCAGTGAGATTACTGCTAGGAGGAGGTTGGATCTGGACTTACTCAAAACTGTCAGCGGAGAGCTGTAATCAAAAGCACAGGCCACAGCTGGGGATGGAGGGCATGCAAGCTTAGCTTTTCTTCTAGAAGCTGAAGGCCTTGATCTTAGGCTGCTCAAGCCCACGTGCACCCTTTCAGGAACAAACAAGCCCACAGACCATGATCATTTGCGGATATAGGACAGTAGAGTCTGGAATGCTAAGTAATGGGGAAGGACTCTGGTTCTAACCCTGCAAGTCTTTGCTTCATGATCACAGTTGAGAGGTGGATGTGAGGCAACACCCTTCATCTGGAGTCTTCTTTCCTAGGCTGCCAACCAACTCAATGCTCAATAAAGATGCTGTTCATCTCAGACACAAAAGAACGCTCCCCAGCTCCAAGACTGGAAGCAATGATAGAGCCTCCAGCAAGGCATGCCTGCACGCCAGGTCTCTGACAGGACTCCACGTGTGGGACTGGGACAACCCAGACTCTAAGAAGAGGAAGTCTATAAAGACAATGCCATTTCAGGCTGTGATGACTTGAGTGAGAAGTGTCCCCCAGAGTCTCCATTTGAACAGCTGGCCCCAGGTGGTGGTGATGTTTGGGGAGTTTTAAAGGCGTGGCCTCGCTGGAGGAAGTGTGTGTGTTGGGGAGGCTTTGGGAGATTCGCCCTTGCTCGATGGGCCTTTCCACTCTCTGTCCTGTCATGCTCCTGCTCCAATGTCTGCTGCTAATAATTATGATAGCCTTAACCTCAGTCCAGCATCAGGGACTCTTCTTCAAGGATGGTAAGCTCGAATACACCATCCCTTAAATTGCCTTGTTTATGGTGTTTTGTCAGAGCAACAGAAAAGTAACTAATACATGGAGCTATGCGTCATGGCGCATGATGGCTGTAAGGAACATTCTTCCTTTACCCAGCTCTCTGGATCTTCTTAGAGTTGAGAAGGATGTAGACTCTGAGAACTCAGGAGCTAAGGAATTTCTGTCAGTAGACCTTGGCTGCTGTCTTAGTTCCGGTTTTATTGTTGTGGAGAGACACCATGACCTCGGCAACCCTTAAAAAGGAAAACATTTCACTGGGGTTGGGTTGGCTTACCGTTTGCAAGTCCGTTATTATCATGGCAAGGAGCGTGGTGGCATGAAGTCACACACAGGCAGACGCGGTCTGGAGAAGGGGCTGAGAGTTCTACATCTTAATCCACAGGCAGCAGAAGGAGACTTTGTGTCACTCTGGGCATAGCTTGAGCACAGGAAACCTCCAAGTCCACCCCTTCACAGTGACAGTTCCTCCAGCAAGGCCACACCCTCTAACAGCGCCACTCCCTATGGGCCAAGCATTTAAATTCATGAGTCTTACTGGGCCTCCTTACACCACAGCTGCCTTCCCTTCTAAGACTCGCCTGGCCTGAGAGAATGAGTCACACCTGCTCTAGGACATCTCGGAAGCCCTGCCTGTGCCACATCTCCTAGCAGGAGGGTGTGACTGCAGTCTGTCCAGGCCTCCCAGCAAACCTAGAAATGGGCTGTCGCTTCCCTTCAGTCTGCTCCAGCCTTGCCTGGCACAGTCCAGCCTCCTAACAGCACCAGTTTAGCACCCATCCTCATGCCAAGATTCTCAGCAGCCAGTGATAAAGCAAGCTTTCCTGGTCCTCCAGCAGCCGATGCCCACCGAGGAGCTGAGTGCAGCCCAAGCAACTGTGTTAGCAGTTGTCCCCCTGAGCAAGGCTGGCCTGAGATGGTTGGGCAGCATCTCTCACTCTGTGGCCCTCCTTCCTCAGCTGGTGATACTGAGAGCCCTGTTACTCTCCCTGTCTTTGTCTTCTGATCAATCATCTTTCTATTGTTGAGTAACTGCACAGCATGTCTCAGGGTAGCAGGGCACCTCCTAGACAAGACACAGAAAACAGATAACAGGCTGGAAGGAAGAGCCGATAGATCATATCTGGGATTCATTTGAAGCAATTCTGTTTTGTCTCTGTGGCCAAGGAGAAGAAGAGAGGTGTGCGAAAGTTCTATAAACCAAGGTACACTGTGCACAGGCTGAAACCTGCTGATGCCATCAGAATACTCCAATTTTAATGTCAGAAAAGATGAGTCATGCCAGACACTTTCTAAATTGTTAGTTCCAGGTCTCAGCACCACAAACAGGGCTTAGTGTCTGTGTCTGGCCTGGAGAAGCAGAGCTGAACCAGGATAAGAAAGTAATCATCAGCCCCCTGAACAGTAAATACCCTTAGTAAATTCCTCACTTAATAAAAAAGGGAGGGTCCTGACGTGGGGCCAGCTGAACTAGATAACACGCTGTAAAGTAATGAAGTAATTCTCCATTGAACTGTTCTCTGCTCAGCTAAGAGACACCTCAACAGAAGAGAGTCACCCCAAGGCAGGACCCTAAGCTTCTACCCTCACTCACTTTTCAGATGCTTCCTGTGGGATTCCTGTTACCAGCTGTCACTGCTAGACTACCCGGACACATGAACTGCCCACTTGGTTACTGCATGCTCTGACAGCTGCCTGTTAGGTTTCAACTCTGTCCTTACAGGTCAGTTCCAGTCACTCCTGTGCCCAGTGTGGAGCTCTGGCACACCAGGCTGGACCACAGACAGAGGTCTTGGGTCGACATGGGGAGTTTGATCAGTCTGAGTCTTTGATTCCACAGTTCGTCCTCACCCAGGCAGGCCACTGTACACATGTCTCTATTGTATCCTCTTAGGGAGGCCCGAATTACTACCACAAGGGCAAGAGAAAGACTGTGCTTCAGCAACAGAAGTAGGCATGGGAGGTAGACAAGGAAGGGTAACCCAGTCACCTAGGACTTCCCTGGGGAGCTTTTCAGATCTCTCAGCAGCTGCTCCACCCTCACTACTTTCGGTTAGGCCGCTCTGAGGACTTCTGTGGTGCCAAACACAAAGACAAAGGACCAGGGAGAAGCCACTGTGCTTAGGTATGGGGGCCAACTCCTTTGTGCCCTGGAATGATGCTGCACAGACAAGGCGTCTCCCTTACCACCCACAGGTGTGCTCCCACTAAGCACAAGAAATACAGAGAAGAGAGTCATGGCCAGTGGTTGACTGATGATCCTGAAACTGCCCTCCAAGGTCGTCAAACATCCATCTCAGAGGAGGAGCTGGGTCCAGTGCCCCCCTGGGAACCTGCCCCCAATGCTAACGCAGAATTTTCCTCTAAATTTAAAGAACTGTGATCCCATAAGAGTTTATCTAGTATCTGTTTGGCACTATGCTCTGTTCTAACCACAAGGAAACAGCCGTGAGCCCAACAAGTAGGAAGTCTGCCCCCATAGGGAGGAGAGGGAATGTATAGTGTGCTACACTCTATGATGTATAGAGTGCTACTGCAGACGGTAAGGGAGGAGGGGGTGAGGATGCTGGATGCTGGCAGAGTCTTCTCACATTAGAATGAGACAGATGATCCAGAAAGAGTAATCAAGAGACTCTTGAGAAGGACGAGTGGGTACAAATGAGATTTCCAGAGAGTGTTCCAGGCCCAGGAACAGGCCAGAACAAACGAGATAGTCCATCATTCCCAAGGGACAGGTAGTCCATCGTTCCCAAGGGACAGCTGAGTGACAACAGCCCACCAAGCCAGGGCTCTGCTTTGCCCTGAGTAAGCTGGAACATGCAGGGTGTAAGCAAATACCTTCCCAGCACCTTCTTCAAGAACAACCAGAGTACAGTGGGGCTGAGGGCAAGAAGAGAGTGGGTAGGCATGACTTACCAGAGCTACGCAAATGATCCATGTGGCTTGGGCCAAATGCAGGGTGTTAGAGCACACACTAAGAGTGGGTTGAATTTTAAACTAGAGCCAGGAGACTTGCTAATGGCTTGATGCATATATGTAGGATTAGGAAAGAGAGAGAGAGAGAGAGAGAGAGAGAGAGAGAGAGAGAGAGAGAGAGAGAGAGAGAGAATATTCTCCTAGCTTTTCCAGGAGATCTGGTGGTGTCTGGTATGGGCTGGTCAGACTAGATGCCGGGCTTGTGGAGGAGACTCAGCCCTCATGCTACACAAAGGAGGGAGACAGAACTTTCTTGGCCTCAGGCAAAGGGCAGGGATTAGGGGTAATTCACCAGATATAAACAAGTTAAATGAGCAGGCCTAAAGGATTAGCAGCCTCCCAAATCCCGCCAAAGCTCTCCCTCTTTTGTAGACTTCTGCTGGATTTCAGATGAGACCCTGGTGCCTGTCGAACTCTCAAAAGGAGCCCTTAGGTGTAGCTATTGCACACACGCCTACCTATCTCCTACTGACTCCAGGGTGAGCTCAGGACCTTGAGCTATTTATTTGTATTTTTAAAAGCAGGGGAGTTTATGATGTTCCCTGCACAGAAAAGAAAATAGCCAGGTTTATTAAAGTACTCATAAAAGAAGCTAAGTTAATAAAACAGAGACTTGGGGGGAAACCAGGGAGCCACAGGCGTGTGGAGTGGGACACTTTAAGTGTTCTGAGCAGCCCTATTTGCCTCACTCTTTCCCTCATCAGCTATCACCGAGGTATTTTCAGTTGCATCAGCGACTTTTCATCTCATCCTTCTTTCTCACGGGTAGTTTTGAAACCTAATTCCACTCTGCTTGGATGAGAGGCCATCCCTCGGCTGGAGCCAGGCTTCCACGGCAGTGTGCTGCTCCCTCCTGTCTAGTTCCTCTTTGAGCTGCTAAATGACAGATGGTGGAGCATCAGCGTCAGCAGCCCCGCCCCAGAAGACAGTGATGCTGCTGCTTCTAAGTGCGCAGATAAAAGGAAAGGTTGGGGCTACAGCTTGGAATTGCTTCCCCTTTCCTCTATTGTAAAGGGAGATGCATCCCCCTGCTTGGAAGGATCGGGTATACACTGACTCATCTCTGTCTGCCCTTTGTAGCATCCACAGCCTCTCTCTCTTTTCTCTTCCTCTTCTGGTCTCTGTTATTCAATGAGATGGAATATGTAAGGCCTTTTAAAAGATAACCACCCCCACCACCACCACGCTCGACTATAATGCACCCTACAATAAAATAAGGACCAGCAGGGCAGAAGCGGCTGAGAGATGTGGCTTTTTGTCTGCCAAGCAGAGAATTATACAAAGCATTTGGAAGAAGGGGGCGGGGGCGGGGGAGGGCGGGGGAGATTCCTCAGATGTCTGGAGTGCTTGAGCAGCCATTAGCTGATACAGGTGGACACATGCTGGGGCTGCAGAGCCCCAGCCCCAAGCAAGGGTCCTTTTACAACACCGAAGGGAAGAGGGCAGCTGGTTGTGGGGAGGGATGTAGAGAAATAATGCTATATTAAAAGGTAAATGATGAAATCGGAGGTTATCAGTGAGTAGAAATGGAATGTGAGGCTCTCACTTTCATTCTGTCTTAAGCTGGTGCACTGCTGATGTGGTTTATTAAACAGCTGTCAGAATCCAGGTCCCAGGCAGATGCAGCCAGTCGAGTGTGAAGAAGACATTCCATTAGGGACAGGCATAGCAACTGGTTCCTCTGCAGGCATCCCATCCCACAGACCCTGTTAGATGGAGATGGAAAAGGGAAAGGGAATTAAGGAGCCAGAGAAACAGGAAAATCAGTCAAGGAAACAACTGGAGTAAGAGGAAGGTGTTCCTGTCGAGTGGCAGTGCTCTGCGCATACGCACTATGGGCATAGAGGAAGATGGCGTTATCCTTCCCTTTGAAACTTCAAAGCTAAGGTGATGTTGAACTAATGTGTGAGTGGTGTTGCCAGGAATAAACTTGGAAGAATACAGAGAAAGTGCGGTGTGGGCAGATGGCTCCTGTTCCCTATGTTACAACTCAATCTCCAAAGCAATGGTATTAAAAAATGGGGCCTTTTTTACCCCTAAATGAAGTGTTATAAGCAATCAGTGGAGAGAGAGAGGGAGGAAGGGAGAAAAGGAGAGAGAGAGAGAGAGAGAGAGAGAGAGAGAGAGAGAGAGAGAAAGTGTTTTTCTACAAGCACAAGTTGCCTGATAGGTTATTTAATTCCAATTGGTCAGATCTAAACATATATATAACTGAGGAACTCTAAATGGACTCCGCAGAATATGTATGTATGTATTATGTATGTATGTGTATATATATATATATGCATGTGTGTGTATGCATGTATTATGTATGTATGTATGTATGCATGCATGTGTGACAATAATAAAAAAGAAGAGGTGACAAATTATGGAAGCACAGGAGTTGAAGGGAGAGGGAGGGATGGAATGATGGAAATACAATATTTGTGTATGAAATTCTCAAAAATTAAAAAATAAAAATAAAACAAAAAGGAAACAGGGCCTCTTAGGGCAATTTGTGATTTGTCCACAAGTTTTTTTTCCTTTGTAAGAAAGGCTCCATGTAGCATTTGGCTTCTTCTCACCGCCTCCTCCTCCCATAGGAGCACACAGCACTCTTTCTCTCTGCAAGTTACAGCACCAGGGAGTTCTATCAGATACTCAGGCTCAGCTATTTCCTTAGAGCAACAGCAGCCCAGTGATGGGCCGGCATGGGCCATTCCCAGATACCGGAGGCTGCAGGGATGGACCAACTGAGAAGGGACAGAGGCAGAAATCTGTTCTTCCTCTGTCTGCTTGCAAAACCAAGGGAGGAAGCGACACCACCCAATCAAAGCAGTCTAAGAGCTTGTGGACTTGGAGGCGGCAGCAGGAGGATGCACACGGGTGTCCCCAGCCAGCCTTTGTCTGATAGTCCTTTACACCCTAAGCCCTCTCCTCTGTCCTGTCCCCTCCTAGCGTTTTACTGCTCTGTGTGGGAGGTCCTGCGTCAGCTGAAATTCGAAGTTACATTTTAGAGCAGTGCAGATTCCTCTGTCTTCCGTATTTAGATGAATTGTGCACACTGATACATCACTGGCTACTTTCTTCCTTAATATATCATTTATATGGGGGGATTTATCTATCAGGATGTATGAAGGTGAAGGAAAATATTTTTCTTTCCCTAAAAAGGTGCCAAGTCATTGTCACCTGCATAGCTAGGGCATGTGACGGCAAACGAGAATTGGCAGGAGGGGATCTGATGTCATGGCTCAAAGCTGAGGCGACACTCACAGGCTTCTGTTTGAATACTTGCTTCCCAGATGGTGACTCTGTTAAGGAAGGTTCTGGAAAATCTGAGGGAAAAGGCCTATATGGAGAGGGTCAGTGGATCCCTGGCTCCTGACTTGCTATGATATGAAGTCCCCCTCTTCAGTTCCACACTGCCATGCCCCCCTACTTTGATGGACTGAAACTCTTAGAAGCTATGAGTCCAAATAAACTTTCTTCACTTGTTCTTGTCAAGCAGTTTGCCACAGCTGTTCAAAAAGCAACAAAGACAGAAAATTGTTATAAAAAAGTGAGGGTGCTGCTTTGATTGCACCTGGCCGCATGGTCCTTTGGAGCTGGATTGCTGGAAGGACGTGGAAAAGCCTAGAGATAAAGCCTAGAAAATCTCTATAATGTAAGCAGAGCTTAAGCAGTGATGCTGTGGGAAGCCAGGAACCCAGATGCTGATATAGATGTAGTCAAGGATGACTAAGCTCATGAGGTATCAAACGGACATAAAAACACAATTAGAAATTGTACCCACAATCACTGGTACTATGTTCTGGCAAAGATTCGTCTACAGTTTGCCTTACATGCTTGTCCTGAAAAGACGCATGATATTGGATAAAATACTAACTAGTCAGGTAGAGAGACCAGCACCACTGAAGAGCAGCTAAGCACTTCTCACTGGAGATTAGCAGAGGTCCCTTAACGGCACTTCGGGAATTACTCATCTGAAGGCTCCCTTGTACAAAACTTCAGGCTGATTTGAAAGACTTTCCTTTGAAAACAGAATATTTTAAGTTTGTTACACTCACAAAGAATCACTTAGGTAAATGTTTTCCTGTGTTCACCCACCAAAGCACACAGAGGCCTCCTCAGCGGGTCCCAAGGAACCTGATTACTGCGCAAGCTGGCAGCAGGTCTTGGCATTTTAAACCTGGTGATGATGGTCTTGCAGGTGTGCAGAATGCAAGGGCTATAAGATCACGGAAACCTCTACCAACGGTCAGGAGAAAAGCTTGTGAGGCCAGGCAAGGCGTGCCAGGGTCACATTGTCCACAGGACGCTCCTGAGAGACACTGGCACGAAGCTGTAAGATTGGTGCCCAAGTTGCCAGGCTCCAGGACGTTAGAGATGCCAGGAACATGGGATGTCTGCCAAGGAAAACTTGGAGGCAGCCCAGCAGATAGGCCATGGCAAATATGTGGGTGGGCTCCCTACATCATTGGCACCACATGTGTCCTAGATGTCGGACATGGAGCTGTAGGATTTAGTGTTTTCCCTGTTGGCTTTCAGTCTTGGTTTCATCTTGCCTCTTGGAATGGCAATTTTAATCTGTGCCATTGTATTGTAGAAGTATATACTTTACTTTAAAAAAATTTTTATGGGCCTCAAAGTTAAAAGGTGGAGTCTATTAATAGACTGAGATTGATCAGAGGAGAGTTCCGGCTCAGGGTTTGGATAATGTTGCAACTGTTGAGGCTTTAGATACTCTTAAAGTTATACTTAATGCAGTTTGCATTGTGACATGCCCATGGGACTTTGAGGTTTGAGTGGAATGTTATGGTTTGAATTAAAGTGTCCTCTATGAGTTGTTGGATGCTCCAAGCTCAGTCGGTAATGCTATTTTGAGAGCTTTTAGGCATTGGGTAAGGTGGGACCTGGTTGGTAAAAGTAGGTATCTTGGTGTGGTCTTTTGGAGGTTTTCTTTTTAATCCTTGGTTATATCTGGCTTCGGACATTATCTCCTGGTCCAGCAGTGTGTAAGCTGCCTCCACCAATGCCACTGAACACCCACACTTAACTGGACTCCATGCCTTCTGCATCATCCTGGCCTGAAGTCCTCAGGAGCAATGAGTCAAAAATAAATATATTCTTCCTGGGGCTGTTTCTGGTCAGAGTTTTGTCAGGCTGATGTGAAAGGTAGGTAAGAATACACCGGGTCTGGCCAAACCTGAGAGGATTCTAGAAGGCTACCCAACGTCACTGAGAAGACTTCCTAGGGACAAAGTCGGCCCTTGAAGGGTGACAAGCATTATGCTATCAGATCGGCATTTCAGATGGAGCCCACGGCTTCTGTGAGGAGACAAAAGTAGACCCAGTGAGACCATCAGTAGACTCATTCGACAATCCAGGTATGGGATGGTTGCAGTCTTTGCTCTCAGAGCAATGCACTTCATCCCCATGGGATGGCCACAGTCTTTGCTGTCAGATTGATGCACCTCATCTCCACGAGTGTCCTCTAAGGACTGTGCTCAGACTGTTACTTCAGAGGATCCCTGAAAGGTGCGTGTGGTACAGGTTTGCTCTCCCAAGTTTCCTCTCGGGAAGTGACTGAGAGAGGCAGGGCCTAGTGTGAGGTCTTCTTCAGGTGCCTGGGAATTAACCTTCAACACAGACTGAGGAATCCTCACCTCATTTTCTCTCTCTTTTGTGCTTAGCTATGCTGATTGGCTTTGCTCTCTGCATACTTTCACCACAATGCACAGCTTCACGATAAACTCAAAAACAGCAGGGTCAGTTGATAATGGCCTTGAAACCTCCCAGACTGTGAGCCAAATAAGTCAGTGGTCTCGGCTGCTTGTTAGAGTCAAGGAGAGGTAGGCAAAAGACAGCACCTCAAGACGCTGCATGGCCAGGAGGCACTGGATCCAGAGGGCAGGGCAATGAAAGCAGCCTGTATGGCCAGCAGACACTGTGTCCATGGAGTGCAGTGAGAGGGGCAGACGCTATGTCCATGGAGTGCAGTGAGAGGGGCAGACGCTGTGTCCATGGAGTGCAGTGAGAGGGGCAGACGCTGTGTCCATGGAGTGCAGTGAGAGGGGCAGACGCTGTGTCCATGGAGTGCAGTGAGAGGGGCAGACGCTGTGTCCATGGAGTGCAGTGAGAGGGGCAGACGCTGTGTCCATGGAGTGCAGTGAGAGGGGCAGATGCTGTTCTCATGGAGTGCAGTGAGAGGGGCAGACACTCTATACAGGGAGGGCAGCAGGAGAAGCTGGCGTGAGGTCAGGGTAGAAGACAGAGCTGTGGAATTGGAATCCTCCTTAGCCTGTAACTACCCATCCACAGCCTCAGGGACCGTACAGAGTCAGCAACTCCAAAAATACCAATCAGGCAAGGGCAGAAAGCACATTGGGACAATTTAGCTTTTACTTTTAAGCTAGATAATAATTATCTCATTTTAACATTCTTTAAAATAGTATGGTTTTTACTTCCTTTCACAAGTAAGTTTAATAATTTCTTATGATAGTGTGCTATTTAATTGTTAATTACATTATTATTTTATTATCCAGAAATGAGGAACACTTGGTGTGCCTTAACAGTTTTGAGTTCCAGAGGGGAAAGAAATTGAGTCATTAACCTTTTTTCTTTTTTTCAATAAAAAGAAAAATACTTTAAGCCATCCCATTCTCTGCCTCATAATCTTTTTTTTTTTCCCTAGCAAGTCCTGCATGACAAAGTAATTGTATAATAGGACTAAATTTTGTTGTTAAAAGGCCCACTTCATATCTCTTAAAATATATTCAATTTGAACTAAGAAAGAAAAGAGGAATATAGCACAACACTAAATAAGTTTTGGACACCCTGATACCCCACTGACGGGGTTCCACTACCTCAACATGAGCACATTTCAGGAATGTTGCAGAATGGTGTGTGAGCCGTTGGGCGTCTTGCTCTGCAGTGCGGCTTTTGGCTCTTCTCCTCTGTGTCTTCTTCTGAGTAGATAATGGGAGAACTGGATAAAAAGCTGATGAGCCTCAAAGATACATTGTGTTTTCTCTTTGTGATGGCCTCAGCTGAGGAGGCTTAGACTTTGCTGCTGTTTTGTTCTTGTGTCAATCACAGTCACGGGTGTAGTACACTGGCAGCTTTTATACATTTGCTTAATAAATTAGCATTCTGTTCTGATTGACTCATTGGGTGGAAACATCAAATTTACATGTCAAGTAGAAGAGGGAAGAAGGGAGGAACACGCTACACAGAAGTAAAAGCAACAACTTCAGTCTATTACAGTCTGCTGGGGAAAGGAAAAAAAAATGACAATTTTCGCTTTCATTCTAAATCAGGGACTAGTGGATAGGAATAAACCACCTAAAAGGGGGAAGCCTTTGCTCTTTTTGTAAAGCACCAACCTATTTGATCCTGCTAAGGTCTGGCCGTTTAGAGGGCCCAGGACTGCCCACTTGCCACAAGGATCACTGGAAAGCCCTTTCAGTCTGCCTGCCAGTTTTTGCATCTGAATAAAACAAGCATTATGTCTGAAGGATCCATCATTCTCAGGGGTATTGGGACAAGAAAATGACATAACAGATGTGAACACATTTAGAAAGTAAAGGCGATATCTAAACGCGAGAGTCTTCGTTGTTATTGCACAGATCCATCTCATCCCGCCATGTTCCGACAGCGTTGGCCCTATTAGTCACATGCATTATAATAATCCAGTGTGGGCACAGTCAGCCTTGGGTGGTAGCAGCTGGCCTTCACTGTTAGACCAGAAGTGGGTGGGAGGTATGATGGATGGAGTCTGATTCTAAAGCAAGGAGACTGGTCTGCGTGTGCTGCCTCTCAGAACCATTCTGGGTTCTATCTAAGCCCTGTGACTTCCTCCCAGAGAACCCAGCTGGACAGATCGGGCTTGATGGCCAAGTCATAGTACTTAGAGAAAATCATGTCACTTAAACGGAGCCTGTGTAGACTGAGCTATAGACTAGGCAGTTGCTATGTTGGTGGATGTGGGCATCTTTAACTGCCAGCTGGTGACAATGGCTTTATAGTAGCATACAACAGAAACGTGGACCTCAGTGGGTCTAAGTTGTTACCATAAAATGTATATCTACAGATTTAGGGAAACACCTTTCTACCTGCAGAGAGTGCGTGCCAGAGAAAGAAAAGAGCAGAGCGAGTGAGCCAGCTCTCAGTATTGGGGGGACCACCACACATGATGAGAGGCAGCCTTGCCTACCTTGGAGCCAGGTGGCCTGGAAGTCTAACCAGTGTTCAAGCACATCCAGACCTGTTGATGCACATCTGGCTCTGGTTCTGGACCAGATGACAGTCCTTAGTCTCGGGGAGTTTAGAGCACCCTGACTTACTCAACACTAGCTGGCCCTCAGGCAGATAGCTTTGGAGTACTCCTCAGTACTCATGTGTCCCAGACAGCTCCTAAGGCAGAGAGGCTTAAAATTGAACAGCTGAGGTCACGTACATCTTTTTGCATTATCAATTCTTTCCCTCTAGGCACGTGTGTTCTCTTTCTCCTTCACTCCCAGTTCTCTATCTTATCACTAAGAAATTTTAAAAAATGAAATACTAATTTCTTCCCAAGGATCCTTTGAAAGCATTCTTTGTTTACACAGAAGGGAAAGCGATAGCTCCTGCTCCGTCCTACTGACCGTCCTTGCAGACTCAGCCTCATCTGGGGATTGAGGAGGCGGCTGCTTTACTCTCCTCTAACTGGAGTTCTTGTTGCCAGAAGTGCTGTCTCCCATCCACATGACCTGTGTGTGGGCTGTGTGTGAACAGGATGCACATCTGCCAGGTAGTTCAGGGGTGTCCTTCATAAGCTACCCTCTGGCTGCATGTGACAGGGTGAGGACTTCTACACACCAACATATCCCCTCACTCCCAGGCATAGTTCTCTCGCAAGCTGTGCACTCATTCCTCTTTTTAAAGAGGAGAGGCATTGAGAGGCAGAGTTATTAGACCCTGTAGAGAGAACGTTGTCCTGCCAAAAATGAAGGAGAGGAAAAATGAGTGTAAGCTCGGGAGAGGAAGGTAGGACACTCTGGTCCTCCAGGGTGTTGCCCTGTTTGGGGGCGTCCACTTTTGAGGTCTCCTTTCCCTGCTTCGTTTTTAATCTGAAGAGGTTTGTACTAAACAAAGAGGTGGTTTCCACCACAGAGCTTTCATTTACCGAGTGCTCATCCCAGCATTTGCGAATTGTTCGTATGCATTTTTTTCCTTAATCCTTTCAAAGACTCTCATGTGGTTCATAGGATCACTAGCTTCATTTTGGAGATGAGGAAACTGAGGCTTAGAGGGATTTAGTAAATTGCTGGCAGCCTTACAGTGCGTAAGTCCCCGTGCCAGGATGAGCTCCGAGTTGAATTCAGGTGTAGAAGCAGGATGAACTCTGAGTTGAATTCAGGTGTGAAAGCAGGATGAACTCCGAGTTGAATTCCAGGTGTAGAAGCAAGCCCTGACAGCAGAGAGTAGGGGCTGAGACCCAGGTCCAGCTCTTCTTCCTCTTCCATAACTCCTCATTTAATATGTCTTTCCCACACCTTGTCATAGCCCTATCCGAGGCTTCTGGTGATGGTCTCAAATGACTCAGCTATTGTGCACACTTAGTGATTTGTTTATGGCTTGCCGGCTCAATATCCGGTCCCCATCCTACACAGTTTGCGCCCTCTCTGTCTCTCTCTCTTTCTCTGTCTCTCTGTCTCTCTCTCTCTGTCTCTCTTCTCCCCTCTCTCTGTCTCTCTGTCTATGTCTGTGTCTCTGTCTCTCTGTCTCTGTCTCTGTCTCTGTCTCTCTCTCTCTCTCTCTCTCTTGCAAACAAGCCCCAAGGATCTACTTCCTAGCATTGAGATTGAAATTATGTTCCAGCATCCTTGGATTCTTTTTTTTTTTCCCTTTGAGACAATTGTCTCACTATGTAGCTTTGGCTCTCCTGGAACACACACATACACACACACACACACACACACACACACACACACACACACACACCACACACCACACACACACACACACACACACACACTATATATATATATATATATATATATATATATATATATATATATATATATATATATATATATCTCAAGCTGAACTGCCTCCCAATTGCTGGGGTTAGGGTGTGTGCCACCACACCTGGTTCATCCCTAGGTCATTTTTACAAGAGTGCTGGAGACTGATGTCAGATCCTCATTCTTATTCTTGGGCCATAAGCAAACACTTGACCTGCTGAGCAGTTCCCAGCCCCTAAGAACTTATTTCTTTGCTGCCCAAGACCAATTCTGGTCAAAGTGATCAGAGTTTAGGTGCAAACACATTTCATGAGGGCTGTGGATAGTACCCACAGACAGGCTGCTGATATACAGTCTCCACCATTAAAGCTACATCATCCTCTTAGTCTTGAACTTGGAGTTCTAACCTTGGGTTCTGTAACTGCTAATGCCAAAGAGATAACAGAGCTAAGCTGCAAAGAGCATCAGGCTGCCGGGCCCAGAGACCTGCAAAAGTCCCCTTGGCTGGAACAAATACTCCTCTTAGCATGGTCCATCATTTTGATATGTTTTTGTGACAATTTCTGAACGTGCGTAGGCCCAACCTGTCTGCCCTTCTATTCATGTATTCCCACAGAGCATCTGATTTTCTGCATGGCAGGAGCCAGACCTGCACCCATCCCATTCCCCATTTTAACGCATTTCACGATTTGGCTGCTTTGGTTGCCTTTCAAAACGACATATCTGATCAGTTCTTTAGTAATATTGATGTTTTGCCCTTTCAAATGTGTCATTTGATTTTTCTGATGTTTTTCTCCATCTGCTTTGGTAACACTTTCATTTAGTCGCAGCTTTTTATTGGGTCCCTGCAGGTTTACAGAAAGGAATCTGACTTCGGGGTATTTTATTTTTAAATGGTTTTGCTCTTACATACCATAACTCTGCCTCCACCATCCTGCGGCCCTCCCTTCCCCCTCTCCTGCCAGCTCACCTGCTCACCCTTGCCTCAGAATGCTGTGAATAAATACCTCACTCCAGGGCTTCAAACACTGGCCTTTCCCCATCATATTTAAGTATTTCATTGTGTAAGGCCCATTGCTTTGCTTCAGCTGTTCCCTGTGGATTCAATCAAAGAGCAATTTTTAAAAGCAGGTATGAGGAGCGGACTGATATTTTACATTTCTGACATGTTTTTATTGTCTTCGTTGAAGACATTTGCAAACAGGAACTCCAAATTTTCTAAGGCAGAAACAAAAGCCCAGTACAGTAAGTTCTTTTCTCTCTGACTTTTCCTGCTTTCCCTCACCAGGTCTGATATGTGTCCCTATGTTCTTGGCAGGTTAATTTCCACATTTCTGCTCTCTTAACCTCTTCCTCAAGTACAGCAAATGTTAGAGAGTAGAGAGACTGACTGAAGGAAAACCCACGACTATTTGTTTCTTGTGAAATAGACGAAGAAAGCTGACAGACGGAGTAAAATAAAAATACAACTTAGCTTTCTGTTTATAATTGTTATCACAGGTTGTCATCAAACCTTAGATACAGAAAAAAGACTGTGCAATCCCTGAGAACCATCTTCTCAAGTGTAAAAGTTCATCAGCATAAACTTACTTAGCTCAATAACATATTCTCAAGCTATAACTAGGGCTGTGGTGGTAAATCTTGGTTGCCAGCCTGAGGAGACTGACGATTAATTGCTATGGAACAAGTCTCAGGGAGTGCTTGTGAGGGATTGTCTAAATTATATTCATAGAGGAGAGAAGACACATCCTGGATGTGGTCAGCACCATCCCACCACCTGGGAGTTCCAGGTCTCATAAGAGGAGCAAGCAAGCTGATCATCAGCGTTCACCTCTCTGCTCCCTGATACTGGATGCGATGGATGTGCTCAGTCGTCTTATATTCCTGTGGCCATAATCGCCCCCCTCCCAACCCCTCCACCTCCCCCCCCCCATGGTGATGGATTCTACTCTTGAACGGAGATCTAACCCTTCTTTTCCTAAGCTTCTTTGTCAGGCATCTCATCACAGGAATGAGACAGGTGACTAAAACAAGGGCCATGAAGTGTAAGTTATGATTAGCATCTCATTTGCTTCATTAGGAAGAATTTATAGAAATGATTAAGCCAGACCCTGTGGTACAGGCTGTCATTCTGTTGTCCCAGCCTCTTGGGAGGCTAAGTCAGGAGAATCAAAAGCTGAAGAGCTGCCTAGGCTACAGTGAGTTCAAGGACGGCCTGGGCAACTTAATGAGACTGTCTCACAGTAAGAAAGTAAAAAGAGGATTGGACTACTGGAAAATGGAAGGGGGAAAGCAGAAAGAAAAAAGTGCAAAACCACCTGTCTTCCATGGTGGAAAACAAGGAAATAGGTCCCAGGAGGCCAGGTCCCAGCATCAGTGTCAGACAAGGCTGTCATTAGGTTGCTCATCTTTCTTTCTAAAGAGTTTGCAGCTCCTACTGCAGCTCCAGTTGCTTGTGAAGTGGGCTGGTGTGTGAATTTTAGCCTATAGATGATAACACGACATAAGGAACTTTGTAACTTAATTCTATACCTTAAGAAATGAGACTATCTGCATCCCATAGGAGGATAGATGCCGTCTAGTGAAACAAAACATGGTAGAGATGGCCCTGCAGACCTTGTCGTCCTGAGGAGCACAATAGTGTGCTGTGGGCTCAGCTGGTGCGAACACGTGAACGCAGAATAGCAGCATTCTGGGGAGACAGGAAGTACACAGCCTCAAATACATAAAACCAGGCTTGTTACACTAGGGAGGTGACCAGCTCGTACAGGACAGCAGAGAGTCAGCAGTCTGGTGTCTGGGATGCTGCCTGGGTTATTTTTTAATGGCTGTATATTGTAGCTGCTGTGCTTGCTAGATCTCCAGGGAGCATAATCATGAAATGAGATGCCCTGAATGCCAGCTATGGAGTTATGTGAGTCAGACTTTGTCCTACTGGGCTTCATTCAGTCTTGCTTTGGTCCTATCCGTCCTATCTACGATGCAATTCTTTAGGGCTGGAAATGCTCGTCCTGTGCCTGTCTGGCCATTGAGTGTCAGAGGCATGTGATTTTTCTCTTTGATCTTTACAGTCTCAGAGCTAAAATTCTTTCGAATGTGAGAACAGAGTTTGGACTTGCATTTTTTTTTTAAACATGCTGCAACTAAGACCCCAAAGACCATGGAGATGGACTAAATGTATTTTGCATTATGGGGCGGGGGGACATGAGCCTTTGCAGCTCTGTGCTAAAGTGTTATGTCATGTCTGCATGGGCTTACATGGAGGTCCCTGGAGGTGTTTGTTGTGTCTTGTGTCTGATCCTATCCTATGTTCCTCTTCAGCTTCCTGGATGCCTTGAGGCAAGCATCTCTGCTCTTCCTGGATGCCTTGAGGCACGCATCTCTGCTCTTCCTAGATGCTTTGAGGCATGCATCTCTGCTCTTCCTGGCCCTCCTGCCTCACCATGGTCCAGAAACAATGAAGCCAACTGACCATGGACTAAAACCCTCTTAATAATGAGACCAAATAAATCTTTCCTCTTTTAAAATTATTCTCTCAGATAATTGCAACAGTAATAAAACAAAGGCAAAAACAAACAGACAAAAAATTAGTAGGCATACTGTGGCCATTGGTTTTATCTTTCTACTTGGCGACTTCCTTAATTACGGACCTGGATTTATTTTTTACGTAGGCCTTATTTTTTCCATCTGGATGCTCAATCTTTTTTAGTTTATTAAAGGCCAATAAAGCACAGAAAGTTTTTAATTCCTTACTGTGCCTTACACAATGATAATCCACATTTATTTTCCATCTATTCTTTGTGTGTACATTTGTGTGTGCAGGTACAAGTGTATGTGAAAGCCAGAGGTCAACACTGGCTGTCTTCCTCAAACTCTCTTCACCTTGGTCTTTGAGGAAGGGTCTCCTGCTGACCAAGTGCCTCCCTGTCTCAACTGACCAGCAAGCCCCAGGGATCTGCCTGTCTCTGCCTTCCCAATGCTGCAGTTACTTGTGCCTGCCAGGAAAGACAGGTCCCCTGCTCATGTAGCTCACGCAGCAAGTATGCAGCTAACTGAGGCATCTTTTCAGCCTCGTGGTTTTTTGTATATTCTTTTGTCTCTAGCTCTCGCTCCTTACTTTCCATAATTTAAGTGGAAAGAGAACTATTTCCAACAAGCTATCCTCTGGCCTCCAAGAATGTACAGGCGTGTACATGTATGTACACAGACAGACAGACAGACAGACACACACACACACACACACTTTATTTGTAAAAAGTGATAGTGGCAGTAATAAAAATTTTATTTCTACACCAAGGATGGAATTTATTATATAAAAGAGTCTTTTTTGAAAAGCTACCATAATAACTGTCTTTTAGAAAGGATGAAAACATATCTAGGATGTTAAGTCTATTTTCCTGATACAAAAAGGGAAACGATCTCTATCACAGCATCTTCTAGACAACTTAAGAGGCCTCTGCTTGAGGATCTCATCACAGACTGTTCCTGCTTCATCCCCTCCCCCTCCCCACCGCCTTTTTTTTTTTTTTTCAGATTCCTTACACTGGAAAATAAAAATCCCTCATTCAACTGAAAGGAAATTTGGCTAATTTCCCCCTACTAAGACTCTTTGAAGTTCAAAGCATTTAGATTTTTCCACAGTATGCAGTGACATCAGTTCTTTCTCCCAGCCCTTTACCAACTGAATTCTTCCTGCTGGTACATCACAACTCCAGAAGACCGTCTGCCTAACGATACTTCTGAACATGCATCGAAAAGCCCCCGTATGTGTCCAGGAGAAGCAGAATCATCCAGAAAAGCAAACTACAATGCGCTCTACTGTTGGAATCTTGGAATTATATGGTGATTCTTCAGCAATTTTCCTAACATAAAGGCATAAACATTGTGCCTTTATGGTGCCTATGAGCTTCAGGAACACTCAAATGATTGAGCTTTTCTGTAATGGCAAAAGATTTGTATAGTTTTTATTTTTTTAAATTATGAGTAAAGTGAAGTCTTCTTTGTATGATTATTTGCAATTATTTGATATAAGATTAGTTGTAACTGGGAGCAGTGGCACACAGATATAATCCCAACACTCGGAGAGGCAGAGGCAGGCAAATCTCTGAGTTCCAAACCAGCTATGTCTACAAAGGGAGTCCAGGACATCCAAGGCTACACACAGAGAAACCCTATCTTGAATCTCCTCCCAAAAAGACTAGTTGTATAGCTTTTAAATATTTTTTTTAAATTTATGTGTATAAATGTTTGCCTTAATGTATAAATGCATACCACACGTGTGCCTGCTGCCTACAGAGGCCAGGAGAGGATGTCAAGTCCTTGGAACAGAGGCTTGTCAGCTTCTTATGTGGGTCCTAGGAACTGAATCCTGGTCCTTTGCAGGAGTATAAGGACTCTTAACCAGTAGGTTACCTCTAGCCCTGGACTTACTATCTTTTTATACTCCGTTATTTGATCTCCTTTGCAGTTGCTTGCCTTTTGTAAACTGTTGGCAAGCCTTCTCACCATGATCTTCTCTCCCAGTGACAGACAAGGCAGCTGCCAGCAGGGTGCTTCACAATTGAGGCTTTTGACTAGCTTGCTATTTTAAGCACCAAAGTGCTTGCTTGGAGCTAAGATTATGCATGGCCCTAAAAATAATTTCTCACAATCTTATGAACTAGATGGACATAGATTATGAGTGCTTCCATTTTTTAAAGGAGGAAATTGAGCCACAGACTGAGTTTCTTTTGTCTAGAGTGACATAACTGTTGGATTTATAGTCTGTCTCAGCCCCCCCAACTGAGCATTAATCTGAAATGACTTCTGCTTCCTGTAAACCTGGGGGATGGCAGGAGTACAAATGCTCACTATTTCCAAACACCAGCTCGCTACTCTCGTGTCCAGAACCAGGAGCCTCCTCACTGCAGGTGTGCTGGCATTAGTCTTTGATTAATCAATGCTGGACAGGGCTTCTGGCTAATCTCATTAGCTAATAGTGCTTCTGGGTAATTAGCTTGATATGTGTAATTATCCTCAGATTTTAGGGCTTTTTCCACTTTGACAGCATTGGTATGTATTTCATACTTTGGAGAGCTGTGGCCATTGGAGAGAGTGAGTAAAATTCCCAAACGTTTCACATCATGAGAGCCAACCTCACAATGGGAGTATTTCAACCCCACTGGTTAAGAAGACTTGCACTTTCAGAAATGTCTCAAACACACACACACACACACACACACACACACACACACACACACACACACGTATACACATACATAATACATTCATACAGTATATACGTATGCAAGCAACAAAAATGCATTCATGCACCTGTGAATACACATACACAGCCCAATGAGATGAAATCTGAAATTACTTCCAGAACTTTACAAGTTATCCAAAGATTTAATTATTTAAAGATCCATTCTCTTTTTCTTTCTTTTTTATTTTAATTAATTTTTCCCATTCTCGTTTTCTATAAGGAATGTGAGAGTGATCTCAAGTCTGGATCCTGCTGTAGTCTCACCTTCTGATGTTTAAACCCACCGACACTTCATGGTGCTGAGACTATGAAGTGTCTTCCTTAGGATCATATTAAACGCTTTGTCCTCAGCTGATGGCACTACTTTTGGTGGCAGTAGAAGCTTCAGGAAGCTGGGCATAGCTGGACGAGGTGGGTCACAGGGACGCGTTCTTGGAGAGGTGTCTTGTCTTTGGCTCCTTCCCACTGTACTCTCTGCTTCTTCTCTGCCATGATGGAGCAGCTCTCTCTCTCTCAAGGCAAGCTCTGGCCATGGTGATGTTTTGCCCAAATGCATGCAGACGGATGAAAACTTGTACCGAGCTCACCGAATCTCTAACCAGAACAATCCTCTTCCTTGAAGCTGCTCTGTCACATATTTTGGTCACAGACACATGTAAGCAACTTGTATAATGCTCAGCATATGGGTCTGAAGACCGAGCAAGGCCGTTTAGTCAGCTTGCTTTAAACTCCCACTGTGAGCTGGTGAGCTGGGCCTGTGCTGCCAGCAAAAGCCTGGAGCGTAAGAGGACACCGATGCCGGGTCTGCGTCTCACAGGGTTGGACCTGCTGACCTCTAGGACCACTTCAGATGCAGCAGCCTGTGACTCTACCAGAAGCCATTCCAAGTTCCGCAGGATGAGAGGAAGTAGAGTGATCATGCTGGGAAGCAAAGCTCTGTCAGGATGCCTCAACCCGGGGGTCCTGCGGGAGACAGTGAAACACTCACCCTGGCTTCCCTTATCCAACTTTCTCAGTATCGCTCATAATTACATCCATCGTGGGCTGGAGAGAGGGGTTCTGTGTACTGGTGAAACCTTGTGTCTTTTCCTGGGTACATATGTGGGTCCTTTCTCTTATGTCAGCACAGCACGGAGCTGCATTGGGCCAGGAGCATACATTCCTAGCTACAGAGCAGTCACCCTCCATGGCTGCATCTCAGATACTTGATTTCAAGACAGTTCAGCAACCTTGCCCAAGCCAACGTTGTCAGGTAAATAACCCGGACCTAGTCTAATCCTCAGAATGAATTATGCTATTATAGAAACTTATTGTGGTTTTTTATTGCCTAAGCAACCTGGAGTTTGATTTTAAAAACCAAACCAAAGCAAACAAAACAAAACCAGAAAGCACTCTTGCCTTCATAGGATCCACTCCTGGGGAAGAAGCATCGCCTTTGACTTAGAAGAAATTTGCTGCTAAAATGTATCATCCAGCGGCTGCTGACCTCTCACTCGTGTGCTGAGGTCTGGGACAGAGGCATTTACTGTCTTGTGTGAGTCAAAGCTCGTTTCTATTAATAATCAGCACAGTACAAACGTACTGGATTTCATTTTCCTTCTACCCCTGCCTTGGTAATAATCCTAATGAGGAAGGAAGCTCTCCTGATATTTCTCAGTAGCCTCAAGCTCCACCTTGTAGCTATGTCCCTTGGGAGTAAGAAGAAGACAGGAATGGAAACAGTGATGCTTTTCTTTCTGTTACATGTTAAAGATAAAGGGAACATTTGAGTGTCTACAAAGTACCAGAAAGGACAAGAAGTCAGCTAGTATTTTCTGTTCTTCAGTCATGGTCTAAGAGGGATTCTTTTCTTTATTCTTCAAATTCTGCAAATGGGAGATGTTGGATGGCTCTCTAAATAGCTAAGCATTGCTGCATTTATAGTGTTATTATTATTTTTATGTGTGCTATTTTCCCTTAGCAATAGAAAGAAAATAAATCGTCTTTTCATTGCCAGTTCTATTTTTGTCGAGGGCTTAACTAGAAGATATATCTAATCATAATGAGCAGAGCATAAAGAATATTAAGATTAAAAGAACTTATATTTTCCTTTATCCTTTCAACCATCTCCAGATGGATTTCCTAGGGGTTGCCTTCTAAATCTTCTTGCACAGTGAGCTGTAAATCCCAGACCCAGCAAGCTCTGGTTTGGCTGAACATAGCTTTTCATGTACAATATGTACAGGCTGAATAATGGTAGAAAATTATTCAGAAGATAATTACAGCAATTGATCTTAAGATGTTTCGTAGCTTCCTTCATAGATCATTCTTCAAAGCCTTTTGGAGGAAGGGTGTCTGTGGCATTGCCAGAAGCAAAAAGCTTCTAGGGACTAGTGTAAAATAAATACCCCATGTGAGTACCTTGGATAACTCAGGTCAGAGGTCAGAGACAACTGAACGAACACCATGTTTGTGGCAATCCCTGTCTGCAATGTGGAACTTGTCAATTCCATCTTCAGGTACCTGGGAATAACAAGTCTGTAAGTACACATTGATTCACAGTCGCCCAAGGATCTCCGTGATTATGAGCACTTCTAATGAAGTAGACAGAAGGGGAGTCTTCAGTTTGCATTATAGATAAAGAAGACGATGGGGAAACCTGGTCTGTCTCACCAAGGTCACCATCCAAGTGATCACGCAGGCCAACGGCACCGCAGAAGAGCCTGGCCTTCTGTTTCCTGGCCATCAGTCTAGCAGACTCTGTGGAATGTCCACTGGCTCTCTGCACCTCAAGTAAGGAGCGACTGGAGTTACCCTCTGGGGGAAATGCCACAGGAGCTCTGAAGGTTCACATCACTCCTACCAGGAACATAGAATTAGAATCACCATCTCCACTGTGAACACTAGCTTTATATGTACAGTCAACAGATTCACCAAGATGGACAGGTGTACACACACACACACACACACACCTACTCTTAGGAGAGACAAAGAGTGATAGAAAGGCACACACATGTGCAAATACCTCCATGCATACACATAGATTGACAGACATGTGTCTATATGCACATTTGTCTGTGTTTACAAATACAGAGGTGGGTAACATTAAACATGTGCATACCTTCACAAATATACCCAGAGATAGACAGACAGATACACACACACCTTCTTGTACATACAGAAGTAGACAGGCCTCATCAGCATACAGAGAAGGACAGACAGATATACACACATGCTAATGGACATGCACAGAAAGACACACGAAACACCTCCATGAACACAAAGAGATGGGAAAATGCTGACATCGCCACAAATATACCCAGAGATGGATAAACACATGGACACATGGCGAGGTAGGAATCCAGACACCACCGTTGATGTGCAGAGAGGTAGACAGACAGACAGACACATGTACCTGCCTTCTCTGACAGACAGACACATGTACCTGCCTTCTCTTTCTTTTGTTTTTCTCAGTTTGCACCAGACAGAGATCAGGCAACTGAGCGAGCATACATGTGCTGACAAAGAAATCAGTGAAGTCAGTTGTTTTATAAAGGGCTTCAGGAAGGTGGACAGCCAGCAGGGGGTGCAGTAAAGGGGGTGCACTTTTTTCTTGGTGGCAGCTTGCTTTCAGTGATTTGTAGCTGAGTGTCTCAGCTCCAACACTAGCCTGGGGTGTTCCCACTTTGTGTCTTAGACACCTGTTGTGATGCCTCAGTAGGAAAGTTTACTCATAATTACACAAATGCTGTGATATACTGTGTGCCATGTTTCACGATTTTTTTATATTTATGTCAGCATATAAATATTTTGTGTTATGCACTTTTTATTATTTTTAAGCTAAATGGACTTGAATTGAATTGATAACATGGTTTCTGACAAACTTCGATGAGGCCTGGATAATTAGAAACTATAACCTGAAATAAAAGATTTGTGTTTGAGAAGCAGAAAACATGGCAACAAAGTGGTGACAGACTTAATCTGGTCAGTTAAAAGGAAACAGGTGGCTGAAGCCAGGCCTGTATCCATTAACTGGCAACTAACATCATCCCCATCTCTACTTTTTAACAGGATACTTTCTTTTCTGCACGCTACAGAATCACCATGAACAGCCAGCAACACTTCATCTTATTGCTTGGTAATCTGTGCATCTGAAACAAAAGTTATCAAAACTGAAATAATTCTATCTCTAGTTCCTTGCAAATGGGACTTAAGTTTCTTCTGTGAGTAGATTGTATCAGCAGAGAATGTGTGTTTGCATGCATCCATGTTCAAGCCTGGATAAGGCATGGATGTTTGTGAATATAAATGTTAAAGCCTCACATGTATTTGCATGTGTGTGTGTTAACACCTGGGTAAGGAGGATATGCGTGTTTGCATGTGTCCATGTTCAATTCTGGGTAAAGTATGAATGTTTATATATACAGGTGTTCAAGTTTCACACATGCCTTTCATGTGTCCACATTAAAGCCTTGGCAAAGTACATGTATATTTGTGTGTGTGTGTGTGTGTGTGTGTGTGTGTGTGTGTGTGTGTATGTGTGTGTGTGTGTGTGTGTGTTCAAGTCTAGGTAAGGAGGGTATATGAACATGTACAAACCTGGCTATAATACAAATTGCACACTTATGTCTGTGTATATGTGTTTAAGCCTGTGTAAGGAGGGCATATGCTTGTATGTACGTGTTGAAATCTGGGTAAGGCAGGCAGGGCTCAGATGTATTCGAGCTTTTAAGACCATTTTTAATTATAATGGGAATCAGATTTTACAGTTTAATACTGGAATAACTGTTCTTTCCTTCCCTGTGGAAACAGAGATAAGAGCTCTCAACTGAGAAGACTCAGACCCATTTACAAGGTATCTTTGTGTGTGTGTGTCGCTGTGATCTCTCTCTCTCTCTTGATCTCTCTCTCCCCCCCCCCATTGATTTTTCTGTGTGTGAGTCTGTGTCCGTGTGTACAAGCAGAAGCGTGTGAGCTAATAGGTGATCAGGATTGGAGAACCGCTCTAATAAAGTGGATCCGTGACACCCTCCCCTACTTGCCTTAGACCTGCCTTTACCCTGGGGATGCACTGTGGGAAAGGAGCATTGTTATACTTGATTTTAGTCTTAAAGGGAAGACATTCATTAGCCTTGAGCACAGTGACACGGTGACAACCTTGTCTACATTCTCCTTCCACCCACTTCTCAGTTAGGACCTATCCCTTTTAAATGGGCATCATCCTTTCTGAGCAGTCACTTTGAAAAGCTAAATATTTCCTCAGAGAGATTCTTAAATCTATGGCAAAGCTAGACTAATGCTGGGTTCCGTCTTGGTGATCAGGCAACGGTGCCCACTCCTTGTATCAGCACATCCTCCACCAAATTCTATGTCCTTGGATGCTGGTTTTCTCGTTTGAGACTGGGAAGTTGATGGTCTGCCATGTTTATGACGGTCCTAAAACCACATGCACTATTGGCTTCTGTGTTCCAAGTCTTGGAGGACTATAGGAAACTTCATTCTGCTCCTCTTGTCCTCCCAGCCCCGTTTCCTTATTATTGACATTTGATTTCTTTTTTAACATAAGCCAGGCAGGACTATACGCTAGTAAGATGATGTTTTCCTGAGTGTCATGTGGGTTGACTTAAGTGAAAAAAAAAAAAAACACACTCATTGATGAATTCAAGTTTTGAAGAGATGGGTGCTCTTTTCTTGTCTGGACATGTTATTATGTGTTGGAGTTAGAGCCAAACAGCCCTGTAACTTTTTAAAGACTTCTAAAGCTGCGTTTTGGATGGATCAATCTAAAAGTGAATGTTATGTTCATGGTTCCAAGGCTGGAACGCTGCAGTGAGACTAGCTCACCCCTGATCACTGAGGAGGACATCCCGGCCACGGCCATGCTGGTGGATGCTGTTAAGTTCACGTGGCTGCCACTAACAAATTTAATTGATTGCTTCTGTTGACAATAACAGCAGCTAATTTGCTTGGTGCAGGTTAAACATGTTAAATACATGGCCACATTGTTCATTTTTAAGAGATAGAAGTAAATTAAGGAACTCTTTCTCACAGAGATTAATACTTTCTAGGGTTACAGAAACAACAACTGGTTTAATGATATTTAGAAGATTTTCTCACAAGTCAAACCATGGCAGTGATACACTGTTGTTACCAAGTCAGAAGTCAAGGATTGTTGAAGAAAGACAATTTCTCCTTTAATCATTTTTTAGATTTATTTGTTTCAATGTATGTGTATTAGTGTTTTGTCTTCCTGTATGCATGTATACCATGTATGTACCTAGAACATGCAGCGATCAGAAGAGGGTATTGGGTCCCATGTACCTGGACTTTTGCATGGTTGCAAGTTTCCATGTGAGTGCTGGGAACCGAACCCAGGTCCTCTGCAAGAAAAACAAGTACTTAATGGCTCATCTATCTTGCCAACCCCCAAAATGGCAATTTCTGCTTAACAACACTCCACTCTGTCCTTAGAGCCTGAATTGGGTAAATACTGTTTATTTGTTAGTGAAATAAATAAAATAAGGCAAATGGGAGCTGATGATAGAGAGAGGCAAAGAAAAGGCCTGTGCACTGTGGGCACTGATGGTTCAGCCCTGCTCTCCTTCACACTGGGGCTGTCTTCCAAGAGAGCACTCCAAAGCACATCACCAAAGACACCCGGTCTCTGCTGGTCAAGGCTTGTGCCTGGCGATGATTCCTTATAAACTACTGTTCACTAGTCAGTCAGTAAGCAGTGTTCATTGGAGGAGACTCAGGGCAGGACACAGAAGACAATATGGGGTGAGCTCGGAATAGAAGCAGGATGGGGTTGAGGGACCGAGATGAACCTGCACTGTCAGGATCTGTCCCTGCCAGGCATCGCCAGAGCAGCTTCTCCCAGCCCTGCTCACTATAGTGGTGGAATCCCTTCTTCCTCTCACCCTCAAGCATCCGTCCTCTCTCCTGCAATCCAGCCTCAAAGCCTGCTGGCTGGTTTTTTGTATTTTGTTTTTTCATCTCTCTCACTAGGCCTGTCTTCCTCACTAAGGTGAATGCTTCAGTGCCAATGCAGAACAGTATTTCCCAGACTGTCTAAAGCATTTTGTTAATGAAATAAGCAGAGGGTGGCTGCCTACCTGTCACAGTCTCATGGACTCTGGTCCAGTTTTTTATTCTGTCTTCAGCTCCCCAGGTAGAGACATCAGAACTCCTTTCAGCCCACTCAGATCCAGAGGTGTGTGTCATCCAGAACAGCCTACAGTGGTCCAGGTGACATGGCACTGTGGCTGTGTGTATTCCAGGTAACATGGTGCTGTGGCTGTGTGTGGTCCAGGTGACATGGCACTGTGGCTGTGTGTGGTCCAGGTGACATGGTGCTGTGGCTGTGTGTGGTCCAGGTGACATGGCACTGTGGCTGTGTGTGGTCCAGGTGACAGGGCGCTGTGGCTATGTGTGGTCCAGGTGACATGATGCTGTGGCTGTGTGTGGTCCAGGTGACAGGGCACTGTGGCTATGTATGGTTCAGGTGACATGACGCTGTGGCTGTGTGTGGTCCAGGTGACAGGGCGCTGTGGCTATGTGTGGTCCAGGTGACATGACACTGTGGCTGTGTGTGGTCCAGGTGACACAGCACTGTGGTTGAGTGTGGTCCAGGTGACAGGGCGTTGTGGCTGGGGGTGGTCCTGGTAATATGGTGCTGTGGCTGTGTAGGTATAGGAGATCTTGTAGGTGACCTCTCCCCATGCGTGCCACTGCAGCACAGACTTCTTTCTGGCGATCGCTTTGGTTCCATGCATCACAATGGCTCACACGCAGGTGTCGTTCCCCTAATGGACTCCTGAAGGGCAGAAGATTGCCATATTCATCTTCCTATCCCCAAAGGGACGGAAGAGGACACCCTGAGCATCCAAGGACAGCAACATTTTTGTGCAGTGGCACCCATGGTAAAAATACCCTGGATGGCCTGTAAAGATGTGTTTTACTGGTCCCTCTCCTCCACCACAGTGTGTACATGCCATCTCACTGTGACCTTCAAGTTGGTCCCACTATTATTTCCCCATTTCACAAACAAGGGAACTGAGGCTTGGTTAGAGTCCATGACTTGCATAAGGTTATGCATGTAGCTAGTGCTAGAGGCGAGGCTGAATCCAGTTCCTTCCTGAACCTAGCCAGTCTGTGAAATTCAAACGTGCTGCAACCGGCAAGGGGTCCCTTCCAAAACACAGAAACAGCACACACATCAAGCATGCCAAGTGTCTGTGGCCAGGTCTGTGCACTCTCTCAGCCTTGTCTTCTGCAGCAGAGTCAGCTTTCTCTCCCCTCTCCCGCCCGTGCCTTTCAAAGAGCACCTCATTGCCTTATGCTTATAGAAGTACTGACATGGTCCACCCTAGAATGTGACTTTGTCACGGACGTGGTGCTCTGCAAGACACACTCAGAGGTCTTGCTGTCTTTCCTAGCTATGTGTCTGGTTTGATTCTAATACAACTCTTATGCTTAAGCCAAGCACGATGTCTCAGGCCTGTAGTTCCAGGTACTACTTGGGAAGCCAAAGCAGAAGAATCTCAAGTTAACTGTCTGCTTGAGCTACAGAGTGAGTTCAAGGATGACCTGGGATGTCTAGCAGGGAAATTTCAAAATAGAAAGTAAAGAGGGGGTTGGGAAGATATCACTCAACGACTAAGTTTCTACCTACCATTTGCGAAGCCGTGAGTGTGGAGGAATGTCAATTCAGAGCACGGCTGCTGTGGCAAGAGATCACATCCAAAGACTTTGTAGGTATGTGTGATCCAGCTGGAATTCAGGCATGCCTTTAATCCCAGGAGAGAGATGCAAGAAGATCTCTTAGTTCAAGGCCAGCCTAGTATAGAGCAAGTTTCAAGTAAAGAAAAGCTCAGGTCCAGGTGAGATGGCACACGCCTTTAATCTCAGTGCTGAGGAGACAGAGACATGCAGATCTCTGAGTTCTAGTCAGTTCTGTCCAGTCAGTTTGGTTGAGTCAGTGAGTTGAGACACAGTGCAGTGCAGTTCAGTTCATGAGATTCAGAGGCAGTTTCACCTAGAGAGTTTTACAGAGACAGGTTGAAGAGAGAACAAGTGAGACACAGGTGAAGACAGAACGAGCCAAAGAATGAGGAGCCAGAAGATTAGAATGGATTGCTAGAGTTAGTTTGAGGTCAAGAAGGACAATTCAGCAAGAAGTGAATTGAATCTTCAGAAAGAATCCAGTTTGAATCAGTCAGCTTGGAGAGGAGTTTGAGCCAGAACAGCTGAGTTGAGCCAGCCAGCCAGCCAGAGTTCAGAAAAAATAGGAAGGGTGAGCTAATTCAGCAGTAAGTCTTAGAGGCTAAAAACACTCTAGGCCTAGGTTAGATTGTACAGAGGCTAGAAGCTTCCAGGACTAGGCCTAGGACTAAGCCTCCATGACAATAATTATATCTGGTGAATAAAAGATATTTTCACACAAGGGTTCAACCCCTAGTCTGTTATAAACAGCATCAGGAACAGAAATGCAATAAGCTAGATCGTTATGACCCGTTCTGGTCACTCAGTCTGAAAGCCCTCACCCTGCAATTCCTTCCATGGTCACGCTTCATCCAGACCCCTGATAGTTTTCCTGTTCTAACCTGGGCTCTTGTGTTCACACCTCACACAGACTGATCCATTCCTGGTCTCACACAGACTGATCCACTCCTGGTCTCACACAGACTGGTCCACTCCTGGTCTCACACAGACTGATCCACTCCTGGTCTCACACAAACTGATCCACTCCTGGTCTCACACAGACTGATCCACTCCTGGTCTCACACAGACTGGTCCACTCCTGGTCTCACACAGACTGATCCACTCCTGGTCTTGTAACTTCATCCCAAGTCTCACTGCAAATGCTGGTGGTCCAAGGGCAGCTGGAGACGCAGCTCTGGATGGAGTCTGCTCTGCTCAGGTCCAGTTCTTCCCCTAAACCCCTCATGTATTTTAGCCTTTCAACAGTGTGTGAAGAGTAGATGGGTGTAAAGGTCTAGCTAACAATCAGTTTCAGGGGGGGTTGATATTAGGGGTCCTCTCTGTGACTTTATTCAATCTTCTGGATGACTTAGAATACACATTTCATTCATGAATTTCTCTGTACAATTCTAAATTTCTACTATGTTCAGGGTGCAATGGATTACTGGCAATCAGGCAAGAAAGCGACAATCAATAAGGTGAGTGAGTAAATAAGTTTTTCAAGACTCACTGTATGGAACAGTAGTGGCAAGGTGAGTGCTGGGAATTCCAGGAGTTCCAACAGCTGGGAACCTTTTCAAGTATTTCTATGCTCTTAGTGAAAGATAAGCAGATAACCACAGGATCTCTCTCTCTCTCTCTCTCTCTCTCTCTCTCTCTCTCTCTCTCTCTCTCTCTCTGCTTATTTCTATGTATATAATATGTGTGTGTCTGTGTATATACTCAGACACACACACAAAGCCTCTCTCTGTGTCTGAGTATATTGTTCTCTCATTCTCAGTTTACATCGCTGTGTCTTTGTGTGTGATTGTATGTCTGTCCACCTGTCTGTGTTAGTAACCACTTTGTGTGTGATTGTATGTCTGTCCACCTGTCTGTGTTAGTAACCACTTTGTGTGTGATTGTATGTCTGTCCACCTGTCTGTGTTAATAACCACTTTGTGTGTGATTGTATGTCTGTCCACCTGTCTGTGTTAATAACCACTTTGTGTGTGATTGTATATCTGTCCACCTGTCTCTGTTAATAACCACTTTGTGTTGATTGTATGCTGTCCACCTGTCTGTGTTAGTAACCACTTTGTGTGTGATTGTATGTCTGTCCACCTGTCTGTGTTAGTAACCACTTTGTGTGTGATTGTATGTTTGTTCACCTGTCTGTGTTAGTAACCACTTTGTGTGTGACTGTATGTCTGTTCACCTGTCTGTGTTAGTAACCACTTTGTGTGTGACTGTATGTCTGTCCACCTGTCTGTGTTAGTAACCACTTTGTGTGTGACTGTATGTCTGTCCACATGTCTGTGGTAGTAACCACTTTGTGTGTGATTGTATGCTGTCCACCTGTCTATGGTAGTAACCACTTTGTGTGTGATGAAAGGGGAAGTGGCAAGAGATTTCTCCTTGGGAAGCACTTCAGTTCCCTTCCATGTAGACTGCTTTACAGTGATCAGCCAGGCTTCCAGTTTCCTTCCTACAAAGAGAAGGTGAATTAGAACCAATGGGCCCTCTAGAAACCCCAGCACCTTGTTGTTGATGTTATCTCTTACCACTTTTCCTTTCTCTTTCAGTTCCTCAATGGGAGAGTGGAAGACAGTTAAATGCAACAATGACTCAAGACAAAACATACTAGAAATGAGTTAACAGGGTGGCTTGGGGGAAAGTTGGTTTGCGGCTAGCCTTCAGTTTATGGCTTGTAAACCCTCTGCCTTATCTCACTGTGCTTCAACTTAAAGTCCACTCCCACTCGTGATGGGTGACTTTCTGGAAGGCTGGCCCTGGACCACAGCCATGGGTGACTTGACCATCTTCCTGGAAGGCTGGTCCTGGATCACACCCATGGATGACTTGACCATCTTCCTGGGAGGCTGGTCCTGGATCACACCCATGGGTGACTTGATCATCTTCCTGGAAGGCTGGTCCTGGGTCACACCTCAGCATGGGCACTCAGTATACAAGTTTCAGAATGTTTCTGCAGGTGAGGGCACATTCAGGTTGTTGCCCACCTTGGGTCAATATTAAATGCCGTTTTGCAGTCTAGGAGACAAGCCTCAGATACATGGTCAGACTTTGTCTCAAGAGTGCACAGCTAGTAAGTTAATCAAGATCTTCTGACGTTATGTCAAGATATTTATAGTACACTAGGGTTTCCTTTCAAGGCTTTCTGAAGTTTTATTATTGCAGCTTGGAATTTTAGCACCCGGAATAAGCATCCACTGTCATCTGCTAGTTCAGACACCACATGTTGTGTCTCCTGTGGATTTTTTTTATTAATACTTGTTTCCATTGTCATATTTGTAGTTTTTCCACAAGAATTTTATCATTCTTGTGTCCCACCCTGAAGGCATATATCTCCAGCTTCACTTATATGGGTAAATGACTCTTTCTACCATGGCTGCAGTGAAGTAGAAAAGGAAAAAAATTTATGCTTCACTCCTGCAGTATTGCCCTGCAGGCACTTGCGTCAGCCAGTGCTCTGCTGCTCAAGGCCTCTCTGTTAGCTAGTGGAAACACCCAGAAATGAGAGACCATACAGGAAATGATGGGAGTACGGGCTGTCCCTAACTGTGTTGCCTGCCTTTGTATCCCTTTGCTGTACCTGGGCTGCCCTGTGTGGCCTTAGGGAGAGAGGATGCACTTTAGTCCTGCTGTGACTTGAGGTGCCAGGGTGGGTTGGTATCCCTTGAGGGGCCTTTGCTTTTCTGAGAAGAAAGAGAGGGGGAGTAGGAAGAGAGGGGCATGAGCGTAGGACAGGGAGGAGAGGAGGGAAGGGGCAGGGATCAGGCTGTAAAGTGATTAAATAATTAAAAAACTAAAACAACATCAACAACAATGGCAGGGGGTCACTGGGGTTTCTGGTGGGTCCATTGGTTTTAATTCACCTTCTCTTTGTAGAAAGGAAACTGGCTGGCTGGCTGGTCATTGTAAAACAGTCTACATGGAATGGAACTGAAGTGCTTTCCAAGGAGAAATTTACGTTCTATTTTCCAGGACCGAGAAGCAGAGAGCTGGGTTGATGGCAAGACCCTTGTGAATCTGCATGCACCTGCAGATGCTCCCTGGGAGCATCCACACCTTCTTCTTCTTTTTCTTTAACCTCACACATGGGCACAATTAACTAGGAAACAGTTATTTGTTTCAAAAAGACATAAGCCTTGTGAGTGGGTGTCTGAGAATGCTCACCTTCCTCAGTTAAATTGTGACATAGTATTTATCCAAGTCCTGCTGTGAACATCAACAAGAAAGCATTGAGCTAACCACAAGGACCATCAACAACAAACACATTTTACCCATAAGGGGTTTGTTCTTTACATCAAGCCAGAAAGAGATAAACAGCAAACGGCAATAGCCATTTTCATTAGCTCTTTGGGTGCAATCAGGGGGTGGCCCTGTGTTGTAACTTTCACATCGCCTTCCACAGATTATGGAGCCTCGGGAACTTTTGCTTTATAGATAATACTTCTTGGGAAGCGTGCAGGTATACATATACACTTTTGGTGCCACAAACAATTCTCAGCACCATTCTATGCGACTTTTGAAGTCTGCAACATGCTCTTAAAATATTTCTGCTATGAGTGAGGAAATACAGAAGAACTGAAGCAAAATTATAATAATGAGTGCCTCTTGTTATAGTCTTTATGGACTATGTAAAACCCCAGGACACATGGGAGAACCAGAAGAGTATTTGAGACGACTGAGACAATTTCCATTTGATGTTTGGGGACTTAGGTCAACAGAGGTAGATAGAGAGGCTGTGCTAAGTATTAAAAAGAAAGTTTCAGTACTTCCAGCACTGAGGCAGGAGGATCTCCAGTTTGAAGATGGTCTTGGGCAATGTAGTAAGACAGGTCAGAGAGAATGGTGAGGTGGAGGGTTGACAGGAAAAAGGAAGACAATGGTGAGGAAGTGGACACTCAGGGTCTCCCACCTTCATCTGACTGAACGGGTTATTTACCCAGCACAGCGACACAGCGAGCATCTAGGCAAAAGATGGAAGCACCCACAGGAATGGTAGCAAACAGTGGGGTTGGATAAGAGCACCGGCCTTTGCTCCTGAAAGGTCCATTCTGCATCTCATGGATTCTGCAGGCTGGGATGTCACTCCGGTCCCCAGGAGGCCACGGTGTCTTAGCCCCACCTTTTTTCCTCTGCAGCCATAGTCCTGGAACCCTCAGAGGGGTTTCTACTTCAGAGCAGATACAGAAAGAGGTGGAAAGAAATATTATTTTGTAGCACTGGGTGCTCCATCAGAACAGAGGCCATGTGAGATGACGGCAGACATCAGTAATAGCTTGGCGCCGGCCTTATTTATAGGTCCTAGGCAAAAATAAATACTACAGAAGCATTTTAATCAAGGCCATGGCTTCTCAGCATACAGAGCCCTGCCTTTTATTTTTCCTGTCACTGGGGTCTCAGCATCATACTTTCTACATTCTCCTAGTTATTAGTAATTCTGCGCTGACAGAAATGGATGGAGCTCCAGTTTGGCTGTGGAGTATGCATATTTAATCCACCTTGTGGCTCAGGCCTAGACTCAAAAGCCCTCCAGTGGCTGCTCCCTGTGTCCTCAGTGGCAGACTACAGAGCTGGGGATTTGGGACTGCTGCCCAGGTCATCCATGTCTACCATGGTGCAGTGGAGAATAGAGAGGGAAAATCTCCACAAAAATAGCAGCAACTCATGCCCCCGCCCCATCAACAACCAAAGGTATGTCCAGGGGGAGGGAGGGTCTCCGTTCTCCTGGTGCACAAGTCCATGTGGAGCTTTGAACAGTCTGGAGCTAATGCTGGCCTCACCGCTCACTGCATATTACATACGGAGGAATAACAGCGCAGGCACACCAGCATGTGAGCAGTGACCCTCAGAGAATGACCAACCCTGTGCTGACCTAGACAGGCGCGTTGTAACTGGATGTAGCCATGTCATGGTACTTCTCAGAAAGCACATCCTGGCCTCCTGGTATAACTGAGTCTGCCTAAGTTCATTTTCTCAGCCAGATCAATCTAAAGTACAGAACTGGACCAGGAGTTCATGAGTATCAACAATGAAAAAGAATCAAGACAGTAGCTCCCCAAATCAGCAGGGGTCTGTTTAAACCTGTGGAAGCCAGGGCGGTGGGGTGGGGGTGGGGGAGTCTGAACTTCCTAGAGAGGGCTTGTGGGTGAATGGGTAAGGCCCGGATGACTGAGGGGTGTGGCCATCGTTGAGCTCAGAGTTTCAAGTAATATGTGCCAGACAAGGCACTGGATGACTGATTCAGACACAAGGTGATCAGGTCAAGTACAGCAGCAAGAGGACAGTGTGAGTCCAGAACCTGGGAGCTCGCTCAGAGCTGGTCAGAGTAAGGCCCTCGGATTTAAGCACAAAAACAGAAGGCTCGGATGGCAGACTAAGAATAACTGGGCTCTGGAGCTTTAGACCCAGCTGTGGGTTATTGAGTAGCCCCTGCGGCTGTGTTGGTGCTCTACCTGTTCAGACAGTTCTCATTGGATCTCCTTCCCACACACTGTGTCGTCATTGGCTCCCCCCGCCCCGCCCCGACCTACTGCTGTCAGTACTCATCTTCCACAGTTGAGGAAGTTGAGCTTCATTAAAATTCACCCACAAGCCCTCTCTAGGATGTTCAGCCCTGGCTTCCAGAGGTTTCAACAGACTGCTGCTGACTTGGGGAGCCATTAAGTCTTGATTCATTCCAGGCTCGCTGGCTGGCACTCGCTCTCTCTCTCCCCACTCTCACCCCACATACCCACATACATGTGTATCCAGAGAGGTGTGTGTGTGTGCGTGCATGCATGCGTGTGTGCATGTGTGTGTGTGTGTGTGTGTGTGTGTGTGTGTGCATGTGTGTGTTTGCGTGCGTGCAGAAGCCAGAGGATAATCTTAGGAGATCTGCCTGTCTGCACCTTCCCAATGCTGAGGTCACACGTAGATACATACATGGCCTGTCCTTTTAAGCATGGGTTCTGGGAATCAAGCTGAGATCATTGCGTTTGTGAAGCAAGTACTTTACCGACTGATCCATCTCCCCAACCCAAAAGACTCTCAACATAATGAGCACATTCCATTTGTAACAGACTATTACTTGGCCTTCAGCGACCTCTGCCATCATTTGCTTCCAAGATAGCACAGTCCTTTAGAGTCCCTTTGAAATACTGGTGCCTTTCCCTTCACTCCCCTGGTACTGTCTTCTCACGCACTGATTTCTGTATGCTACATCACTCATGCTTTGGTCTTTGATCTTCTCTTTTATATCTGCATACATTTTCTGGTATATTTATCTGGACTAATGGCTTTCAGTGCAAACTTTATGGCTCCAAAATTTAGGCGGCTGCTGCCCAAACGCTCTGCAGCACACTCAGGAGCAATGTTCCCACAGCACTGTACGGGGCTCGGCATGACCTACCCTCATGGCGCACATATCAGTCTCAAGGCCTTGGGTCTCCCTGTGTCCTCTGCACAGAGGACAGCACAGATGCTACCCTGCCCCAGATGCTTCACTTCTTTACGGCTATCCCTGAGCTTGGTGCTAAATACCCTACTGTCCTCCCACTGCCCTTTGCTCTAGTTTCTTTTATGTGGCTCTGACAAAAACCAACACAGAGGCAAAGGGGTTTATTTTACATTGCGATTTCAGATTACTCCATGACAGTGGGGAAGTCACCTGACAGGAGCTTGAGGCGGCTTGTCTCATCACGTCCACAGTCAAGGGCAGAGAAAAATAAACACAGCATGATCCTTTTTCTTTTTTCCAGCTCAACCTCTCCACTCTTCCGTGGTTCAGGAGGGAATGGTGCCACCTACAGTGGCCTGGGTTTTCCTACCTCAGTGAATTTTATTAAGACAATCCCCCCTGCCTCGCCCCCCACCGCAGACATGCTCACAGGCCAACCTGACATAGACAGTGCCTCTTCCCAGGCGATACCAGCTTGTGTCAGGCTCAGTGACGCTAACCATCACACCTCTCTACCCACACTGCTCCCAGCAACACAGGAGTAGCCCATCTTAGCAGGCAGTAAGTAGAAGTCACACTCTTATTCACAGACATAACCTTGTCTCTTTCCTGCCTAATTCAGACACTTAATACACCCTCAAGTCTACATATCCCCCTGGAAACCTTCTACTGACTAGATTTTTAAAAACCTACTAAATTATTGCTAAAATATCTATTGATTCAACATTGATTATGCCTTCACTGTGTAATCTATGTAAAAGCCCTTTTGAATTAGCTCACACTTTGTGCTAATGTGTTGCCAGAATCTGGTGCACGTTCTGTGCCCCTGATCTGAGACTAGACTCACCGGAGTGCGGAACAGCCAGAGGGGCTGCTGGCGACATTTGGGCTGATACAAATGAAGAGCCAAGACATCGGGGCCTGAGGGGAAGGAGGGCTTGAGTTTGCAGTGGTGGATTACAGCAGAGGTCTCCCAGGTTCAGCCCTTGATTTCTAGGATGCCTTAGTGAGCACAGGACACAAGTACATTCCTTTGCTGTTGGGCACTCCCCAGAACAGGAGTTCTAGCTCAACTTAGGTCTTAAAAGTAGCTTCATCTCTCATCAAATGCTGCCTTCATTCCACAGTTCCTTGTGTGTTTCTGAGGAAATCCACAGTGTGTGATTGCTCTGTGGGGAATTAGATCTTGTCTCTGACCTGAGTAGTCAGGTGATGAGCAGCAAGCCATAAATCCAACCCCTGACCCTTGAGAAGAACGCAAAGCCCTCTGCGTATGTCTTGAACTGCTTCGTTGAAGAGGAGACTGCACACGACCACAGTACCCTTCATTCTGAAGATGGGCAGGCATCCTGGGCAACTGTCCTCACTCACACTGTGCATGGCTTTCAGAGCAGAAAAGTGCTCAGGCTCAGCATGGCTTGGCCTCTTACTAGCCTCCCTGGAGCTATATAGAGTATTTGTTGCTAGCCTTTCAGAACAATCAGCTCACATGACTGATTAGACCTCCGTCATGGAGCTTCTCTTGTTCCTGGGATGAGGCAGAAGTGAGGCTGAAAGCACCTGGAAGGGGCAGGCAGAAGCTCTGCAGCTCCTCCCGTCCCTCTCCAGAGGCATCATCGGTTCTTCCCCTGGAAAAGCAAGGATGCTCCTCCACTGTGTACGGAAGACACTGTTGATGGAATCCCAGGGCAAGAAAGTCTACAGTGAGCATAAGTTACAAGGACGAATCAACTCAGCAGGCCACAGGGAGGAAACAAGACCATAGGTGTTCTCAGCCAGCAGTGACACAGCTGAAGAGTCTTGGACTACGTGGACAGGTCAAGGCTGGGAGGCAAAGCAGGGAGCAGCAGCCAGAGGCAAAAAGTGGGTCCTGGACTCAAAGCACAGGCAGTGGGAAAGCTAGAAATCTCATCTTTGTTGCAGGACAACTTGATGAGGGAAACCGATTAGCTCGAGAATATCATTTAAATCTCCCATTTAAGCCAATCCAAGTGTTTAATCATCATCTCCACTACCACCACACAGCTCCACACACACCAGCCTCACCGAGAGCCTTGTCAAGACCACAGCAGTAATTCACAAATTCTCTGAGATTCCCTGCTCCGCCAAGCGGCATGACAGCCTGGCGGCCGCTAACATTTCTATTCAAACTGGCTTTGGAGCTGAAGCTATAAATATCCTCGCAGTATTTCCTGCTTCAGAACATAAAGACAGCTTTACAGCACTGATAAAATAGAAATTACTTTCTCTCTGAGGTCTTGCTGGAATTTTAATGTCTGTTTTGCAATAAAGCAGCTCCTACACAATTTGATTTGAGGGAAAGAAAACAAACGGTCTAATTTAGTTACAATAATGACTCTTGTATTGTTTGCCCTGCTTGCTTCTGTAGCTGCTGGGCTGTTAAGGTTTGCAATGGCAGGCCCAGGGTGATGTTTATGAGAATATTACAATGCATTGTTTATTATTTAAAGATACATAGTCTCACTCCTTCCTGTCATGGGAGGGGCATTTTTAAAAAAGAAGACTTAGAGAGAAGCTAATAACACTCATGACCCCTAATAACACTTAATGAAAGCTACTTGTTAGAACCCTAAAGCTGTTGACCAAAGATGACACTCACGTAATAGGCCTTTGAAATGTAAAAGATCTTAGCAGCTTTAACAATTCTATGTGTGTTATCCATTCTTGGTTTTATCCTTCAAAGCACTCTTTTAAAAACTGTAATCCACATACACTCCTCTCCTCCGTATGTTATATGATGGGAGAAGAAGTAGAAAGGAAGGAAGAGTAGGGAGAAGAGATGAGATGAAGGAAGAAGAGGGGAAAGGGAAAGAGAAGGAAGAAGAGAGGGGAGCAGAGGAGGGGAGAGGAGAGGAGGGGAGAGGAGGGGAGGGGAGAGGAGGGGAGAGGAGAGGAGGGGAGAGGAGAGGAGAGGAGAGGAGAGGAGGGGAGAGGAGAGGAGGGGAGAGGAGAGGAGGGGAGAGGAGAGGAGGGGAGAGGAGAGGAGGGGAGAGGAGAGGAGGGGAGAGGAGAGGAGAGGAGGGGAGAGGAGAGGAGGGGAGAGGAGGGGAGAGGAGAGGAGGGAAGAGGAGAGCAGAGGAGAGGAGAGGAGGGGAGAGGAGAGGAGGGGAGAGGAGAGGAGAGGAGGGGAGAGGAGAGGAGGGGAGAGGAGGGGAGAGGAGAGGAGGGGAGAGGAGAGGAGGGGAGAGGAGAGGAGGGGAGAGGAGAGGAGGGGAGAGGAGAGGAGGGGAGAGGAGAGGAGAGGAGGGGAGAGGAGAGGAGGGGAGAGGAGGGGAGAGGAGAGGAGGGAAGAGGAGAGCAGAGGAGAGGAGAGGAGGGGAGAGGAGAGGAGGGGAGAGGAGGGGAGGGGAGAGGAGAGGAGGGGAGGGGAGGGGAGGGGAGAGGAGGGGAGGGGAGAGGAGAGGAGGGGAGAGGAGAGGAGGGGAGGGGAGGGGAGAGGAAGGGAGGGGAGAGGAGGGGAGGGGAGAGGAGAGGAGAGGAGAGGAGAGGAGAGGAGAGGAGAGGAGAAGGAAGAAAAAAAAATCTGCGTTGACTGTGTCAAGGACCGGACACTGGAATAAAGAACAGATTTTAAAAGGGAAGCAGGCTCTCTAAAAAAGGAATTTATTACTGGAGAGTGGCAGTGATGAGCTTCCTCAAGCTTTGACTGATGCCCCAGACTCCCTAGCAAGCAGGATGAAAACTAGAGTTGAGATGACCGTTAGTGGAGGTTCAGGCCCCCACGGCTTTTTCTTCATTGAAAGCACGCTTCTGGGTTGGAAGGAACCACGGTCCTCTCCCATCTCTAGTGGGCTTTGCAGGGCCTACTCTCCTAGGTACTTAAGCCCAAGAAACCACACATTTAGTCTCTTCCCTACTCTGCCCCTCTCAGTTTCCATCTGTTGCTTCTTAATATTCCCTTTGATCTAAGACAGATTGAATGACCTCTTTCCTTTCAGGTTCTCAAAAACACCCTATTCCATCCATCTGAATAGCATACAGATGTGCCTACACCCCAGTGTCAGGTGTGCCTACACCCCAGTGTCAGGTGTGCCTACACCCCAGAGTCAGGTGTGCCTACACCCCAGTGTCAGGTGTGCCTACACCCCAGTGTCAGGTGTGCCTACACCCCAGTGTCAGGTGTGCCTACACCCCAGTGTCAGGTGTGCCTACACCCCAGTGTCAGGTGTGCCTACACCCCAGTGTCAGGTGTGCCTACACCCCAGTGTCAGGTGTGCCTACACCCCAGTGTCAGGTGTGCCTACACCCCAGTGTCAGGTGTGCCTACACCCCAGTGTCAGGTGTGCCTACACCCCAGTGTCAGGTGTGCCTACACCCCAGTGTCAGGGTACACCAAGCAGTCTTCCCTTTAGTCTAAGTGTCATGACCTATACTCCGACCTCATGATTTGGCCTAGAAGGGAAGCTCAGCTATTGTACCTTATTAAAAAAAATTATTTTAGACCTTCCAAATTAAAAACAAACAAACAAACAAACAAGAAGAAGAAGACAACTCTTAGTTACTGTGGGACAAGGAGCCCTGGCATTCATATCAGGCACTGCGCCCGAACCTGCATCCATGTAAATAGGAAGACAGCGCCACAGATTTCTGGGTTTTAAGAAAATTTAAGAACCACTGCGTATGTGCAAGTTTTCACCCAACACAAGAGTAAAGGGTGTAGTGAGGGGAGAACACCTGCCCTTTGCTTCCTTGACAGCAAACAAATGGAGTAGGAACAAGAAGCCGTGCTCGCTTCCCGTTGTGAGAGCTGAGTACCCCTCTTCTGAGTAACTCATGCCACCACGAACCCACATCTTCAAGGCAAGGGATATTTAATTAAAAAATAATGATAACATTTAATAGGTACAGAAACATATTTGATAAAATTTAAGGCCTTTCCATGATCAGTCTCTGAGACAGTAGATATAAAAGCAGGCACCTCAATTCAGAAAGGGGAGAGATGTTACAAGCTCAGCACTAATGCTATATTGTATGCTAACAAATGAAAACTGCTTTCCTAAGACCTGCAGAAAGACAAGGAGAGCTGCCTTGCCTAATTCCATTCAATACAGCGCTGAAAGTCCTAGCAATTAGTCTAAGGAAAAAAGCTATACAAATTGGGAAGAAAACAATTTGTCTTTGTTTTCAGATAGCATGATATCATATTGGAAAAAATCTGAAATGCCACAAAAAAACAAACCAGAACAACAAAAATCTGTCAGAACTAACAAAGGAATTCAGTTACAGGAGGCACAGGCAATCCACAGAAATTTGAAGCATTTTCACATACTAACAGTGAGAGGAAATTAAGAAAACAATCTCACTTATCGTAGCTATGAAAACATCAAATAACAGTTTCACAGTAGCCTCATCAGGTAGGTAAAAGACTCTACTTGAAAAATTATAAAATTTTGAAGGAATAAGCTGAAGAAGAAAGAACTAGGTGAAAAAAGAGATTGTGTCCATAGGTTGGACGTCTTAATGTTGTTAAAATATCTACATTTTCCAAAGAGAGATCGGCAGTTTCAATGCATTAGACTACAAGATCTAGTGACATTTTCCCACAGGCATTGGAGGAAAGTGGCCCACAATTCTATACAAAACCAGAAAAATTCAAATCGTTGAAACAGCTTCAGACAAAAAAGTTAAAGCAGGAAGCATCACATGACCTGAGTTTAGAATATACTATAAAGCTCTAGTAACCAAAACAGCATGACACAAAACATGTACAGAATAGCGAACATAAAATAAATGTGCAATTTTATGATCAGTTGATTTTAAATAAAAAAATGCCAAGAATATAGAGTGGAAGAAAGGACAATTTGTCCCTTCAATAAATGGTGCTGAGAAAACTGAATGTAGTTTTCATGCAGAGAAATGAAATTAGGTGTCTCTTTACTTCATATGCAAAAACAAAGTAAATTAGATAGATTCAGTCAATTCAAACTGTGTTAGGCTTAAACATGAGCCAGAAACTATAAACCTACTGCAAGTAAACATGGCTGCATGCTTTATGACATTATTTTTTAAATTGATGCTTTTTAATATGACCCCAAAAGCACAGGCAACAGAGCCTACAGGGAACTAATGGATTGTTCAAAATATAAGGCTTCTGCCCTGCACGGAAATTGAGCAAAATGAAGAAACAACCAAAGAATAGAGAAAACATATTCAAATAGAATAGATACAGAATACAAAAATGTCAACAGCAAGAAAGCAAATAAATACAACAGCGAAAAGAGACCCACAGATGTACAAGTTCGACACTGATCCTGGTCTTCCCAGGGGTCACCTAAGACCGCCAGAAAGCACATAGATTGACATTGTGACTCATAACAGTAGCAAAATCACAGTTATGAAACAGCAACAAAAATGATTTTATGGTTGAGGGTCACCACAACAGGAGGAGCTGTATTAAAAGGCCGCAGCATCAGGAAGGTTGAGAACCACCGTTGTAGAGTCTCAGTGCAGTTAGTGCTGGCTTGCAGGTGCTCTGCTGGTGTCTTGGCTGACAATCAAGGCAGCCAGGGCACTAGGGAAGCATCTAACAGCTACCAATTAGGGATTCCTATTACCCCGTTCCCTGATGTCTTTGCTTATTTACAGTAAAACAAATATCAGGAATGCTATAATAAGAACTTGCTGTTGACATTAACAGTCACTTAACAGTGTTTAGCAGAGCTGAACAATGACAAACACATGCCCAGTGCCCTAGGGAGGGGAAGACTTGCCCTTCTCCAGCCTGTCTCTACTTCACAGCTATTTAAACTATTTTCATGTTAAAAAAAAAAAAATAACAAGTGCTGCTGCTGGTGGCTGTAACTTGGTACAACCTTTATAATGACCAACTAAATGGAGTATTAAAACAAATTAAGCACAGAGTATACATATAACACACCCCTACTTGGTAGCAGAATGTTGAAGGAGGTCTAGGTGCTTACCTCCATAGCAGTATCACTAACTAACGGAAATAACCAAAAGTGTCCATCAGCAAATAAACGGATAAAGATAATATCTGCAGTGGGATATGATCTAGGCTTAAGAAAGAGTAAAATCAGGCCAGGTGGTGGTGGTGCACACCTTTAATCCCAGCGCTTGGGAGGCAGAGGCAGAGGCAGAGGCAGACACATCTCTGTGAGTTCAAGGCCAGCCCGGTGTACAAAGTAAGTTCCCGGACAGCAAGAGCTACACAGAAAAACCCTGTCTAGGAAAAAAAAAAAGAGAGTAAAATCTTATCCTTCATGATGAGACAGGCAAAGCTGAAGGGTGTTACATTTCAGGAAAGAAGTCTGGCATGCCGCAGAAAGCTCACCCTGGTGACACGTTTGTGTGGAGTTGGAAGAGGCTGGACTGGGCGGCAGAGAACGGCAACAGAGGCTGAGTCAAAGGGCACAAAATGTCGGTTAGAGGAAGAAGGCCAAGGCCAAGAGTACACTTAGTGCCATGGCTATGGTAGGCGTTAGCAGCATCGCTGAGAACAGGTTTTAATCATCCTATCCAGGTCTCCAAGAAGCTGCATCCTCCTACATCACGCCGTGTGTTACACACCTGTTGCTCTGCCTCCTTGTTCCTGCATTTGGTGCTGTTTGTGTTGTGGGTCGTGGCTGCTCTCACAGCTCTTCGTTGTCCTTTGAGGCCATAGCATCTCCCCTGGGGCACACGCTGCAAGACATCCCATGTGTCCTCGTGTCACCCATGAACTTTTGACAACGTGTCTATGAAGGGCTTTGGTCAAGTTTTTAACCGAACTATTTCCTCATTAGGTTTCCAGACTTCTTCATAGTGCCTTCTCAGATCTTGCTTTTATATATATTTTTTTTAAATTTTCAGTTCAGCAGTTGTCCTATTCATTTTCCTGACATTGTTTCACAGAACTGGAGATTTTAATTTTTAATAGGGTCACCTTCTTAATTTCCCATTCACAGGTCACACTCAGGCATTACCCAGATGTCTCCTCATGTGGTCTTCAGCATACACTTGACTCGTGTCCATATTGGCTGAGTTTTTGTGAGGTCTGTGAGTTTATGTCTTATTTCACTTACTCTGCATATAGATGTTTAAGTCACTTTTATCTTATCCTCAAAATTCTTTGCATGGTGATATAAGTATTTTCCACTGTTGACATTCCAGTGGCGGTGCAGCAAAACCGTGCATCAAACATTGTCTCTCTAATACTTATTAAAGCAAACCCACCGGAACGTATTAGGAGGCCTGAGAGTCCTCCTTCCCTTGTACTCAGAGAAGCACTGAGAAAGAACAAAAACAAAAAACAAAACAAAACAAAAAAATATTGACGGGGCAACAGAGACAAGCCTAAGCTTAATCTCAAAATGTTTTTTATTGAAAAAGTAAAACTAAAAATTTTAATATTTGAAAACAGTGGTGTTGTTTATGTTTAACCATCAGTTAGTTTGGCAAAATGGAACTATCTGTAGAAGGCACAAATGCACACCAAACCTCAGTGAGTCTCCCAGACACAAGTACCACGTGCTGATCTGTGAACCAATCCCTCTTCACGTGTGCTGTCATGAATGAACCGTGGACCAAAGAGTGGCTGCTACTGAGACTCAGGTACTTGACAGACACGTCTTTGAAAATGAATGTAATAACCCCTGTGCTTCAAAGAATAAAACTGAAATTATTTTGTTAGTCATAATGCTTGTACCCTTAAGCAAAAAGTAGAATTCTAAAGAACAACATCTATTTCCTACCAAAGCTTGATGGACCACGATACCTAAAGTCTTCTGCCTTAGTAATGGGTTCCATTGCTGTGATTAAAACACCATTACCAAAGCGATGCACACATGAAAGTGCTGGCTTCATCTTATACTTCTGCACCACGGTCCATCATCAAAGAAAGTCAGGGAACGTTCTCAAGGCCAGAACCTGGAGGCAGGAGCGGAAGCCGAAAGCATGGAGGAGCAGGGATCATCGGGTTGCTCTGCATGGTTTGCTCAGCCTGTTTCCTTCCACATCTCAAGACCATGGGTAGCACCATCCACACCAACTGTTAACCAAGAAAATGCCTGACCACTTGCCTATAGGTCAATCTTATGGAGGCATTTTCTCAATTCAATGTCCCCTTCCCAAATGACTATAGCTTTAGGTCCAGTCAACATAAAGCAAGCCAGCACAACTTCTTTGATGAGATTAGCGGTGATGTTAATGGGGGAGAAGCTGATAGTGAGATTCTGAATAGTGAGACATGCCAGGGTTTGGAAGGGCTGGATCACTTAAGAGCAAATACTTCCCAAATGCCAATAGTCAATTGTTAGAAAGTTATATTTGACTAAAAGGGCCATTTTGTGTGTAAGTAAATAAGCAATGGATTTGGAGGGCTGGAAGATAGCTTAGTAGCTGAAATACCTGACTCTCAGGCACAGGGATCTAAGTTTGATCCCATCACCAACATGAAATGTCTGGTGAGGCATTGCAAGTCTGTCGTGTACCAACACTGGCTAGGTGGGGACAGATGAATCCCTGGGGCTTGCCTGCCAGCCAGCCTAGCCTACTTGGTGAACTCAAGGCCAATGAGAAACTCTGTCTCAAAAAACAAGATGGAGTGTTGTCCTATGATCTCCACATGCCCCCACACACATGTGTACACACAAGCATGTAGGTGCACACACACACACACACACACACACACACACACACACACACACACGAGTGCAGACTGTGACAAGTGGGCTCTTGGTATTTAGCCAGAAATTAAAGATGTGTTAAAAATTTTTAAACTTGGTCACTACTTCAAGTGCTTCTTTTGGCTTTAACAATGGGGTCTGGAGACCAGAATTTGAGAAGTCCACCTCCAAGTAACTTGAGATACTTTCAAACTGACTGGATTGCCACTTTAGTGTTTCCTACTAATTTCCCTCCCCATCATTTTATCATTTTATTTAAATCATCTTGCCTGCCAAAGCTTGAGTTATGGAGGGAACAAAGAGTGAGAGGCAGAGAGATTCTCTGAACCCCAAGACCTGCCCTTTCCTCCTCCTCCATCACTGGGTACCGTCTTGTATCCATCTCCACTGGGAGTCACGGAGACCACGAGGTGTAAACTCTAGGCAAGGCCTGAGTATGTGCATGTATGAGGGTGCAATGTGGGGTCTGCCAAATATGGAGGAATTAGTCTTCTAGAAGAAATAAAACCCAATCTAGAGACTCCAATGTGTTCTGAATTTTCATTTCACTGACTGTCTCCTGAGGTTTCCCTTGCAAGGATGTCAGGAGAGCAGAGACTGGTCCTCCAGTGATGTGGTCACTTCCGGGGATGAAATGTGTTTTATTGTGGGTCAACTCTCCGCTGATGCCACTCAATGCTGGTTCGAGTTCTGGCTACATCACTTTATGTAAGAGGAGAGAGCTCTGACAAGGAAAAGTAGGGAGTGCACCTCTCAGGAGTGTTTTGTGCATGCTGCAGGGCTCCACAGCAGCTGTCTGAGTGCTGGGCACCAGTGTGAATCTGAGAAGGCCATTGATGTTGGTAGTTTCCCTGAGGACTTGTGTTGCTTCATTGTTTCTGGAATAGAAACTGTCATGTTTCCCAGGGCTCCCCCAAAGCTTCACAGTGCACACAGAAGGGCTTAAACCAGGGTGTCAAATGCCAAGATTTCACTCTCTACCAGCAGGTTACCATCAACCATGTGACTTTGGGAGCAATGACTCTGACCAGCCCCTTTGCCTAGCAACTGTACACATACACAAAGAATAAAAATTAGACAAAGTATTATCACTATTTGTTCCCAGAATCTTCCAGAATCTGCTATGATCCCAGAAATATTAAACCCTTTCCCTGGATTACTGATTCTGTGCAAGGCAGAGAAGAGCCTAGACTATTTCTACATGTATAAAGACTGAATATTTGGGCAGGGGTGGGGAGAGATATGCATGGTTTTTAAAACGACTTTTTTTTTAAAAGTTAAGAAATAAAATCATTTTCATGAGCAATTATTCAAATATTTTCCTATTGTGAATGGGTTGAAAATGTCCCAGTGTTCGTCCCAATGTCATTTTCTTATTTCAGTTTTCAGTAGCACTCAGTAAGTGCAGGGAGCGTGGCAACAGTGAGAATCCAGAATTCCTCAGTCTCCCTCCATCTCTCCTGAGCCAGGAGAGCAGGAAGATCAAGATTATATCAGGAGAAAGTAAGATGGGAGAGCCACCCTGTGTGCTGGGCCCAGCTTATGAAATCAGGTATGGAAATTGAGTTACTGCAAGAAAGAAAAACATGCATTTCCTCAGAGCTTACACGGCTTTTATTTTCTCACCCAGATCATTTGAAATAAAATCCACGTCTATGTTCCTTTTACATGGAACAATGAATCAATCATTTTTTTTATTGAATGTTCCTCTTCCCTCTGCTGTCATAATGGCCAGTTTCCATGCAGTTGATCAGATCAACCAGGTATTGATTCGATTTGGTCATTGGAATAGTCCCTGAATTAAGTAATTTCATGTTTTCATCTTTGGAATGGAAATTGTACTTACCCAGTGTTTCTTCAAAATGTGGCCTGGGTGTTGCCCACAGGAAAAAACGAGAGGAGTGCGGGGCGGAGCCTGAGCCTACTACATGACAACCCCTCACCAGCTCCCAGGTGAGTCTTCTCAAGGTCAGCACAAACACTTTCTCCCAGGGCCTCTCCCACTCAAGCTTGCTGCTTGAGACATTTGGCTTCACCTATAGACTACTGTCTTCTTCACTTGAGGAATGCTGAACTCTCTTTCTCCCAACCCACTTCTTCCTGCCATCTTTCATGACGACTCCAGCATTTTATTACCACGGTCACCAAAACAGCCTCTTTATTCTAGCTCTCTTTAATCCATCTTCAGGAAAACCCTTAAAACAAACAAACGAACGAACGAACGAAGATGGATGACAATCCAGCAAAGCTTCTGACTTTCTAGTCAGAAACGGACCCTGATTCAGGGCCACGCCCCCTTGCACGAAACGGACCCTGATTCAGGGCCACGCCCCCTTGCCCGCTATCTCATCTAACACCAGCACCAAGTCTCTCATGAAGTCTCTTTCCTCACGCCCTCCTGGCATACTCCATCCTTCCATCATAAATGTTATACTTTTTAAAACACGTGCCTGTATGAAACCTTCAAACAAATGCATTTCCCAGATCCATGAGAGAAGGCGGTCTTATTTATGACTTAATCGGTCACTCTTAGATGCAGTCTTTTACCGTCATGAAGTCATCCCCAAGTTCATTCTAAGGAGATGTAGATGGTACTGGTGTTGTAAATAGAAGCTCACATGCTCACCCCTCTCCTTTGTGGCTAATGAGTTCAGTAGTCACTTCATCTGGCAATTTTCTTTCTTTAGGTTATTATATTAAAATCCTGTGCTTGCTTTGTCCTGGAGGCTCTTCTGGTTTTTCTGGAGAATACCTCTAGATCTTTCTCACACGTGTGTCCTGTGCACTAAGGTGCCATAGTGCCCCCATGGCACCCATGCCACCTATATATGCAGCAGGAAAATACTGTCTATGCTTCCGGCCTCTGTCTGACCACATCAAACAGCCCCTGATCTTCGGACAGCAATACAGCATGCAGGGGTGACGCATCCGGTGCAGGGCTCTTATTTCCCTACCCCGGACAGTATACGCCAACAAACCACCATCATACTGGCATCATCTTTGTTTAGTTTTAAGCCTGTGCCTAACACAAGCTCACATGAAGTTAACGAGAGAGAACTCTGTTTCTTCTCACAGCCTGGACTGTCCTCAAAGGCTCAGACCTTCCTGAGAACTTCCTTCGGTGCTATTTTCAAAATATTTCTTTAAAAGGTAGTCTCATCTATGTTCCAGCACCAGTACCTTAATGGTTTGTCTGTGACTGCCAAGGCATACGGAGACTACGGTACCTCTTTTGACCCACCCTGGGTTTTTGTCTTCGTGATAGAACATGAACAACATTAACGACATTTTCTGTATTCTTCCTAACGAAAACAACAACAAAAAACAAAACAAACACACAATAACTGACCTAAAATTCTTTTTTTAAAAAAACTGACACAGATGACAAGGAGCATATATATATATGGAGTATATATATCCATCTGTTTTTACAGCCATGTTTTTTACCAGGACACTGGTGGTCCTTCAGAAGGTGAATGTGATGAGGTGTAATGTACAGGGAGCTGCCCCTGCAGGACATAGCCTTTCAAGCTGCCTCAGGCAGACCTTGACAAGACCACCCCAGGAGCTCCCTGAGGGGCATCCAGCACAACACTGGAAGCCCAGTGGCCTCTTTCTTCCCCTGTGCTAGTCCTGTCACTCCAAATGGTGCCTGTGGTGCTGAGATGGACAGAAGGCTAATTCCACCAGCTCTACTGAACAGTAAACTCTTTCCACTCCATTTGCTCATTGGTAAAGCTGTGTCTTAGAGTCAATTGCTTCTAAGACTCATTTGGCCGAGCGTTCCACATGTGCTATCTGCGTCTGGGAACATTCAGCAGCCAGGGGCCTTCTTTTGTCCATCCACTGATATTTCAATGCTCAGTACTTTAAAACTGTATTTCTTCTTTCTATAATCAATCAATCAATCATCAATCAATAATCATCGTCAGTCAGTCAGACAAAGTGGAGTGTGGCCGGCCTTTTGAACAAAACTGAAGGGCACAAACATCACTACTCTAAAGCTCTGAGTATTTTTTTTTATTCACTTTTTCCTCTTTAAATTTTTCTGGTTCGATTTCTCATTTATTTGTATTTTTATATTTTTGATTCTTAATCACCACCACTGAATGCTTGTCTTTCTTTTTAATAACAGAAACCGAGTCATCTCAAGTAGCCATCTCCATGGTTTCCCAATATTTTTATCTATATGCACAGAATTTCAGAATTTGAAATCTTGGAAAGATAACATATGGAAAATCACCCAGTTTTTAATAACAAGTCTTCTCTGTGTGGATATAGGAAAAATATTTAACTTCTCTGATTCTCCATCTGTCAAATGAAAGTAATATTAAAAATATAAAATGTTATACTAATAACACAAATATATTAAGAATAACAAATGCTTGTGACTACACAAAACCCCACTGCGAGCTCCTCTGTAAATGCTGTCTGTTCCTGTTCCTGGGTCTTCCTGTCAGCCTGGCCCTGCCTGGGGAGTTGGTGCTTCAGTTTGCTTTTAAATTCTGGTCTGCACCAAACGCTGAATGGCCAGAATGAATTTCCTTGTTCCCACACAGACTGGCTATCGCTCCTGCTTACAGCGCAGTGAATGCCTGCTCTCTGAAAAGGCCTCTTTCCTAGGATAGCCATTTGGTGGTTTTCTTTCTTTCTTTCTTTCTCTTTTTCTGAGCACCTGCTCAAGCAGAACGTGTGATTTACTGTTGGTTGTGAAGGTGAAAGAGATTTTTGACAAGTGGAGAAATGGAAAAAGTCTGAGCTTTGTTCATTAACATGCGATCCTCTTTGTGTGTGCTTAGGGGGAGGAGGTAAAGGAGGGTGTGGACATATGAGTTACAAACTTGAAGCCTAATTTGCTTATGAAGACAGATCTGCGTCTGGCAGAAACACATGGCACTCCAGTCCTCAGGCCCCGCGTTTGGGAAGCCTGATGCATTTAATTGGTAAATCATCTGTCTTTCATTGTCCCCCACCAGCATTATCTGTGAGGCAGCTGCCCACCTTGGCTGATTAAATGATTTAACAGGATGGCCTTCTGTCTCTCCTGCCAGGGCACTCAGAGTCCAGATGAATGCTGATGGCCCTTTCCATCCGGCTGTGGGTGAGAGCAGATTTTCTCACTGGAGGACTTAGAGCAATGTCTTCCCGGCGCCTCTCAATGGAAAGTGCTTGGCCCTCCTTCACTGGCTTGCTAACACTTTCTGTTTGTCTACAGGATCCATTGTGTGAGCAGATGTCATGCAGGCAGTTTGGATGCTCTGACACATTGTGGCTAAACTAGGCCTCCCAGGCCACTTGGTTACCTTTTCAAGACTGCCAATAAGCCTTAAAGTGGCTGGCAAAATTCTATTTTCCCCTTTGAGAAGTGTAAGGAGAATGTGCCATTAATGCTGCAGTCAGTGCTTCTGGGAACAGTGTTTGTGGGAAATCTTTGCACTGGTTGGTATGGATGACAGTTTGGGTCACAGGCCACATCCTGAGGAGCCAGCTGCTATGCTGATAACCGACTTCATGTGAAGTAGTTGGGAGCTACATGAAGGCACTGGAAACGCTTGGGCTCGAATTCTTCCCACGTCCTGCTGTCTGATCCTGTTCCTCAGGCCAGGTCTCCCTCCTCTTCTTCAGCTCTCCTCAGTGGGCTGTGCTCCCTCCTTCTCAGGCTCCTCTTCTTACTAATTCTTCCCAAGCCTTCAATACAGACACTACCCGACATCTGTGCGCACGTCGGAGAGAACTTCTCTCAGTTCTGCACTTACGTGTGGACTTGTCAGGCTGTCAGGTATACAGCCATGACTTTTACTAGATATTGCCAAACTGGTCTTCAAAGCACTCTCGACAGTCTGTATTTTCACCAGCAGTATTCCAGAGTTCTTATGTTTCCTCTTTCTTCCTGCCGTGTGGTACCCTCTGACTGAAAGATCTCTGCTCGCCCGGTGGGGACAAAGGATATGTTACAGTAGAATTGTTCGTGTCCCCCTGTTTACAGGCAGGAGGGGCAACGTTTTCACGTTCATTTTACCTTGACACTCATCTCAGAATTGTTATTTTGCACCTTCCATTCATTTTTCTGTTTCTATAAATTGATTTGCAAGAGTGTCTCTGTAGTTGAATGTCAGTGTTTTTGCTTGCTCCGTGCATGATAATGCTTCATTTTATGGTGTGTCTTAATTTTGTTTATGGTGTCTCTGGTTGCACAGAAATTTCTCATTTTGAAGATTTCTGTTTTTGTTGATATACTTACAAAATGTCTTCCTATTGTGACATTTTACTGTTTCTTTTTTTTTTATTAGACATAACTAGTTTTAAAAGGATTTGCTCACATTTAGATCTTAAGATATTGCAGTTTGGTTTGCGCTTTGCTTATGAAAGAAAGCCAGTTTTATTTTATTCTCCATGTACATAAAAAGACAATGACTTTGGCTTCACTTTAATCCCAGCTGACCTTGTTTGTACGCCTTTCTAATCAGATGTGAAGTCCTCCAAGCTGTATAGATCTTTCCGAACCACCTTCACTGTTTAGGTCTTTTTGTTCAGATCTCTCAGCTCTCCCCAGGCTGCACTGACCTTCATAATACAGTGCCTTCATTGCACCATCTAACAATGAATTTAGCATCTTTTGTTTGTGTGTTTTAAAGGATTAATTTATTTTTATTTTATGCATATGAGTGGTTCAATCTTCCATAGACACTGTAGCCCAAACAAACCATTTGCTTCTGAACTCTGTGTGGTCACAAAAGTGGCATGTGATCTGCCCAGGAGACACCATGACCACAGCAATATTTATGAAGGAAACCATTTAACTGGGCCTGGCTTACAAATTAGTGCCTTATCTTCAAGGCGGTAAGCGTGGTGGTGTGCAGGCAGCTGTGGTGCTGGGAAAGGAGCTGAGAGTTCTACGTCTGGAATCAGGCAGCAGAAAAGAGAGACACTGGCCTGGCTTGAAAGTTCCATACCTCAAACCTCAAAGCCCACTGCCAGTGACACACTCCCATCTCTGGGCACACGGGTGCCATTCTTACTTAGACCAGCGCAGTAGGGAGTGCTGCCACATAGTGGGTGTAGTAATGTAGGCTGAGCTAATTACCAAGATAACCTTCCATCCTGAGCTAGTCTCTTCTCGGCTGATTCCAGGGTGTTGCAAGTTTATCCTCACAGCCCAGCATCAGAACCCAGCTTCTCCAGCACACAGGCATCTCAGCAAGACTCTCACCCAAAATGGCCTCCTGCCAAAAGTGTAATTAAGACTTTGCTTCCCTCTAAAATCCCACGAGACATTTCTTTTAGCAATGCGGTCTTTCAAGCTTCTATTAGAATGACCCGTTAAGGTCTCCCAACAGCATTAGCCTTTCAGTCCAAAGTTCCAAAGTCTTCCACATCCCTCCATAGTATGATCAGGTTTTTCACAGCAATGAACCCACCCCTGGCATTAAATTCTGCTCTGGCTTCATTTCCTTTGCTGTGCTAAAACATCCTAACAAGTAGATTAAGAGTGAAGAGTTCATTTTACGTACAATTCCAGGTTACAGTCATTTACTGCAGGGACGTCAAGGCGGGAACTTAAAGCGTCACATCTATGGTCAAGAACAGAGAGAGAATAACACTAATTGCATGGATCCTTCTTGCTTTTACTTAGCCTTTGTTGCCACACACAATGGGCTGGGTCTTCCAAGGTCAATTAGCAGTCAAGACACCTCCCATGGATACGTCCACAGGTCAGTCTGACAGGAAAACTCTCTTCCCAAATGATTCCATGTTGTTCAATTTTACAGTCAAAACTAACCAGCATGGGAACTAGCTAGGCAACAACCTTAGTCATGTGTAACGGCAGCATCAAACAAGAGAGATCACACTTCTCAAAGTCCTCACTACCTCATGATATCACTACAGCAGAGGTCAAGTTTCTGTCATACAAACTGGTAGGTGGCAAAGTGCTTCAGAGCCACAGGCATGGGGACCGAATGTAAGATCTCCTTAAAAGGTATCTGGAATCTAAAGTTGTCTCATCTCGACTTTTTTTTTCTGGTGATGATTCAGTCACCGATGATATCATAACCATTGTAGAAGATCAGCGCCATCCACCTGCTGCCTCTCTATGTGTTTGAGCAGTGCAGGGTGCCTGATCCTGGGCTCTGGCCAGTCAGCTGATCACTCGCAGCACACTGCACTTAGATTTGGGGTCAATTCTTACAATGTTGTAGACATTGCTGCAAATTTGTGTCCTACCACCACGGGGCCCTCAAGGCCGTTCAGTCCCATTTCCCAGTCAGAACTTGTTCTCTGTCACTCTCACATCTTTATCACCTCTGGTTTCATCTCAGTCTCAGACACCTTCCCGATCCAGGCAGAAAATAAAAGGCACTGACTTATGTTACATAATTTGCCACTTGAACGTAGGAGCCTGCAGCAGCCTCCTGAGCACATACAGTTCTGCTACCATCCAGTCCGTCTCCCATGTTGCAGACCATCTGGGCATGTCACTGTCCCGTCTAACACTTCAAAAGACACAGGAAGAAACACACTGCACGCATGATGGGGGTTTATACACGTGAGAAATATCAGGCCAGACTAGAAGTGCCAGGCTTTGAAACATTCACCAGATCAGCCGATAATTTTGCCTCTCACTGAAGTTGGGTAATTTTCAAAATTAATATCTTGTAATAACTCAAATGCCTTTATTTCTGCTTGAGTTTCTATGGTGAAATTGCTAACAATCCTGTTTATTAACATGGACAGCAATTGAACCTCCTTTGAAGAAAGGTGAGTGAGTGTGTTTCCCCTTATAAATGAGAGTTAGAGTCACTGTGAGCAACAGCTCCTTGTGAGTCCTACAATCTGGCACAGTAAATGTGTGAAGAGTTCCACAAAGCACCATCCAGTATCTCCTGCTTAAAGATTAGCATTTTTACTGCTACAGTGAAAACTGATTTGTAGACTTCTTAAATGTGCTCTTATAACATTTTTAACGTAACATAACTAACAATTCCAAGGTAGAACTACTAAAATAAACTTCTCTTAAAGCAGCTGTGGCAAATCAGGAGCTTACCAGCTAAAAAATGTGCCTTCCTGCTTGGCTGAAAGTGAGTTCAGCATCAGGGAAATTCTGCCTTCTACACCTAGCAAGTGCTACCCATGGCCAGACAGGGATGACTGGGAGGGGAAATTTATGAGCTAGACTCTTAAATTGTGGGAAGTTTTACAAGCCCATTAGTTGACCTAAGGATCTTAACTTGTACGTTAATCCTATGTGTGTTTTGCTTGTGATATCAGATTTAATAGTTGTGTTACTTACTTACTTTTCTGTTGCTGTTATGAGATGCCATGACCAAGACAACTTATAAGGAAGAGGTTACTTATGTTTATTGCTCCAGAATGGTGGTTTCCAACCTCTGGGTTGTGACTTCTTTGTGGGGTTGCATATCAGATATTCTGTATCTCAGACATCCTATACATCCAATATTTACATTATGATTCATAACAGTAGCAAAATTGCAGTTATGAAGTAGCAACAAAGTAATTTAATTTATGGTTGGAGGGGGTCAACACAACATGAGAAACTGTATTAAAGGGCGACAGCTACAGGAAGCTTGAGAACCACTGTCCAGAAGGGTAAGAGTCCACCATGGTGGCCAGACACAGCCAAAAGTAACATAGCAATGAGAGCAGAAAAGAAAGAGTTCACACATCAACCACAAGCATGAAACAGAGGAAACATGCTGTAAGTAGGGCAAAGACTTGAGCTCTCAATGCCTCCTCACAGCAAGACCACACTCCTTAGAAGGCCCCAAACAATGTTGTCTAGGAACAAACATTGCATTATGCTCTGTTTCATAAATTGCAACCTTAGCTGTGTTGGGTGATGCCCTTGGGCATCCTGCCTTTTACTCCAGGGCAGAGAAGGAGCCCTCCTCTCCTTGATGGTACTAATCTCCTTATGTCTTCCAGTACAGGGCTTGGCTGCAGCATTAAGTTCCCTGGGATTTTTTGTCTTTTTTAAGTATTCTTTTTGTATTTTTCTACCTTGCTTGCTCTTTTTCATTGTAAACCTATATAACAATCACTAATAATACTATCCATTCAATACTATGCTGCCTTGAAATTGCCTCAGCCAATGAAATTAGTCTATTATTTTTTCATGTAGCCCGAAGAAAGTTCTTAGGACAATGTCAGAAAACAACTACATTCTTTGTTAAAATATCATAAAAATTGGGATTTAGCTCAGTTGCTGATATTGTTGCCCTCTTAACCTTTTTTTTTTTTTTACAAAAGTAAAAATTGTTTTTATTCTCATACTTTTCTTATTTGCATGGCTGTTGAGTATTTTTTTTCCAAGATATATATTATTTTATTAATTTGGTCTTGTTACATCTCAATGGTTATCCCATCCCTTGTCTCCTCCCATTCTTCCCTCCCTCCCATTTTCCCCTTATTCCCCTCCCCTATGACAGTTTCTGAGGGGGATTTCCTCCCCCTGTATATGCTCATATTAGCCCAAGGGGCATGTCCCATGAAAGTCTTCAAATACCAGGAAACTGGGACAGTGGGGAGGACATCCTATTGGGACCCTAGATGAGACAAGCATGGGAGAATGGCAAAGTAGAAGGACCCAGAGGGTCCTAGAAACCTACAAGTAGAACATTATGATAGGCAGATTTGGGCCCAGAGGTCCCGCTCAAACTAAGGCACCAGCCAAGGACAATACAGGCTGTAAACTTTAAACCCCTACCCAGATCTAGCCAATGGTCAGAACATTCTCCACAGTAGAGTGGAGAGTGGGATATTACTTTCTCACGTACTCTGGTGCCTCATATTTGACCATTTTCCCTGGAGGGGGAGACCTGGTGGCACTCAGAGGAAGGACAGCAGGTTACCAAGAAGAGACTTGACACCCTCTTAACCTCTTGATCTGGGCCTCTCCGCTCCACATTCCTCTCAGCGCTCATGTCTTCCAGGTTCCAGCTAGGACAGCCCATTAGGCTCTGCTCACAGCGTTCAATCACTTCTTCTGTCCAAAGTTCCCACACCTTCCATATTAAACGCCCCCCCCCAAAAAAAACCCCAAACCAAAACATGGTCGGGTTCTTCGTCACAATAGTTCACCCTCTAGTGCCAACTTCTGTATTAGTTAATTTTATATTGGTGCAATAAAGCTACATGATCAAGAAAGATGCGTTTATTTAGTTTATGGTTCCAGATGATAACTCTCTCATGATGGGAAGGCATGGCATCTACAGCAGGAAGACAAGAGATCACAATGAAGAGAAAGCAAACTGAAGTTTAGATGAAGACTTGACCTCTCAACGCCCCACCTCCAGTGACGTACTTTCTCAAGCAAGGCCACACCTTCTACACTTCTCTAAACAATGCCACTAACTAGGGACCAAGTGTACAAATACCTGAGACTATGCAGGACATTTCTGATTCTCATTCAAAGCACCACAATATTCAAAAAGAAAATTAGCACACTCTAAATGAGTGGTGCCTAGAATGCTGGGATGGGCTCCTGGCTGTGTTTTCCACTGTGCCCCAGAGAAGGCATATGCTTCACGTGGTGTGAATTGAAGAGAACAGGAAAGCAGATAAGGCGGGATCTCCTGAGAGCTGGAATCTTTAACCACCTCCAGAGTCTTCAAATCACGAGAAAGAAAGAAAGGAAAGGAAGAAAAAAGAAAGAGAAGAAAAAAAGACAGAGAACAAAGAAAAATGAAGGAAGGAAGGAAGGAACGAAAGACATAAGAAAGAGGAGCTGAATCCATGCCCCGAAGTTAAGAGTATTACAAATTGACCAGATCTCAGCCTTCTACTTAAATAACCCAATAATAATACCAAACTCAGGCAATTACAATTTAAATAATCTATAATTACTACTCAAAAATCTCTGGGATACTAATTTGGCCTCTCAAACAATGTAGCTTATGAAATAGATCCCTATTCTCCCATCCACAGCTTATAGAAAAGTAAACAGAGCCTTTTTTTCCTTCTTTTGTAGGTTAGAGCACAGGGCTTAGAGGCATGCAGTGATTTGCCAAAGATCATACAATTAGTTAAAGTGGAATTTACACCGTGTTCAGATTTCTAGCTCGGGGTATACTCTGCCGGAGGGCCTTCCTCTATGAACTTATCAGGGAATTCTACTGTACTGATGCTACATTCTTCCTTGCTCTATCACATTTTTAAATAATAAAAGTCAATGCCTTCCTCGTTCCTTCCCACAGTGAGAAGAAATAAGAAAGAAAAAAGTCATTGCACATGTCCTGTAAGCCATCTCAGCTTCTTCCTCTAGAGAGAATGACCACATTTAACAACTGTTTCCTGATAAAAGGACAGACTAAAACCATAGCAAGCAGCAACATAAGATAAACGATGATCTATCAGTAAGGTTTTCATCACCATGAAGAGAGGCAGATAATCTCATAAAGAAAAACGTTTGGTACTCAGTTGGTGGTGGAGATGTTGACAGGGGACGTTGAAATTTTGCTTTTTCACAGAAGTTTTGTTTTCTACATTCAGTGTGTGCTAGGATCAGGCTTCAGGAATGAAAGTGGAAGGGAGTGGTTAAGTGCTAACTAGAAAGAGAGAACAGAAAGAATTTACCCCTGAGTAGTCAGGAAATAGATCCAGCCATGTATAGCAATGGTAACCAACAACAGACCGAGAAGCATAAACAACAAACCAAACTCAAGGCACAGGGAATGAGAGCAAGTCATGAGTGAGAATGTGGACATTCACAGGAGGACAGAGGATATCGTACTATCCAGACCCGAGTCTTGGGTGATTAAAAAGCATAGCTTTTCCAGCCCCAAAGATACAGGAGAGGGAGAGTGAGAAGGTAGCCCTTGAGAGAGGCCACCCAGTTGGTGAGATGAAGCCCCAGGAGAAGGTGAGGTTCTAGACAGGGCAGTCCATCCGTGCCAAGCATGTTCGATGGAATATGGAGGGTGTTAGGGTGACAAGGGGAGCTGGGAGCCTTGTTGTTTCAGGCCTTATGGATAGAATAGAAGTTGAGGTGGTGATTGGGATGTGGTCTGAGAGCTTGGATGGACTTAAAGAGTGATATTCAGCCACATCTACCTGTGAATAACTGTGGGAGACAAATCTTGATTTATAAGATTTATCCTCCAATAAATAAAATCATGGGTAGCTAGACGAATAGCTCACATCAAGACAGCAAGGAGCATGAAAGCCTGAAACATAGTGTGCTAAGAATTAGAGATTTATCAGAAGGTCCTGGAAGCCAGTGTGTCTGGTATAGCATTTTCTGGGTTGAGCGGAATGCTGGTGTTCACTCTCTGCCTTATGACTGCTGTGCCCTGTGACCCCCTGCCTTAGGCTCCTGCCACCAGGTCTTCCCCACCACACTGGGTTGAGAACTGAGAGCCCACATACAATCTACTCCTTTCAGGTTGCTTTTGTCAAGATTCTTTATCACAGCAACAGGAAAAGTGCCTAATCGAGGCAGTGACACTGATTGGATAAAGAAAATCTACATGGTTTCAAGGGTTCTTCCCATCGGAAAAGTGGTAGGAACAGAGAAAGCTGGCAACTGTCATGTTATCAAGAGCACTAGCCCATTGGAGGGCGGTGCGAGAGTCTGGGCAGCTCCAAAGTTCTTCCTCACGATTCCAGAAGCAAGAGACGTAACTGTGGTACTGACCACCATGTCTCCCTACTCCCACGGGGGAAGGGAACGACAGTGTGGGTGTCCACTAGGGACTCCGTGTTTGCCTTCCCAAAGCCTCATCTTTTTCTTGTGGCTCGTGGTCCCTCTTCCTTGGCCTGTGTCCTGATTTCTGATTTCTAGAAGTAACGAAGACACCAGTCATGTTGGGTCAGGAAAAAGTTTCACAACTAAGAGCTCTTGTGCACGCCTAATGATTAATATTTGGCTCTAGAAACCCAGGATGGAAGGGGGTAGCTGGCTTCAGGAAGTCCTGTTCTCCCCTCTGCACATATACCACAACAGACACGTTCTCCTTCTCACCCCACACCAATGGTAAGTAAGTAAGTAAGTAAGTAAGTAAGTAAATAAATAAATAAATAAATAAATAAATAAATGCTTTAAAAGAAGCTATCATTAATGGCAGTTATGTTCTAGGACACTGGCTGTCCAGACTTCAACACATTTTGAAGAAATATGAAATTTTGACTATTATTCACAATGACCAGAGTTATCATCACTAGTCACAAGCAATGTCTTGGAATAAATGGAGGTATGATTTACACATAATAAATTGCACATCTTTGAATGTCTAGTTTGTCACTTCCATAATTCCCATCATTCTTCATTTCTTTGTATAGATTTACTTTCCTGTCTGGCATTTTCTCTGCCTGAAGAAATTCATTTAATATATCTCATTGTATGATGCTACTGGTAATTTGTTTTCCCAGTTTTTGTTTGCTCAGAATTTCTTAAACAGTATTTGTTTTGCAGCCTTCATAGACATTACTTGACTTGTGTGATTTCTTATTTAAAAAAAAAAAAGTAAGCTATCTGGGCGCTTCCTTGGTCTGTCTGTTGTCTGTCTGTCTTTTCTTCTGGCTGCTCTAATTATTTTCTCTAATTTTCAGTAGTCAGAAAGTATCTCAGGGGTTTTGTTTACTTACCTTTGCTAGTGCTGGTGTTCTGTAAAAATATCCCTGAATTTTTAATTTGATCAACATCATTTAAAAAATTCTCAGTTATTATATTATGAAAATGTCTTCCATTTTTCTACTTCTGATCCCAAGTATATGTTTAGCTCATGTCATGCCATTCCATAGCTTTTTAAATGTGAATCTCTTCTCTACCTCTCTTCCTTCTCTCTCCTTTGTGTATCTTCATCTCTGTCTTATATCTCTCCTCTTCCCCTCTTCTTCCACCTTTCTTCTCTCTCCTTTCCCTCTCATGATTTCTTTCTCTTTGCTCTCTCTTTCTCCTTCTTTTCCCCCTCCTAATCCTTCCATTTGAGTCTTGTATCTTGGTGCTGTTCCACTGAGTGCTGGGACTCCTAAAAGGAGAGTTCCATTTAGTCCTTATGTGCATTGTCAATGTGGGCTAAAGACCAAACATTTTATGCAGAACTCTTAACCTTGAGAAAAAAATATGGTATCTACATATGAAAGTGGGCCCACCACCTCTGTCAAATGTTTGCTGTCAGTCAGGCAATGAACTGGCCAATTGAATGGGTCAGCTTTGACCCTGGAGGTCCCTTCAGTGAAGTTTGAGGATGCCACTGGTTGTTGTAATTTTGGGTGTTAGACTTCTCTATGGCTCTTTCCAAAATGGTAACCCTCTGTGCAGCAAACTGAATGCTCAGTGGACAGATGGCTCAGCAGGTCAAGGAACTTGCCACTAAGCCTGGCAACCTGAGTTTGGTCCCTGGGGCCCCATATGGTAGAAAGAAAGAGACAACTCTGGTTAATTCTGTGCATACCATGGCACACGTGTGTTTATGTGGGTACATTCACACATCTATACACAGAAGTAAATAAATAAGTGTAATTGTTTACATTAAAATATTGGTTTGGCTTCAGTTCTAGGGAAACCCAGTGTTCTTGGCTTTAAGATAGATTTTCTCCATTGTCCTTCTGCTCACCTGTGGGAGTGGGGGGACTTGGTGATCACACCATGCTGCCTTCGGTCCTTCCTTCATGCTGTTGTCTTCTTAGCCAGCACATGCACCAGCCATTACCCAGTGACTTGACCTTTATTTTCCATCAGGGAGAAGAATCTTGGAACAGATCTAGGTATGTATTTCAGCTGATCTCATCCCGAGCCTTACCAGAGCTACATCTATGTCTGTTTCTCCGTGTCAGACGACCTAGCTGAAGCTCTGTATCAGTCTCTAAGGGTTCGCATAGTGATGGTTTCGTAGATGAAGCATCATCTATTTGCTGTGAGTTGAAACTCATGCCGTTTCCACCTTTCTAAGTCTTAAGTGGACGCTGATTTTCTGGTTCCTCCTTTTAACAACACTGAGTCTGTTCCCAAAGCCCCTCAAGCCGCAGTGTTGAGACTGCTGGTGGACACAGAGACGAGGCAACACAGGCCCGCAGGGTTTCAGGACAACAGCAGGTAGGTTTTGCCTGAGTAAGCTGTTGACAGGCTATCAAGAAAGAATGAATGCCATGAGAACATTAGGCAATCTTTTTGGGAAGTTATTGAAATTCCTTTCAAAGTATCATATGGCCAGCTTTATGAGCATTGCATGGACACTTGAGAGAATATATTAATTTCATAGAGATTAACTAAAAGTGATAATTTTACAGATTAAAGTCTAGTTTATGAAGTCTGCTGACTTTCACTAATTAAATTATTTAAAATGTGTCTATTTTTAGATTTCTAAATTGTCAAAAGTAATTATGTCTTTCTTCTCATAATCCTAATTTTACATGAGCTAACGCACACTGCTATGTGATGAAGATTACGTGGAACTGTGATTCGTAAGAATGGAGTAAGGCCTTGTCTCTTCAGCTCGCCATTCTGCAGCCTTTATAGCATGATGTGGAATGCCAACTTCTTGTATGTCATCTTATAGATTGTTTGCATTTTTGTATTCACATTTTTTACAGTAATCAAATTAATTTTCCATAGTTCTGTTCCTGTGAATAAATGTCTCTGGATGGTGGCCTTTTCCGTCTTATTCCTTTCTTAGTTTCCACACTTGACTCATGTATTTATTAACTGGATAAAGCTACAGGATGATTTTTTTAATCTGAAGGATACATGGCTGGAGTATTTTTAAAACCTTTTCACATGTAAGAATATATTTCCACTGCCACAGCTCATGAACTCCTCTGTTATCAAGAGCCAGTCTATATTACTGGAAGTTGGTGATCCTAAATAAACAATATTTTATTTCTATCTATTCTATCAATGTTTATTTCTATATAAATAAACAAATAAATGATGGACTATGGGAGAGTGAGACAGTCTCTGTGAACTGACCACAGGAGTCACTAGGTCAGTCAGGTACAGTGTAGGCTCCTTACCCAACTGAGGGGCAATCTCATTCTGTCTGTAGCATCAAGTGGCTTTTGGATTCTAAGGAGTTTCTTCCCAGAAGCTGACTCTAGTTGAGAAGACATCATTGAATGATTTCATTAGCTTTTAGTGCTCTGATTATTTTTTGTATGTTATTGGATATTGCAGAAGGAAACTGAAGAGAATAAGTCAATCATCTTTCAGCATATTCCCTTACTAAATGAATATTTGAAGAGTTCCAACATAAAGGTTCATTCAGCTCAGAAAGTTTCACCAATGCTCAAAAATTTATTTACTCATATTTGGACATTAATATAATTGTGAATTTGTCACAAGTGTAGTAGTTACCAACTGAAAAATAATGCATCAGGATAGGTTTTCAATATGGAGTTTCCAGAACAGTGGTTTTGAGAACCTTGGTGCTCTACTAGCAGCCTAACACTTTGAAGGGTACTCAGCAAGCATTCACTGTGTGCTCCCTGACCTGGGTTCTCAGCAAACGCCCGCTGTGTGCTCCCTGACCTGGGTGCTCAGCAAACACTCACTGTGTGCTCCCTCACCTGGGTGCTCAGCAAACACTCACTGTGTGCTCCCTGGCCTAGGTGTCCAGCAAGCACCCACTGTGTGCTCCCTGGCCTGGGTGCTCAGCAAACACTCAGTGTGTGTTCCTGGACCCGAATTCCAAGTATGGTACTTGGGTTGTTTCTGTACCCAGTGCTCAGTGATGATTTTTTCCAAACTCCCAAAATACAAACCAGCTGAGCCCCCACCTTTGTCCTAGTAGAACTGCCAAAGGCTAAGGCGGAGTGTCTAAAATCAGCCAGTAGCTCCAGAGTGAGCAACTCCTCAGATGACGGACAATCGAAAGCACAAAGAACATCTCCGGGGCTCTGGTAGAGGCTCTGCTCCCACTACGAGATGCGATTAGGAGCAGAGAAAGCGCCTGCTTTTCATACACTCCCGACTCTGGCATCGGCATCGGTGTCTCAGAATTGGATGGCAGCTTAATTTACAGCAGACAGCTTAAGTGGTGAGAATCTCCCAGGAGTGGTGGTGAACTAACATTTTCCAAAAAGAAAAAAAAGTTAAATTCTGCAGAATGACAGCTGTACAGATCATTATTTCCTCTCAAAGGGCCAGCTCTGCGGGCTGTCTCTGCTCTGCAGCTTCCTATGTGGTACCAGCTTCAAATCATTCGTGCCTAAAGTGCTCACACTGTTCTGAAAGTCACATTCTCTACTTGACTCCCTCGTTGGTACCTGTAAAGCGCCCAGAGCCCATCTGACCCCAGGAGTTCTCAGAGAAGCCCTGCAACTCAGCACTAACAGAGCCCATAAATCCTGTCCAATGCACTATTGTCAAAGATTTTTATATGTAAGATTTCATTTAAAATGTAAAATTAGCGTCTTAACAGCATAATAGTTGAGTCCATAAATCAACCTGACTGGGCTTTGGCTAAGTATGTGCAGGAGGCATCCATGTTGAAATCAGTGAGATGAGTAAAGCACATAGCCCTTTAGAGTGTGGCCCTCATCCAGTCCACCGAGGCCTAACGGACAACAATGGAGCAGGACATGTGCTAACACCTGTCTGACCGCTGCTCCCGCCCTTCCTCGTTCTCCAGGTGCACGTCTAAGCCTCTGTCATGAGCCACTTGGCTCTCAGACCTCAGGGCGGCACCAAGGCTCTCAGATTGCAGATGGCAGATCATCGGGGCTTCTCAGACTCCAGAATCATGTCAGCCAGTGCCTTGAGGTAAATCTCTTTATATACATGCATTTATTTATGCACAAGACACACACTAACATCTATTAGTTCTATGTTTTGAAAACTTGAGAACACACTATGGGAAAGACAATCATATATATAATATATATATAGTTATATATAAATAGATATGTGTGTATATATTATATAGCCTATCTATATACATAATCTTTAAGGTTAGATGTTATATATGTATATGTGTATATACACAGACACACATATATGTACACACATATATATACATACATATACATATATCTGTATATACGTATGCACATATATGTGTGTGTGTATATATATATATATATACATATGTATGTGTATATGTATAAAGATAATTCACTACATTGAACTGTGAGAAATGATGGCTCCAGGTACAAAGCCAGCCAGGAAGAAAACTGAGGGTAAGAAAGCAGCACTGGCCAACAAATGCACTGTAGTTTCATGAGGTTTATTCAGTGAAGATGGAGAAATTAATAAGAAAATACAGCAGCCCCAGTGGAAGGAGACATCCAGAGCCATGTCCCAACTGTGCTGCATTTCCAGAAAGTTTCAATTAACTCCAGGCCAGGCATGTATCAGGCCTCGAGATGTTTCAGGTCACCACCTTCCTTACCTAGTGGTGTATCAGGAGTTCAGTGGGCTGGGCGTGGTGCTGGTCTCTACTCTGTGGGTGTCCATGGTGTCACAGCACCTACAATGGGCATTCATGGTGTCACAGCACCTACAATGGGCATTCATGGTGTCACAGCACCTACAATGGGCATTCATGGTATCACAGTGCCTACAATGGGCATTCATGGTGTCACAGCACCTACAATGGGCATTCATGGTGTCACAGCACCTACAATGGGCGTTCATGGTGTTACAGTGCCTACAATGGGGGTTCATGGTGTCATAGCAACTACAATGGGCATTCATGGTGTCACAGTGCCTACAATGGGCATTCATGGTGTCACAGCACCTATAATGGATGTTCATGGTGTCACAGCACCTATAATGGATGTTCATGGTGTCACAGTGCCTACAATGGGCATTCATGGTGTCACAGCACCTATAATGGATGTTCATGGTGTCATGGCACCCATGCTGAGCGACAGCTGTCATGGTCTAAAAGTGACAACAACATCAACAACAGTGGTACTATCATGAAAAACACAGCAGCCATGTAGACCTGACCCATAGGCTGGGATGTCGGCTCTGTTAGGGAGCACCAGAGAAGGACAATAATCAGAGCTGCTGTCTCGTTCTGTGTGCCGTCCTGATCTCCAAGTGTGCATTGCATTTCAAAGTTGGATACGTTTACCCCTCACTCCTTGTCAGAGTCCAGAATAACATTAACTAGATTGATTTCTATTCTCTGCTCTCCACGTAGCCATCAAACACATGTTCTCCTGGAGTGTGGCCAGTGCACCTTGATTAATTCCAGCCAGTGACTGTGTGCTGATTTCCTTCCTGCTGTGACTTGGTTCAGGAAACAGAATGCTGTCCTCGTCACTGGTCCTGATAGCAGAGACGAATAAAAGTGGAGGAATGTGGGCACAGGGCCTTTGGTCATTGCCCATGGGGCCATAGATAATTTCAAGCTTTTATGCTGTGAACATAAAATGTCCCCCTACAGTCTCTCTATTTGGTGGTGCTTTGGGAGAGGTAGATGAACCGTTAGGAAGCCAGGCTTAGATGAAAGAAGGTCATCGCTGCAAGTATGTCTTGCTCTGGGCTCATCTCTGTCACTGTCTGCTTCCTGTGTGCCCTAAGTTGAATGAGGTTCACTTTATCTTGTCACCATAATGTCCTGCTAAGAGCACTGGCACTCCTGAAACGGTGAGCTTAAAGTAAATCCTTCTTCCTTTTACATTGTTTCTGCCATGTATTTTGTTACAGAAACAAAAGGTCTGACTAATACAACCGTGTGTGTGTGTGTGTGTGTGTGTGTGTGTGTGTGTGTGTGAGAGAGAGAGAGAGAGAGAGAGAGAGAGAGAGAGAGAGAGAGAGAGAGAGAGAGAGCCTCCTACATGCAGTTGAAGACATGATTGCTCAGCTGCCTGCTCAAGCTTCCTGCTGCCATGCCTTCCCTGACATTGTGGACTCTCTCTGGAACCACAATTTCAAATGGAATTCTTCCTTCTATTAGTTACCTTGGGCATAGTAATTTATTATAGGAACAAAGGTTACTGACATAGTATATGTTATAATGGCATTATTGGTAATGACCAGATGTCCATTGACTGGTGAGTGATAAATAAAATGTAGTCCACACATCTGATGTCTTCATCAGCCTTCTCATCTCTGTGAAAAATGGCGAATGCAAACAACTTGAGGAAGAATGTATTTTGTCTCAGGGTTTTAGGCATTGGCGAGCTGGCATCAGAGCTATGTACCTGAGGGGAGGCTGATTACCAGACTGGAGAACACACTTCACAACATCTTATGGGGGCAGATGAGCTCCTCTTACAGTAAACCATAATGATAGCAGAGGATGGACTGGGGAAACAGGGGCACTTTAAAGGCATGGCCCAGTCACTTGCTTCTTCCAGGTAGGCATGCCTCCTAAAGGTTTTCTAGCAAACCCAACTAGAGCTGCTATCTGGGATTCAAGCCTTTAACACATGAGCCTACAAGGAGACACTTAGTACTCAATCTATAACACGCAAGGAAATAGTATCTGGTACTGAAAACGATGGCATTTCATTATATGTTATAATTTGGATAAACTATGAAAAACTAAACCAAGTGAGAGAAGCATCATTCACAGATACCTACAGATGACATGCTATGTATACAATTTTATTGTTATAAAATATTCATAAGATGGGACTTCAGAGACCTAAAGGTGATGAGCAGTACTGAAGACTGAGAGATTTCAGGGAAGAAAACGGGTAGTGCGTACAAAAATTTAGGGTTTCAGTTTGTATTGACAAAATGTTCTAAAATGAACTGTGAAAACACTGCACCATAGTTTGAAAATATTAACAACATTAAGTTGTACATTTAAGGGGGCAAACGTGTGGTACCTCAATGGAGCTTTGATTTTTAGTATAAATCGCATGCCTAGGTGATAAAAGGCAAGTAAAGGCCAAGAAACTGCCAAGACTGAGAGAGACAAAGAAGTGTGAGTCCTTGGCTGGGTTGAAAGAGATAATAGTGCTACCTGCTCCCCTTTTGCATAGTCACTCTAGGAATGCAGGCATTGTATCCTAAAAAGCCCAGGCTCTGTGGAGCAATCATATGTAAGCGCTGCTCTCCACAGCACCAGCATCCTCTGTCACATGCCCCAGTCCCTTAGAGAGATCCTGTGCCCACCTTTGGGTAGTGGATGTAAACAAGTCTGTTTCACATCCCATGCTTGGTATGTGAAACAAAAACATGTTTACATCCACTACACCTTTGACCCACCCCAGCTGATGCTAGGTGAAAAAGACAGGAGCTATTCCTGCCAGTCGTGGCTCAAATAAATGATGTTTTATTTGATAATGATAATAAACATTTTCCCTTGAGAAAAATAAATTATGCCGTTGCTTCCAGTTCCTCTATGTTGGGTCATTTGTCAAGCCAGGATGCTGGGAAGTGGGACCGACAAAATGAAAACATTTAGTGGCATGGGCTTCACCTTGTTCAGCAGTTGTTGTCCATAACATCAAAGAACTGAATTACAAATGATTTACAATAAATACAAGCGCACATTCAATATTCCCCATCTTCATTGTCCAGCCTAGCCTTGAACTCACAGAGGTTATTTTTGCCCCAGCCTTCCTGGTGTTGGGAGCCACCATGCATTCATGTGTTTTGGTGACTTTATGTACACTTACAGCTACATATCAGAAGAAACAGGCGTATTCCTATTGCCAGAGGCTTTCCTCTCACATTCTGATTCTACCAGAGGCGAGATGATTCTCATGACTTCCAGAATGATGTGCCTCACATTCCTAATTCCTCATGCACTCATCCTTGTTAGAAAGAATGCTGGCTCTCAGAGTGCCCACAACACAAATATTAGCAAATGCTGACAGCCAGGTGCTTACCCTTACGCCCTAGCTGATGGTTAAATAATTAACAGACACTGTTACCCCTGCCCCTTCCCTCCCTCCCTCTATGTCTCTCACTAGCTGGGTTTGGTTTTCTTTTATTACTCATAATGGTGTAGTAAAGCGTGTATCCATTAATATGATCTGTCTTTTACTTAATATATTAGAAATTTGAGCCAGGTTGCTGCACATACTATGTTAACTGGTGAATACATGTATTCTTTCTATAACATACAAGAACATTATTTTCTTTTGTGGGTAAAAAGGTGACCTGCTTTGGTACTGACAATATTGGGCAGGTCTCTGAAATACCCCCCCTCCTAGTAGGTGTATGTCTGCTGGTGTGTACACCTCCACTTCTTTTGAGTCGTGACTAGAAGTAGGTCACTGTGTCAGAGAATAGACACATTTTTTACATTATAAGGAATAAAAATATTAATCAATGTGGTGTAATAGCTAACTCATTATGAGCAATGTGCAAGTTACAGACTTGGTGTGTGAAGTGGTTCTTCCATACACTTCCCAAAGCTTGAAATTACTGACAGTTTTTAATTCCAAATATGCTTTTACTATGTTTTATTTTGGCCTCAGTTTGGTTATCACTAATAGATGATGATGTCTGAGCCCATTTCCATGTGGTCAATCTTGTGATCAATACTAGAAATATTTGAGTACTCTGGCTATGCTCACGAGGGTTGTCTGTTTCCTTATTCACTTGTAAAAGATTAGGGTTATTTATATATTCTTTTAGCAGTCATACCTACAATGTTTTATTTTTCTTGTGGTGTTGGGGATATAAGTTGTTTAGGCTACCTACCTGTCTCATATCTATCTATCTATCTATCTATCTATCTATCTATCTATCTATCTCTTGACCTATCTACCATCTATCTGTATATCTATGTATCTATCTATCTATCTCTATCATCTATCTAATCTAATCTGTCATGTATGTGTCCATCTATCATCTATCTAGTTATCACTTTATGTATCTATATACATAATATATAAAATATATAAATAGAATATATTTAATAAATATATATAAACATAATATATAATATAATATATAAATATATATACACATCTTTCTATTTATACATCTATCTACCACTTCTGGGAAAGTCAAGCAGTTTAGGCCTAGATTGGGTCTCTAAGTGGTAAGGACACTGGAATGTCATCACTCTGGGAGTTTATACATCAAGGAGGAGTAAAGCTACACTTAGAGACATTTTCAAGCCCTTAAAAAATATACGAAAAACATGTGGGCCTTTTTATTTGCTGTTTACAATAAAGAGTTGGAGTACAGAGAAGAAACTCTTTCACGAAGTTGTGGGTAGGAGAGACAACATCCTTCTCTCCTTTCTAAAGAGAGAAGAGTCATTTCTCTTTGTTCCTTGCCTGTGCTGTACCTGCAGACCTGCACAGGAAGCTGCCACAGGCGTTAAGTGTGATGCTGCAGGGGTGCTGCCTGTGGCGGAGGAGATGTGAGGTGTATAACTGACATATTGTCACTGTAAAAAGTTTAATAAGAATAACTGCAGTCTATAAATGACAACAAACAAACAAACAAATAAATAAACTTAACTCTGGCTTCCTAGTTTATGTCCGTGATTCCTTCACTGAATTTATGGGTGATAACACACTGACTGACTGACTGTGTAGGTTCATTGTAGGCCATCTGAAGTGGCCCTATCCATCTGTGTCTGCCTTTCTGTCCCTAGCCGCCCCCACCCACTGCATTTACTGGAATTGAGTCCCACAGATTTTGTCTTATTGTTTGTGACTGTTTTGAACTTTTCTAGGTAACTTTAATTTTTTCATATAAATTATAGAACCAGTTTGTCAATTTCCCCGAAATAGCCTGCTGCTTTTTATTCAGACCGTGTTAAATCTTCAGATAAACATGGGGAGATGGCAAGATTGAGTCTCTCAAATATGGTGTATCTCTCAATTTATTTGTTTTTAAATTTCTCACCACTGCTTCAAGTCTGCAGTGAATATTTATTTATATATTTCTGTGAGGATTGTGTGATTTGTTCCTTAGTCCGTGATTTTCTTCAGCTATTGCAAATGATATATTCTCCTGTGTTCTACGATTGTGGGAAGAGGTTTAATGTTTTACCATTAAGAATGACATTAGATGCCTGAATCTCCCAGATGTGTTTAAACAGATTGGGCAAGTTCTTTCCCATCCCTAGTTTGTTTTAAGCTGCTATCACAAATGGATACTGAACAGAAACAAATGTTTCCATTCTGTGTCTGCTCAGACACACGTTTTCTTGTCTCTTTTGTTAAGATGGTAAACTGCATTATTGAGTTTTCTGTTATGTTAACTGATAAATCCTGCTTGTCCAAGGATTAAGGCTTTATTTATTTTTATAACATTTGCTAATATTTTTATGGAGAACTTTTGTTTTTATGCTCATGAGCCACATGAATATCTAAGTTTCTTTCTTAAGAATGTCTTTGTCAAATTTCAGACTTATGTTTATGTAAAATATGTTCCTGCCTCTCTTCTTGGTTAGGAAGTTTGTAGGTTCCTTCTTAAAATCTATTTACTTATTCTGTGTGAATATTTTTTATTACAAATGGTAATGATCCAAAATTTCTTAAATTGCTCATTCCTTTTTTCATTTTAAACTTATATGAGAGTTATACATTTTATTTGTTGCTGAATTACTGATACAATATTTGTCCAATACTTGATTATGTTCTTCATTTTTGTAGACTTTGTAAGGCATCTCCTGATACAGGCAATTTGTGAGTTTTCACCCAAAAACCTTACAAAGAGTTTATCAATTTGTAACCTATCAAGCATATAAGCTTTTGGATATCGTGACTTTCTCTATTTACCATCTGGAGCTTTATATGAAAGGAAGCATGTAATGTATAGATTCACTTAGTCTTTCAAACAGCATAGTGGTCATTGTCTCCGTGCTAATTTTCATGCCTGTTCCTCCTCCTTGTCAGTCACATCCCATCGCATGGGTGGGTTCAGGTAAAGCATGTTAGGCTGTTCCCAGTTTGGGCTCTCGTATACAGACAAGGGCAAGAATTTGTTTGCTGCTTGTTTTAATCGCCCTGGGAACATATCAAGGAATAGAACTGCTGAGTTTTATAGTATTTTTAACTTTTTAATAAGTGAGTAAACTATTTCCCTAAGCAGCCGTATATGTATCCTGTCATATAAGGTATGTATAGTTTAACCAATGGTGAAACTGTAGGACTGGTTTTAAGATGATAGAGTTGTCCAACATCCCATTACAGGTGATGCACATTCTACTTCCTTCCAGTGCACAGGAGAAGTAGTATAATTCGCAGTTTCAATCTAGGCATTGTAGGCATAGCGTGCAGACATCTTTGTTTGTTTGTTTGTTTGTTTGTTTGTTTTTCGAGACAAGGTTTCTCTGTGTAGCCTTGGCCATCCTGGACTCACTTTGTAGACCAGGCTGGCCTGGAACTCACAGCGATCCGCCTGCCTCTGCCTCCCGAGTGCTGGGATTAAAGGCGTGAGCCACCACCACCCGGCGGGGGCGTGCAGACATCTTATTCTCAAGCTCTCGCTCCTAAGAGCAGGTGATGCTTTGCACCTCTGCCATTTACTGGCCTGCATCAGGAGGGTCTGTTCAAAGCTCCCGAGTGACCTCCAGCCGCCTGACGTCTCCTTATCCTTGAATTGTTCTTAATGTTCTTAATGTGTCCTAGATGTTACCCTTGCTTCAGAAATGTATATTGGAAATGTTTTTCCAAGATTAGCATTTGCCTTTTAATTTCAGTAAAAATAATTTCAAGAACATTCAAATGTTTGATGAATTCCAGTTTATTGAAAATTTTAAACGCTCATATTGTAGTATTATATATGAAACATATGCTGGGCATAGGATCATGAAGGTCATGAAAGTTTTCTCTTTATTACTTCTAGAAGACTGATATTTTGAGTTTTCACACTCAATTAGTCAGCTATTTAAGATCCCTTACTGCAGTGTCCTAGGCACTATTGAAGTTCATTTGTGTTTGAGTGTTCATTCATTTATGCATCATGTTTGAGGAGATTATCTTTTCCCATTGTTTCGGCAGCTTTGTTGAAAGCTAGGTGACTGCACGTGCATGTGTGTATTTACTTGACTGCTTATTCCACCAATGAATATGACAAACCAAACCCAATTATTCTGGCTTTCAATAACATTAAAATTAAGTTTCTTAAATTATTTTAAAAGCTTTTTCAGTCCTTTTCAAAGTTACTCTGCTATTTTGGATTTATTACATTTCCATATAATTTAGGCACTCTATTGTTTTAACTTCTGGAGGGAAAATGCATGCTACTGATTTTGATTAAGATGGCATTGACCCTAAAAATGTACCTGGGGGAACTGAATACTTCAACATGCCGACCCTTCTGATCAGTGAAGATACAGTATCAATTTATTTAATAGGTTTCTGGAGAAATTCTAAAACTGAAATGGACAATTATTCCCAAAGATTACCAGTAAAGCTACATGGAGACACACCTCTGCTAGTGCCAGATTCCGCCTGATTTCCAATCTTAATAACATAGTCCATGTGCTATTTCTGCCCAGTCACACCACCATCACTATCTTTCATTTCTTATTGGTTGTATATTTTTTAATTATTTGACACACTAAAATAGCATGGCATAGAAACAAACATATAGACCAAAGGAACACAGCATAGAGTCAAACTGTACCAAATACCTAAACATATTCAAAACTCAGAAACAAATAGTAGTGTCTCTCTCTGTCTCTCTGTCTCTCTCTCTCTTTCATACACACACACACACACACACACACACACACACACACACACACACACAATTTAAGACATTAGCATAGGCAGTAGGTATCAGAGTAAGGAACCGTGAGGGGACTGGGGAGATGGATCTGCAGTCAAGAGCACTTGTTATTACAGAGGACCAGAGTCTAGGTTCCAGCAGTTACACAATGACCTATAACTCCAGTTCTAGAAAAACTGGCATCCTTTTCTGGCCTCTCCAGAAATCTGCATATATGTGCCATGTACCCACTCCAACACACATACTGCATATAAAATAAATAAATAAATAAATAAATAAATAAATAAATAAATAAATCTTCCAAGGGAAAAAGGCAGATGTGGTGAGAGACCAGAGAGAGAGAGAGAGAGAGAGAGAGAGAGAGAGAAGAGAGAGAGAGAGAAATGGGATTACAATAAACCAAGAAGCACAGAGAACAGTAGACAAAGTGAAAAAGTGGCCTGTAAACCATTCATCTGAGCAGGAGTTAATACCCAGAACACAGAAGGAACTCAAAACTGCCATTCCTAGCTTCGTCACCTCAGAAGCCAAGGCAGGAGGATTTTTGCCTCAAAAAAAGAAAAAAAAATCACAAGAACAATTAACACCACTAGAAATGGGGGGAAAATCTGAAAAGATGCTTCTCACAAGAAGAAACTCAAGTGGCCAAAACGTTGACGAAATAGTGGTGAGCATTACCAGCATCAGAGAAGCCCAAACCATGAGGCATTAGCCACCTCAGAATGCTTATCACACACTCATTTTAGCCCAATATAGATGTCCTCTGAGAGACTCCACCCAGTGGGGGATTGGGACAGATGCTGGGACTCACTGCTGAAATCCGGGTGGAGCACTGATAGTGGCATGGAAGAACTGGGGGATGGAAGGACGGAGAGTGCTCAGGATCCCCACAAGGAGACCATCAAGGCAGGCAGATCTGGAGCCCAGGGGGCCCTGCACAAACTGTTGCACCAACCAAGGACAAGGCATGCAGTAAACCTAGACCCCTGCTCTGATCTAGCCAATGGACAGCTCATTCTCCACGGTTATGGTTAGAGCGGGGACTGCCTCTAACATGAACTCCAGTGCCCATGATTTGATCACTTCCTCTTAGTAGGGAGGCCTGGTAGCTGCACACACAAAAAACGAGAATGCAGGGTATCTGGATGAGATCTGATAGGCTGTGGTCACATGATGGGGGAGGAGTTCCCCTCTGTCAGAGGTCTAGGGGAGCAGAATAGTGTGGAAGAGGGAGGGAGGGTAGGAACAGGAAGATATAAGGGGGATAACAATCAGGATGTAATCTGAATAAATTATAATCAAGTAAAATAAAAAAATAAAAATATTGATAGAGGTTCTCTGTACATCCATGGAACTTTACTTAGAACAATGAGTATGGAGATTTGAGTGGATATTCTTCAAAAAACTGAGAATAGAGCTACCACTACCGCACGTGAACTGTCCTAGTGCTTGGTGTCTATGTGGAGAAAAAGACATCAGCGTCACAGATAAACACACGTGCCCGCATTAATCCATAAACTAGTTACAACAGCTAAGATATGGAAGCAACCCCATGCCTACAGATGCACCAGTGAGGAAAAGCATAAATCTAGTGTGGAATGTTATCCATCCACAAAAGCACGGAATCCTGTTATCAATAGGGGATGTTCGTTCTGCAGAGTGAAGTAAGCTGGAAGCAGACAGAAAGCTACTGCACGGCTTCTCTCACTGCTAGATGCTTTACAAGTGGACTGAGCTTCTGGTTAACAGAGGTGAGGCAGGGTTATGGAGCGTGGGAACAGGAGGGAGTCAGACATGGCCAGGTAGGGTTAATAAGTGCAGTGTTTTATGGCACATTACTTATTATATGTTTTTGAAACTGAAGCAGCAGAGTTTCAGGGCTTCAATACCAAAGTATGATGAGGAGAGAGAAATAGCAATTATCCCGATGTGGTTTCTCTACGACGTATGCTTGTCTTAAAGTAGCACCTGGAATCTCATACTCATGCACAATCATGCATTAGTGAAATGGGTCTTTAAAAATTAAAAGCCGCATGCTGATATGATGGTTCAGGAGGTGTTGCCCCTAAGGCTGGTGACCTGAATCCACATGGTTGAAGGAGAAAACACTCAAGAGAGTTGACCTCTTATCTTCACCCATGTACCATGTCACACCTCCCCCTGGCAGTAAAATGATAAATGTTAAAAAAAAGAATTAGGTTCAAAGGAGTTGAAACACTAAGAACATAATTAGAATATTGTTTTTCATATATTTTATGTCTATTTCAAAGAACTAAGCTGAGCCTTATAAATATTCAAAATTAAAGTTATCAATTGGTCATATGACCAAGAATGTCATTAATAGCATGAAAGATGATACTAGACTCTTTTTGGAATGCAACATGCAATGCAAACCCAAGCAGCTGAGCTATGTCCTGAGAGAGATGCATGTGTGTTTGCTTCGGTCTGCATCCAATAGAGTTAGGCTATTTAAATGGCTTTAATACGCATCACTTAAATCCCCCTTTCCCTTTTATAGCAATTTCATTTTTAATGTTTTGTATTCCAATTTTTTCTTTTAATCTTGCTTTCCTTTCTCAATATGCAAGCTTATCTCAAACGAGAGAGCTATTACCGAGCAAGCAGGTAGTTCCCTAATTGAAACACTTACGGGGCACTCTGGGAAACTGTAAAGACTTTTAAGAAGCAGCAAAGCTTTAATGGGTTCTTGTGTGTTCCTGCTGTAACCTAATTCGGGGCTCTCTCGGCAATGCCGGAGGACGTTGCTAATTTACGGCTGTGATGAGCAATAAAGTAATCATGGTAATCGAAAGGTATGATATTCCTCGTTTAGGGGCATTTATGGTTATGTATTAAAACTGTAAATACTTCAAACGGCTGCAAGGCTGATCTATAGAAGATGAGAGAGAGGATCTCACTGCCTTCTGAAAGTGCTTTCCAACAGAAATCTGAGCTGGACTTTATGGTTTATAAATATGAACAAAGAAACGTGGGCTGCTCAATGTCTACCCGTCTGGGGGGCTCAGTGTCTACCCGTCTGGGGGGCTCAGTGTCTATCCGTCTGGGGGGCTCAGTGTCTACCCGTCTGGGGGGCTCAGTGTCTACCCGTCTGGGGGGCCAGTTAAGAGTCACAAGCACTCACACCCAGAAGGCCTGGAAGCCTCTCTCCTTTGTATGTTTTAGCTTTTGGCTTTCACCTCCTTTATTTATAGCCATTCTTCTTCCTCTCTCCTAAGGGTTTGACAGTCCTCTACTTCCTTACCATCCGGTCCACTTCCCGTTTCCTCCTGTGCTCACTTCAGAGGCAAGGAGGGCACTGTCCCGGGGCCAGGGCTGCCTCCTGCCTCCTGGGCTTATAGTGTGTGGTTTCTTGAAGAAATGAGGGGGGAACTGTCTGTTCACCCCAGCCTGGCTTAGTGAACCAGCCAGGGTGTGGGAGTTTTTCACACTTTCGACCGTTATCTGCTGCCACACCCTGCTTCCCTCAGTGCACTATATTTATTCACTTTACATCCCAATTGTATCCACCTCCTCCCCCCACCCTACCCCACCCCCGCCAGTCCTACCCTCCCTCCGTCTTCCCCCTCCCCTACTCTTAGAAAAGGGGAGCCCCCAACGCTCCCCAGGACATCAAGTTGAGTCAGGACTGAGCATCTCTTCCTCCACTGAGCCCTACCAGGGGGTTACGATCGGAAAGCAGGCAACAGAGTCCATGTCAGCGATAGCCACTGCCCCCCTTACTAGGTGACCTACATGAAGACTAAGCTGCCCATAGGCTACATCTGTGGAGGGGCTCTAGGTCCATGCATGGTCCTTGGTTGATGCTTCAGTGTCCTCAAGTCTACCCTGGTCCCAGGTCAGTTGGCTCTGTTGGTCTTTTTGTGGGGTTCCTGTCCCCTCTGTGTCCTTCTATCCTCCCCCTTAACCCCTTCTACAAAGCATCTGTTTAGATCCCCACGATGGAGCCTCTCAAAGAACAGCTATGCTAGGCTCCTGTCCGTGAGCACAGCAGAGCATCATTAACAGTGTCAGGGCTTGGCTCTCTCCCATAGGGTGGGACTCAGGTTGGACCAGGCATTAGCTGGGCATTCCCTCAATCTCTGCTCTATCTTTGTCTCTGCACATCTTGCAGGCAGGGTAATTTTTGTGGGTGGGTTGGTGTTCCCCTCCAGACCCAAAGCAGCTAAGTAACAAGGAGGGTCCATGGAGGATGCTTAATTCTCAGGAAGGGGAAATAGAGTAGATAGCAGAAGTGGATGAAGGGAGGAGGAGGGAAATGAGGACGGGGATCAGGTGTGGGGAGAGTGGGGGCAGAGACCAAAGGGCTTGGAGAGAGAAGAGAAACCCAGGATGATGGCATCTGTGAGACAAGCTGGGGACGCAAACAGGCTAGGCACCTGGGAGGATGTGAGGCTGACCAGCTGAGACTCCTAGGAGTGGGGGTGACAGAGTCTGAAGAACCACCTCCCAGGCAGACTGCACTGATGACTTCAGTCCTCACTGCAGACCCTCTGTTCCAATTCTTCCTCTCTACGGGAGGGACGGGCTCCCTGCTTCCCACACCCAGTGCACCTGCTGACTAGTCTCCACAGAAGCATCCTGCCTCTTCCTGGGAAAACACTTGCCAACAAGACTCACCACAACAGCCAACAGCTTTTGAAACAGAGGGCTCCTGCCTCAGCTTGGAACTCTAAGGCACAGTCCTAGGCTCAGGCCCTGTGCAGACCCGCACAGAAGACAGTGTGCAGAAAGAGACTGGACGTTACTGCTTTAGCCGTGGAGATGTTCTCATACTTATACCCCATCCTGACCTCGGTCTCTTGAGTTCCAAATCCATGTGTTACATAATAGCCTGGCATTTCCATGACCTCCTCCAAGCATGCATTCCCATTTGGTGAGAAATGTGCAGCTCAGCGTTAAGTCCTAAGCCAGCCACCAGCCTGTGTGGATCTACTCTCTTCAGTGGTATGCTTGCTACTACCATTCACATCACACCCAGACTCTGCTTCCCCAGAGCACTGCTGCTTCTCTGGTGCAGACCCTCAACATCTCTAGGGAGATAATCCCATCTGTCCTGGGTCAGCCTTGTAGGCAGGCAGGCTGCATTTTACAGCTCACCCTCCCAAACTACCATCTCAACTTCCCATAAGCAAATCTGCTTTTCTGCCTCGCTCTGCTGCGCTTCCACACAACCTGTAGATGAGGTTCAGGCTGTCCAACAGGAGCCCTCAGAGCACTAGAGAAGAAGCCAGGGAAGCCAGCGGAGCAGAAGCAAAGAGGGAGCTGAGAACTGTGCAGGTAGGTGTGACTTCAGCGGGTGTCCAGCAGATGGCGTGTGTGTGGAGTGGGGGAGATGAGGGCATCTTTTTGATTAATTAATTACTTAATTGAATTTACATCACAATCATAGCCTCCTCCCTCCTCCTGGCCTCACCCTCCCTCCCTCTTCCCCCATCTCCCTTTCCCTGTTCCTCAGAAAAGCGGAGCTCATCCCCTCCTGCCTCCCACTGTCCCCCACACCGTAGCTCATCAAGTCACATCAGGACTGACAATATCCTTTTCCCATGTGGCCTGTGAGGTAACCCTTCCAGGAGTGGGAGTGAGCAAGCTGCAGGAAACAGAGTCCATGTCAGAGACAGCCCCTGCTCCCCTTACTAGGGGACCCACATGAAGTCTGAGCTGCCCGTAGGCTACATCTGTGTAGGAGCCTAGGTCCAGTCCATGATGGCACCTTGGTTGATGCATCAGTCTCCACAAGCCTCTCTGGGCCCTGGTTAGTTGTCTCTGTGGTCTTGTGGAGATCCTGTCACTTCCACGTCCTTCTATCCTTCCCTCCCAACTTTTCCACAAGACCTCCTGTGCTTCACCCAATGTTCGGCTGTGAGTGTCAGCATCTGCTTCAATCTGCTGCTGGCTGGAGCCTCTTAGCGGGCAGGTATGCTGGGCTCCCCTCTGTGATCAGAGCAGAATATGGAGTACATCTTAATACTGTCTTCTCTGCTGTAGCCATCCTTTTTTCTCTCTGGCCTTACATCCTTTTAACGCTTACTGATTTTTCAAATATTTACTTTGACCTCTGGCACCCAGAAGTCTTTCTTGCGCACAGTAACACTTCATAAAGCTTATCTTTTTGGCACTCACCTCCTTCACAAAACAGGGAACCTTGTGAAGGCAGAAACCGTTTCTAATGTGGGCTCCTATTGGCAGCCAGAACAGTGGTCTCCACACACCAAGTTCTCTCCCAGTGACAAATGAATAACTGAGCTGGAGGATGGTTGGGTTCTCACTCTTTACATGCCCTCCCTCCTGCCCTCTCCCCTGCCCTACTTCCTGCCCTCTCCCCTGCCTTCTCTTCTGCCCTCCCTCCTGCCCTCTCTCCTGTCCTCTCCCCTGCCCTCTCTCCTGCCCTCTCTTTACTGAAGAGCAAACCCAGGGCCTTGTGGGAGCCACACAAGCATTCTACAGTTGACCTTCATCCTCAATCTTCCTCCTTGTCCCTCTTGAATGCTCCAGTCAATATTCAGAATAAGCTGTTTCCATCCCAGTGTCCTGGAATGGCAAAGGAAGAGAGGCTCATATCTCTGACAGCCTCGCATGCCACTCTCTGCCTAGAACCCGTTCGCAGCCAGCTGCCTGGCAGTATGCTGTCAACTCAGCAATTCTCCTCTCTTGTCCCTTGGGGAAACCATTCACCTTATCGCCATAGACAGAGTGAGGGCTCCCATCTGTTACAGCTTGGAGCTGAAACCTCATAATCGTATCAGCTCACAGTCTGCATATCAGATTTCCTTGTTTTAGGGAGCACTTAGGGAGATTTTGCACTCCTTTTATTGTTGTTTTCTGTCTAGCAAGTGACCATATTTCATCTCCACTGAGACACAATGAAAGAAATTTCCAAGCAAATTTGTTGCTTAATGATTCCAGGGAAGGTGCTTCAAACCACAAATGTCTTCCCACAAATCCGCGAAGGAGCCGAGCTCAGCGAAGGTCCAATCAGTACAAAGGAAAAGCAGAACTCCTGCTCTGGGTCAGCGCTCAGCAGAAGGTGGTAACAGCATCGGAGGGGCTCCCGCCATGAGCAGCGCTCCAGTGCAAAAGTTACTGGCTTTTGAAAACGGATTCGAGGGTTTCCAAAGACATCCTCAAGGGCAGGGTTTAAATTACAGGACAAGTCCTCAAACATGAGCCTGTGGGACTTTTACTTGTCTCGGGAAATTGCTAAGCTGGGAAAACATGCCCTGACTTACTGTCAAATTCCCGAATGCTTGCATGATTTCAGAACTTACTTCTCCATTTTATGTGTAGACCAAAAGTCCTGGCCTTCTCACGGAGGAGAAAGGAGGGTGAAGTCCATACTGTTTAAGCATTAATAAATAAACACGTGTTCATTCAATTAACACACAAGTGCTGAACACCACGTGACACCAACACGAATGCTTTGTTCTTTGCCTCGTGGTAGTAAGCCTGATAGGAGAGATAACTATCAAATACTCACACAAAAGTATTTTACTTCCTATAAGTGAAGAGCAGAGACTACTGTGAGAAGTGTTTGCAGCTCGGGAGGCTTGAGAGGCCGTCAACTGGCTTTGAAGGAAAAGGGGCGATAAGTGCAGGAACCGGATGAGGCACACTCAAAGCAAAGGAGCTGACATGAACAAGGAAGGAGCAATCTCCAGACTGCAGATGGCTCCCATCGTGTGGGCCACGGATGCCACCCCAAGAAGTGGCTTGAGCCAACCATAAGACTATCAGCCTAAATGCCCACCTACTCTAAAGCCTCAGAATGAGTGCAGGAAGGATCAAATGGTTGCCAGAGGGGCTTAGTTTGGCTGAGGTGGAGATCTGAGTGAGTCTATTCAGTTTTCTCATGTGTGCTTCTCACCAAAGTGAGAGTAATAGTAAGCTTCGGTGCATTTCTCCTCAGCTGTGAGCATTTGCTCCTTAAAGTAAAAGGTTTCAGATTCAGACAGTGGCTGTGGCTTTATCTTGCTCTCTTTTTAAGCACTATTTTTTATTATTATGTGTATAGATGTTTTGCCTACATGTATGTCTGTCCACCACATATGCTTGCCTGGTGCTTCCAGAGGCCAGTAGAAGGCACCGGGTCCACTAAAACTGGAGTTATCTGCCATCTGGGTCCCCTGGAAGAGTAGCCAGTGTTCTTAACCACTGGATTATCTCCAACCCTGCTTCAGGGTGATATCCTGCGAAGAGCTGTGTGCTGGGCCCTGAAGGGTAGAGCGGACTATTCTTGTCAGCTGTCTCACAGCCACAGAAGTGATGCCTTCAAGCATATCCTGAGCCCACGCTCCTTGTGCAGGCCTGTGTTCCTCAGTTTCTGATTCTTCAGTGGGTAGCCGGAGACACAGTATTTCCGAGTCACTGTTTCACTATTCATGAGTGTTGAGTGCAATGCTTGGGGATTGAGAGCTCACATTAAGAGGCAGGCTGCCTGGGCTTAAACCTGGGCTCATCTCCTAAGGAAATTGCTGGGGTTGATCTGCGGCTACATTGTGTTCAAGTGTTGATCGCGGGGGGAGGGGGGGTGGCGGAGGGGGGGTGGCGGGGAGCCAGGATTCTTGTCCTTGACCCTTGCCTCCCAAACTGTCAGTGATTGGATAATAAAAATTGCTGACAGCCTATTGGGCAGAGAGAGAATAGAAGGGCGGGACATCCTGGTAAGTAGGGAGGAACTCTGGGAAGAAGAAAGAGAAGGTCTTTTTGCCAAGAGACCTGGGAGGAGGCTGATGTGACTACGGTCCTGGACCTGGAAGGTATAGCTAGCCACATGGCGGGAAGGGACGAGGTGGTCAGGTTAGCTTGGATGAGCTAGTTGAGAGTCTGCACAGATAAGGCCTAAATTTGAACTATTAAAAGGTCTTGTGTCGTTATTTTTATGGATGAAGGCCCGCCAGGGTCTTACAACAACAGGAAATGGCTTAAGGGTCACCATGTTCCTACTTTGGGGCACTCAGCATAATCCTTATCACATGTACCCAAGTCAAAAATGTTCTCCGTCATAGTTTCTAATATCTATTAAGAGAAATTTCCTACAATTGAACAAATGCTACATGACCAGAACTGCTGTCCAGAAGGCCTCCTTTAATCTCTCTGCCCCTAGCCCTGGGAGGTGAGTGACATTGTCTCTGTTTTACTAACATCAACACAAAGACACACCTTGAGCATCTTACACGGTGCTGAGTGTGTATGACAAGTAAGCCGGGAAAGAGTTGTGCGCTTCCTTGTTCCCAGAGGAAGCTGACCATGCCTCCTCTGGGGAACGAAAGGAGGACTTGCTTTGTGCCCATAGGAGGCTGGATGACCTCTGCTGAACTTCCCACTTCCTCAATTGAACGTTCCCATTTCCAGTAGGAATGAGGGTAGGGAACTCAATTATCCAAACTACTAGCCACTTGTGGAGTTAACAGGATCCTAATTAGATTAAAATTTTACCTTAAGCCCCATGCCTGCAGGTTCACAGTCTCGGCACCTGCTCAAGTCTCTCAGGGGCTATGGTTTGAATATTGCTTATTCCCTCTGAAATTTTACTGAAATTTAATTCCTTTTAAGGGATATTAAGAAGTGTGACCAGGTGGGACCTGGGAAAGGCAAATGGGACTGTTTCTTCATGAAATAATTAATGCCTTTACATCATTAATGGATTCCTGGGTTAGGCCTCTTGGCTAGGTCTTTCATGGTTCCCTCTTTCTCACATGGGGTACCGAACTGCCTCAATATCTGATAAGGGCCCCGAACCCACCCTGCGGCCGTGAGCCATATCCACTCTTTTTGACTTGCCACTGTTGTGGTACTGTTCACACCCTAAACAACAGAAAACCACCAAAGCAGTTTGACTCAGTGGTGTTCGCTGGTTTTCTCATCCTGATGACCAAGTACATGGCAAAAAGCAGCTTTGGGGAGGAAAGACTCATTTTTCAGGTTTTAGAGAGAGACGCATCATCATCGTGGGGAGGCACAGCCTTGGAGCAGCCCACATCTGGGTGAAACAAAAAAGCAAAGAGAGGGCTGGAGCCAGGGAGGGGCTGTAAACCTGTGTACATACTTCCTTGAAACTCGGCTTTCCTCAGTGAGGCTCCACATCTTTGAAAGATTCCCCATCTCTCAAAGTGCCACTAGCTGAGATTTAAATGTTTCAACCCGTGGGCTGAGGGGGGCATTTCGTGTTCTAACCTCAGCACCTGGTTAGGGGCGCTTACTGTGCTCAGACAGAACTGCTGGACCCACCTGGGTTAAAGAGGCCATCTCACTAAGCCGTCTCCCTCCCACAGTGCCTCACCGCTGATGCTTTCCCTGTGGGAGGGGACTATGTATGCACAATACTCTAGAAGTTACTGCAGAAAGCACATCGAATACTTTATATATTCCGTACTAACACTGAGGAAAAAAATTCTACCTCCTGTTTGCATTCACTCAAAGAAGCACGTAAAGAGCAAATGGCCAATATCACATACTCCGTGATTAATTGAATTTTAGTTTCTTAGCGTGGCCACCTTCATTTGATATTCCACTCATAAATAATGCCCAGCGCTCCTCTCTGATGATGATATGAAATTAGAGGCAAGGACACGTGATTCCAACAGGGAAGAACAAAGGAGACTGTAACTCAATTTGCTAATTTTTTAAAAAATAGTTGTTATTTGAGTGAGTTTGCAGCAGTCAATAGAGTGTTCCTGCAGGGCTCCTCCATCCCTGGGTGGCCTTTAATTTCATTTACATATTGGACAGTCAGCACTTTTTCCTGCTGTAATCAAACTTGCCCCAAACCAAGCAGGCTTTCTATAGCAAAGGCATTTCAAGCGCAGTATTACTAAAAGCGTGAGAGCATTGTGAGGGCAGCGGCATGCTCATGTTCTGCCCCAGGATGGAGGGCCTGCTAGGAATGAGTGGCAAGGGCTCAAAAGACCCAAAAGGCCTGACGCTTGACGTAAGAGCATCTCTTATGTCTCTGTCCTCACCACTCACTACTCGGACATCTGAGACATGACCTCTGTTCTGGGTGGGTGTACCTCCCTTCCGCCCGCCCTCCTGGGGTGCAGCATTTCTCCTGTCAGCACCCGCTTCGTTGTGATGGAGAGCTCAGGGTCTCTGTTCACATTGGACCTTTCTACACCCTCGTCCCTATCCATTTCAGGAGCCCCCCACCCCCCACCCTGAAGGCCTTGTAAGGAAGAGGGCTTGCATTTTTCTTTCTGCATCTGATAACGTTTCTTTTCGAGGAGGAAGGTAAATAGCTGAGCAGTTTGCCTATCAGCTGTTTTGAGACATTTCCCAAAAAAATGTCTGCATCTCCTCACTGAAGGCGAGAATAATTCATATCCAACAGACCCATACTTAAAGAGTTTTGCTATGAAATTTTACTCTTTTCCTTTCTATATATAGAAAGGAAAATCCTTCTTCTGTAGATCTTAGCAAAGGAAAAACTGACTTAATCAGACCCCACCAAGAACCCACAACTTCCCCCCTGAACTCAGAATGTCCCCACTGTGTTGCTGTACACATGGTGGGACTGCTCGTCAGTCTAAGGATCCAGAGTTATTTGTGCTGCTGAAAAGAGCTGTCAACACACAAATCCTATGAATTTCATGGTGCTATATTTGGTAGACAGCATAAGTGTGAAGCTGTTTGAATGCTCGTCTTTTTGTGACAAAAACTAAGAATATAGTCTATTTTAGAGAGAAAACAAGACTCTAGAGGATTTCTTTTTTGTCTCTTAAAACCTTAAATATTATATTGAAATACTTTTCTTCTTACTACTACCCCTAAAGTTTATCAAAAGCAGGAACCTGCTTTACATTTCTGCCTGTCACAGCTTCTAATCATATATGGTACACAACACATCCTCAGTAAATGCTAATGAATCTGCAAGTCTCCCCTCCTCCATCCTCTTCATGTACCCAAGCAGCAGGTTCACCTCTAAGCACCAGTGTGTGTTCATTGGCCTGAAGATGCTTCACCCTCTTCTAGGTTCCTTCTAGAAGTTTATTCAAAGAGGACTAGCCATTTCAGAGAAAGTTCACATTCTACAATAGAGCTCAGACCATTGGGCAAACTGTCTGAGAAGGAGCCATGAATCACTTCCCAGGAAGGAAGAGTCTTCTCCTCTACTTGTGTCTTTGGCTATGTACAATAAGATCATCTTCCAGAAAGAGGAGAAACTACATCTAGACACTACATCCTTGGGTACGACTTCACTCCATTTATCCTTGGGTTCTCTGCAGAAGCCTCTATTTAATTAATGAACCACAGTCTTCCCCTGAGGGTACAGATGGGTTAAATAACCTATCAAACTCTTCCAATTTAGCTAATCTCTAGACCTCATTGAGTGATAACATTTTTTAAAAAATAAAAATGTTCAGATAATACAATCAGACATAGTTAATTGAATATTCACAGAGGCCACAATTTCAAATAGCTTTGGAGGTTAAGCAGACAGAGCATGTGGTGAAAACAGCCCAGCAGAAACATAGACTGTGAGAGCAATCCTTGTGCCCAATCCTGCCCAGTGCATCCATGGCCCCAGGGTTGCAGCCAAGGCCCATCTCTGCTTTAGCAACTGTTGGGTCTCATTCAGAGCACACATGCATGACCTCAGCACCTAACAGACACTGAGGGGTCATATGCCAAATGCTGACTAGACTCTAAATGAACAGTCACCCATTAGGCAGCCACAAGAAGGGGTATGGGTCCAGAGTTTCAATTTTGTGCACACCTACTTATCAGCCTTCATTCAATGCAGAATCATTTTTTTTCCAGAAGTTTAATGTAGAAAGAGTTATGAGAGGGTTCTGAGGAGGTGCCACCAGCTTGAAGATGGAATAATAGAAGTCCTGAAAACTTAAAACAAATGCCCTATGTGAATGAAATTGACGTAGCCCGGTGGTAGAGTGCTCGACTAGTATTTAGAAAGTTTGCATCCAGCACCATAGAAAAGGAAACATGGATGAACACAACAGAATAATCCTGACGCTTAAAGAAACAGAAGACTGAGGCGTGATCCAGCAGAACCCATGAAGGCAAGTGTTTACACTGACAGTGAAAGAAGGAAAGAAAGAGGAAAGAAAGAAGAAAAAATGAACAAGCAGGAAAATAAGTAGTTAGAGTCCTCACCAAAGACACAGAGGAAACCGAAAGAAGTTATTGAGCTCAATTTTATACAGCTAAGCCTGGAAACATCTATGTGTGGAGGTCCAGGCCTGCAATCCCAGCACATACAGGTGGTCGAGTCACAGCAAGTCCTGGACCATCCTCAGCCATCAAGCTACCTGCAGGCCAGCCAAGGCTTCACGGTAGAACCCTGGGTCAACGCCACCCTCCACAACACATACATGGGTGAAGTAGGAAATGTATATATGAGACAAAATATTTAAAATATCAAATTGGTCTGCTACTGTAAATGAAGTAGGAAAATTAATGGTATCTTTCTTCTCTTCCCCAGTAAACATAAAAATTCTACTAAGCATTTACAGAACAGAATTATTCCTAACTAAAAGCACCACAAACAAGAAAATTTGGTAAAATGGGAAGGATGGATTTTTCTTTAAAAAAAAAAAAAAACTAATCAAGTACAGAAGCAAAGGCACTGTTTTCAGCTAGCATCAAAACTGAAAAATACCCAGTAATAAACAGTAGGAATTCAGTGTGATGGTGTATGTGCATGTGTGTGCAAGTGTGTGTGTGTGTGTGTGTGTGTGTGTGTGTGTGTGCATACAAGTGTATAATGTATTCTACAGAGGACATGCAACAACTTGAGCAAACCTTTATTTACCACATGAACTCTCACAGGTGGTGATCAGTTATTCCTGACCCGAGCATCCATATTAACATGCTCCCAGTAAAAATTTCAGTGAGGTTTGTTTCTTCATGCTGTCAAAATGATTCTGAAATATATAAGGAACAGAAAAAAGGAGAAAATTTTGAAATATATAACACAGAGAAAGAAGCAGTGCCATTGCCAAATATTAAAATATACTGCCAGTTTTTGATACTAACATGCTGGTTACTGTGTTGGGGTAAACTGCCAGTCAATGAGATAGGAGGAAGCTTAGAAATAGGCCAAGATACTCATGTGACTCTATGATAAGTTCTCCACTTCATATCACTTACAGGGCTGATTATTCAATAATTTTTTGGAAAATTGGGTCACCATCTGGAAAAATTTAAGTTGGATCCATACTTAAACTCTTAGATCAGAATAAATTAAAACAGATAAAGGATGTAAGGACAAAGTTGAAATTATGTAATACTAAGGAAGCCAGTATGAGTGTCTGAGAGGACTAAGGACTCATTACCCACACTCAATCTCAGAGACAGAAGGAAATACTGACCCCCAAGAAGGACAGCAAAATAGAAAAGATATTTATGGAAACCAGAAATTTTTCAGATAACTTTTGAGATAGTAGTTTAAAATCTTAATGGGCAGAAGGACAACTTTGACAATATAAAAGAACTAACACAAAATCAAAGGACCTAACAGCCACTCATCATTAATCTCAACATAAGTGGTCTCAACTCGCCAATGAAAAGACTAACAGGACAGATCCATAAACAGGACCCAACATTCAGCTGCACTCAAGAAACACATCTCAGCCAACAAAGGGCTGAGAAAGAAATTAGGGAAACTACATCCTTCACAATAGCCGCAAATAATATAAAGTATCTCTAACCAATATGAAGTAACTCTAACCAAGCAAGTGAAAGACTTGTGTGAAAACAAAACAAAACAAAACAACAAAAAAAAACCTTGCGTTTCTGAAGAAAGAAACTGAAGAAGATATCAGGAGATGGAAAGATCTCTCATGCTCATGGATAGGGAGGATCAACATAGTAAAAATGGCCATCTTACCAAAAGCAATTTACAGATTCAATGAAATCCCTATCAAAATACCTACACAATTCTCTACAGACCTCTAAAGACCAATTCTCAACATCATATGGAAAAACAAAAAACCCAGAACAGCTAAAACAACCCTGTACAATAAAATATCTTCCAGAGGAATCTCCATCCCAGATCTCAAGCTGTACTATAGAGCAACAGTAATAAAAATACCACGGGACTGGCATGTGTATAGGCTGGTTGATTAATGGAATTGAATTGAAGACCCAGAAATAAACCTGTACACCTATGGACACTTGATTTTTTTTTTTACAAAGAAGCCACAACCATACAGTGGAAAAAAGATAGCATCTTCAACAAATGGTCTAACTGGATGTCTACATGTAAAAAAAATGCAAATAGATCCATATTTATCACCCTGCACAAAACTCAAGTCCAAGTGTATTAAAGACTTCAACATAAAACCAAACACATTAAATCTGTTAGAAGAAAAAGTGGGGAAGAGCCTTGAACTCATTGGCACAGGAGAAAACTTCCTGAGCAAAACACCAATAGCTCAGGCTCTAAGGTCAACAATAAGTGGGACCTCAGGAAACTTAAAAGCTTCTGAAAGGCAAACAACACTGTCAATAGAACAAAACAGCACCCTACACACTGGAAAACGATCTTCACCAACCCTACATCCAACAAAGGGCTAATCTCCAACATATATAAAGAACTCAAGAAATTAAACACTGCCAAACCAAACAATCCAATTAAAAATGGGATATAGAGCTAAACAGAGACTTCTCAACAAAGACTGAGAATATCAAATGGCTGAGAAACAGTTAAAGATGTGCTCAACACCCCTAATCATCAGGGAAATAGAAATCAAAACGACTCTGAGATTCCATCTTACATCTATCAGAATAGTTAAGATCAAAAACTCCTGGCGAGGATGTAGATAAAGGGGAACACTCCTCCACTGCTGGTGGGAGTGCAAACTTGTATAACCACTTTGGAAATCAATCTGACACTTTCTCAGAAAACTGGGAATAGTGCTACCTCAAGACAAGCTATACTATTCCTGGGCATATACCAGAAAGATGCTCCACCATATGACAAGGACATTTGCTTAACTATGTTCATAGCAGCCTTATTCATAATAGCCTGAATCTATAGACAACCTAGATGTCTTTCAGATGAAGAGTGGATAAGAAACTGTGGTACATCTACACAGTGGGATACTTCTCAGCTATCTTGAAATTTTTGGGCAAATGAATGGAACTAGAAAAGATCATCCTGAGTGAGTAGCCCAGATTCTGAAAGACACTCATGGTATATGCTCATTTATAAGTGGATATTAGCCTAACATAGATGTCCTCTGAGAGACTCCACCCAGTGGGGCATCCAGAACGATGCCAGGACTTGAAACAGGACCCCAGGTGGAAGTCTGAGAGTGGTATGGAAGAGTGGGGGGAAGGGGGCATGGAAGGACCCAGGGGGTTCAGGAGCCACACAGGAAGACCATCAAGGCTGGCAGATCTGGACCCAGGGGGCCTTCACAAACTGAAGCACCAACCAAGGACAATGCGTGCAGAGAACCTAGACCCGTTCAGATACAGCCCATGGACGGTTTACTCTTGATGGTGGGGGTAGGGAGGGAGCAGGGACAGCCTCTGACATGAACTCTTGTGCCCATGATTTGATCACCTCCCCTTGGCAGGGAGGCCCTGTGGGCACACAGAGGAAGGGAATGCAGGCTATCAGGAGGAGACATGATAGGCTGTGGTCAGCTGGTGGGGAAGGAGCTCCTCCCCTGTCCCCTACCCCGTCAGAGGTCTAGGGGAGGGGAATAGGCTAGGAGAGGGAGGGAGGGTGGGAGAAGGAAGATAAGAATCAGGGATAACAACTAGGATGTAATGTAGATAGATTATAATAAACATTTAATAAAAATGAACTAACACAAACCAATATCAAAATAATTAAATAATAATAATAATAATAATAATAATAATAATAATAATTTTAAAAATTGGGAAAAAGTCAGACAATTCCTGGAAAAGGCAACACAGTTGGCTGTGAAAATCATGAGAGGTTGGTGCTCAGCTTTACTCAGGGTACAGACAAGTATGAAAAAAACAATATGAAGACAGAATTTTTATCTATCATGTTGTCACAGATAAAGTGATGACTGCGGTCCTGTTGAGGACAGTAAAGAGGGACAGTAGAAACTGGAGCTGTCCTCACTGTGGACACTGCTGGTGGTTAGGATACTTTATACACCACTCGTCACGGCTGGAAATTCAGCAGTGAAGATTTGTACATGAGTACAGAGATATATGTGTACACAGGGCAATTCAGTGAAGAATGTCTGTGTCAGGGAATGATGGCCTGTGTTTGTCAGCAGAAATGTGTCTACACAGGGTATAAAGCATCCACACAGTATCATATGGCTGCACACATGAACAAGGCTCATCAGAAGACGTCTGTAAAGTTCAAAGTAAAGAAAAGGGAAAAAAAAAGTGGAGTGGTCTTCTGCATGGCATGTTACCATGTGTGCAATAGCGGCTGACACACCCATGCTCATACACAGACATGCATCATATGAACACATGGACGTATGGCATCATATGCATGCATGGGCATATGGCTACATGTGCATAGAGTCTCCTGAACCAGCCGGAAGCCCATTCCACCTGAAGAATGGAGCTGAGACCACAGTGGGAAAACTTTGGATATTTTTTAACCATCAAATATGAAACTCCATTAAATATATTACTTATATATTTCAAAATGGTAATTAAAACAAAGTTCAAAATCAAAAGACAATTCACCTCAGCTAAACGTGTTCAATGTTCGTTTTATTGCAGCATTTCTTGATTTTAAAACATGGTGATGAAAGTGGGACAGAGGGGAGGACATCCTACTGGGACTGTAGGTGAGAGAAGCATGGGAGAATGGGGAAACAGAAGGATCCAGAGGGTCCTAGAAACCTACAAGAAGAACATTACGATGGGCAGATCTGGGCCCAGGGGTCCTGCTCAAACTATGGCACCAGCCAAGGACAATATGTGCAGTAAACTTCGAACCCCTACCCAGATCTACCCAATGGACAGGACAGTCTCCACAGTTGAATGGAGAGTAGGGACTGACTTTCACATGTACTCTGGTGCCCCATATTTGACCATGTCCCCTTGGTGGGGAAGCCTGGTGGCACTCAGAGGAAGGATAGCAGGCTGCCAAGAAGAGACCTGATACCCTATTAGCATATACGGGGGAGGAGGTCTTCCTCAGTCACAGTCATAGGGGAGTGGAGTAGGGGGAAAGCATGAAGGAGGGAGGAATGGGAGGATACAAGGGATGGGATAACCATTGAGATGTAATATGAATAAATTAATAAAATATAAAATAAGTTTTAGAAACACGATGGTGATATTGAATAATAAACACTACTTTTAGTTTTATGTAACATTTTAAAATGTTTATAAAAATGTCAACCCTGTCCCCAAGTCGAGAAAACCAGACAAACCGAGATGTTTATGATGATCAGGACACAATGAGCAAGAGCAACACAGATTTTCCAACTCATGATTAGTAAATCCCTCTAAAAGTGGACAAAAGTATATAATCACCAAAAAGGGAAATAGCTGGCAAGCTAGATGGCCCTGTCTACAGTGCACTGTGTGAGAGACACAATGCAAGCTGTAAGAGGCTGTTTAAATCTCAGACTGTGTGTTTGCCTTCTCCGAGTTTTAGTCTGTTACAATGTGTCTGACACGCAAGCATCCTTAGCTGGAGCACTTTGCTCAGCTTGCATTGTGCTGCACCTTGAAGAGGGACATGGAGGAAGTGGTGGAGATATGCAGTTGCTTCCTTCATGTGGGGAGCTAGAGACAGCGCAGCTGGAGGACGCAAGGTCAGTCCTCCGGATGCACAGTGGACTTTTGAGTTGGCTGAGCAGGAGAATGTCGGCGTTAACGGACAGGCCTGGCAAGAAGCTACAGACCATTGTTTTATGGATTCTGACATCAAAGTGCTTGAAGATGAGTTTGTTGAGCTCATGGTAGATGTAGCAAAATGTAACTCTTTTTAAAGAGAGAATTTTTGGAATTGTGGGTCTGGGACATCTACAGGATCTTGGTATTTTAAAAACACTTGAACAAATAAAGAGGTTGAAAGAATATGCAGTAAAATGGGAAAGAGTGAGGAAAGAATGAAACTGACTCCGCATCTTCATAAAAGGTTCAAAAGCGGCAGTGTGTTCCTAGATGACAGAGAGCATACAATTATGGGGGGGGGGGGCGGGGCATAAGATGAGGAAATCCAGACTCCTTCAGAACTTTGGCAACAGCTGTTTGCTGAATAGTGAGGGGATGTAAAATAGTGAAAGTTAATTATATGCTTTTTATAGCGATTTGAAATGGACCGAGTGATCTGATGCCATCACTTTACAGACACTGGCATATTTTTTCAATCCCTGCAGGGTTGGGCCATTGGCATTTGCCAGCGGCCCCATGAAGGCAGCCTGCAGCTCCTCCAGGCCTCCAGCGTTTTTGCCTTACTACCATTTACATTATTTCATGATTTTGTTAAACACCTTCATTCTAAATCCACAGTTACCTCTGTGGTTTTGCTTTTGTTTTGGTTCGGATCAGGAGCTGAAGTTCCTCTGAGTTGCTTAGGGTCGCACAGCTATGAAGTGTGGCACTAAGTAAGATGGAAAATGGCCTGCCATCCCATCAGTGCAGCCCCAGACTGTCTAGCTATAACGTCTGCCGCTTCCTGGGGATGCAGTGAAGGCTGCTCCGCAGATGCGGACGTCAGCGTCTGCCCACAGAGCCAATCATCCTCACATTAACCCGATAGATTTCTCAAAGGCAATCTCGGTCTAATTGTGTGTTCTGTGTGCGCAGCCCTTTCTTTGGTGTGCGAATGTGAGTGTGTGTAATGATGTTATCTATATGCCGTCGGGGCACCTGCACATTTGCATATTGGGGAAGAGCTGAATAAAACATGAGGAGCTTTATTCCAGTGGGATGCATCATCCTCAAAGGATATTTACAAATGTACTCAAGTCCCCCAGAATCAATCAGTCTCTGAATCAACAAAGGTTCTTTGATTCCCAGGGATGTGCCTTATACTAGGATAAACGCTCTCAGGAAACAATGGCGCAGGAAGAGAGCCCCCTCCGCACCTGGGGAGGTTCACTTTACAGAAAATAACAGGATTTCCGGCCATCTTTGCCCGTGTTTCCAGAGCGGCACTTTCACTGGGCACCCTCCAAAGGGCTTCACATGGAGGGAAGGGAGGAACAGAGGTGCTGTGCCTCAGAGGTCATGGCGCTACCACAGGAGAGCGGTGGTGCTGCTTCTGTGAACCATGGCCCTGTGCTGGGCAGGCCTCCACTCCTGCCTCTGCACACTACAGACAGGAAGCAAATCAGTTGAGGGCTGCATTCCAACCCTCTGGTCACGCAGTGAGTGTCTTCGTTTTGGTTTCACAGATCAGGAGCAGAAGTTCAACCTGTTCACCTGACTTATCCAAGGTCAGGAAGCTACGAGTCTAGTCCTGTGCCCTTAAATTACCCAACAGTAGCTTGGGCTGAGATTCAAACTGGCAAGGAACTGGCCAGCCTCTACTTCCTCTCCTAACTCCTTAGTCCCCTCTTCTCACATGCAATGCTCCACACATTTCATTTTTTTCCCCTGCCCCCATTTCTTGCCAGGAGCAGGCTTTGTCACTGGTGATGTCTTATAGAATGTTCTTCCCCAGGTTTTTGCTCTATTGGCTCTTTGTTATCATTCAGAAACCCCCACCCACCCAGCCAGCAGCTTTGCTCTCTACCTCTCCTCTTTTCTGCGCCCTGTGCTGCTGAGTGCTTTCCTTAGTTGTTGCTCTGTGAAATTACCTGATGCATTTGTTTCTGTGTTCAGTCTCCCCCAGACAACATATACGAGCTTGATGGAAACCTCAGCATGCCGCCTTGCTTATTGCTGTTTACGCAGTTGCACAGACAGCACGCCATGGGCATTTAACTAACAGTTGTTGAGCGAGTGAGTGAGAACCCTGAGAGCCGGGGCCTCTTTGCCTTCCACTGTCATCTGCGTTCCTTTATTGCCACATCGGTGTTTGCGGACGGCACCCAAGATTCCCCTCACCTATTCATTTTGCCCTCCTCCTCTCACTAAACCAGGGGAGAGGAAGATTATCACAATACTAATGTAAAGAGAGAAAAATAACAGTAAGCTCTGACTTTTAAGTTTTAAAGTCCATTGAAACTATGGCCTCTGGCTTACAAGACCATTTTTGGTACCAGGGGTTAGGTTTTTCAGGAATCTTGGCATAATATGAAAGTCGCAAGCAAGTGATTGGGGAAGGAGAGAGGGCTGTTCTCTCCAAGCCTAGATAAGAGGCAGCCTAGAGACCATGGCGGTACAGGCGGATGGGAACGCCAGCAGGAAGTAGCCAGAAGATATGGGGATGACACAAATACGTGGAAAACGGAAATGTCTTTTATTGTACTTTTAATTTGTACATCAAGTCTTGCTTATTTCCACAACTGATTCCGAGCCCTGCCAGATTGCAGTGGTGCACATCCTGAAGAAACCAGGAGATTCAGCCTAAAGAGGAGTCAACCTTACCTGTGTAGGTGAAAGTAGGGGGGTTGGGAGAGATGCCCCACTACAGTGCGGAGTCACATTGGCAAAGGAGAGGTTGCGGGGGGGGGGGGTCTAGTTGGGTCTAAAATTGACATCCATATTCCCATAGGAGGAGCAGAAGGAATCATGGGGCATTTCCTGAGCAGACCCCACAGGAGGACTGGAAATATCGGCGAGATTGAGCGATGCCTGGGAATCTCAGGACACAGCGGTAACTGCTACTGGCATGAGCACCAGGGACCACGCCTGCTGTGTGTCAGTACAGAGGGGGAGACCACGCCTGCCGTGTGTCAGTACAGAGGGGGAGACCACGCCTGCCGTGTGCCAGTACAGAGGGGGAGGACCACGCCTGCCGTGTGCCAGTACAGAGGGGGAGACCACGCCTGCCGTGTGCCAGTACAGAGGGGGAGACCACGCCTGCCGTGTGCCAGTACAGAGGGGGAGGCCACGCCTGCCGTGTGCCAGTACAGAGGGGGAGACCAAGCCTGCCGTGTGCCAGTACAGAGGGGGAGACCACGCCTGCCGTGTGCCAGTACAGAGGGGGAGACCACGCCTGCCGTGTGCCAGTACAGAGGGGGAGACCACGCCTGCCGTGCACCAGTACAGAGGGGGAGAGCAGAAAGTTGAAGTTGTGCCTTTAATCCTTAGAATCCCTTCTAAATAGCTTTCCAAATGTTAGAGAACCCCAGGTTGAAGTGGGGCAGGAGATGTAGTTATCATGAATAAGCTTATAGTCACAATGTGTCATTTTAATATCCAAAGACTTATTATTAAAATATACATATATTAGGGTTTTTGCAGTCAGGCAGAAACAAATGGACCTGGATGTATTAAATTAAAAGTTCAGCGTGGAAGTGTCTATTTCACATGTTAGTTAGTGACATGAACTTTTTAATCCTTTACACACCTCAGAAACACACCCAGAAACTTTGGAGGTCATGTCTCTGATGTCAGTGGCTCAGAAGTTAGCCTGGACACTGCCTCAGAGAATACACAGCCAGGCCATATGCTGCCTCTCCTGCCTCTGGTCCTGGGGTCCAGCACAGTGGTCTACACCGCTTAAAACCCAGGTTCAGATCAGGATCTGGGCAGTCAGACTTTCAGCACCTTTTGTATTCATGCCAACAGTATCTTCCATGAAAGCTTTGCTAGGAATTTTGGGCATAGGTTGTATACACTGAGTTTATGGGATGGGAATCATGTAGCCTACCTTTCCCATTCTATACAGGGAAAAAGCAGAGGCCACTTGTTGGGTATGAGATGAAGTGAGTGTCAACACCCTGAACCTCAAAAGTTTACTTTTCATTTGCAAGCGATAAAGCCAGTACAGAGACATCTCTGCTGGGCTCCTGGGCTTGGCTGCAGAGCTTTGTCTCCTTCACTTCTTTCTCATGCTCTTGAACCAGCAGCCACTAGGAGCATGTTCTTTCCATAACAGAATGCAGGCATTCGGAAAGAGTTGTCTTCTGAGATCTCTGCTAAGAACTGAAGCAGGCATATCCACACACATCCTACTGGCTAAACAAAGTCATATCTATCTCCAAATGATCACTAGGTTGGGAAAACCTGCCGGGCCCATTCTGCAGGAGAAACCTCTAAACCAGGTGGCCAAAGTGGCTTATGTAGAATTCTAATAAAGAAAGGGCATGAGAGAAAGACATTTGTTGATTGACCTTTAGAGATGTTTAGTTGTCCAACCAAGTAGATCAAGCACTCATCACACAGAAATGATGGAAAAATGAAAATAATAGTTTAGTACCCAAGAATATCCCTCAGCTGTCTACAAGCTGAAAGTATTGGTAAAGTTTCCTTCAGTAAAAGGAGATTTATAGTTCCAACTTTATCAATTGTTTTTTAATTAAAAATGTATTGAGGTTCTTGAGAGTGGAGCACATAAACTAGCTATGCCAATGCTTGGCACAGGCAGCCCAGTGTGTGTATAAATTACATCCAGGGTGACTGAGTCTGGCTGGGCCATAGTGGAGAGAGTGAGTTACTCTAGTCACAACTATGGAAAGAGAATGCTTAGAATATTTAAAACATTCACCTCGGCCCACGAAGGAACAGATTTTTTTCTTCCTCTCTATGGTTTCTCCTTCAGCAGTTTCAGATACTGAGTTTATTTGCTGTAAAATAGCTTGATTTTTTTTTTTATCACAAAGGTGGTACCAGAAAAGTGACTGTCATGCCTTACTGACTTGTACTTAAGCCCAAGTTAGAGACCTGGCTACAGTGTCTTCGTTTTCTTGATGACCTGGAAAAAAGCAAGGCTGACCCTTGATTTGAGTCTTGGAAGGTGAGCTCAGCGATCTCCACGTTCTTATCCTCGGTCCACAATTCACTGATGTCAGCATCAACAGGATCATCGTTGTGTCAGACGCCAAAGACACAGCTGATGCTGGGGGTCAGCTCTTGCCAGGCAGGAAGAGGAGGAGGAGCCCAGCCAGGCAGAAACTGAGAACAAGTCCATATTCAAAACTCAAGGAGAAATGATGTCAAAATCTCTTTGCTCACGTTTTCAAAATGTGGTGAGGCAGTGAGAACTGTTTGCCTCTTGACTAGTGTAGAGCTGGCCTGATGAGTCTGTACACAAACACTGAAGTGTGACCCCATTAGTTGGAAAGGAAAAGCTGCCTTTCTGTCTCCTGTAGAAGAGTGTTGAAAGGTCCAACCTTGGTCAAGACCAGGTGGAAAGGCCCTCTTTTATGTTAGAGAGCATTCTGGGCACTAGAACTGGAAATGAGTTCACGCAATGGAAGGTGCTTTATTATGGAAGTCGTTCGTGGCTGCATGGCCACCAAAAAGCCTCTTCTCCTATGTGCCCTCTTTCTTTCTCTCGCCCCACTTTGAAACATCAAAGGCTTAAATCTGTCAAGATCTAAGTTCTTTAATCAAAACAAGAATCTCTGAGCCCAAAAGTCTCATTTGTTGCCTACCCTTGCTATATGGTATCCTAAAAGAGTACACCACTTGTAAATAGAGCCATAAGCTTTGAATAATAACCCCACAGGAATGTGATCTTGAGGGCATCCCAATGTCAGTGAAGTCCTTTCGCTGTTATAGAATGTGGGCTTAAATCAGGAAGCTAAAGATCACTCCCAGGATGCCCAGGAATCAGTACAGCAGGAACTATGTCATGACTGCTGTACCTCTGTCCCATGCTTGATATCATGATGATCTTTTGAGTACAGCATGGCTTGTCATGGCCTCCTGAGGTCTCTCCTGCAGCTCTTGGTCCCTGGAAAAGCTCTGGGCATAGTGTGACAGGCATAGACTCATATAGGAAAAGCACAGACTTTCCTGCTAGGTCCACTCAGTTTCAATCATTGGATTCAGTACTACCTCAGAATGTTCACTGGCTAAGTTCATTCATTCATCCACTCACTGAACCTAGAAGTCATGCCCTGAGTCAAGCTGTCTAGACACAGGGGCTACAGTTGTTAGTGGAAACACCCGCTCTGCTTCTACATGGCAATTTCAGCGGAAGAGCCATGTGGGTTCTCAGTTACATTACGTGAAATCAAAGTTAGCACAAGGCATCATGGGAAGTCAGAATGGTCTTTCCTTTGCTTTAAGAAGCAAAACAAAAATGTACACAGATTCCTTTCCCTTCACATCCGTGCAAACACTTATCTTCTTTCCTTTTTGTGACAGCCGCTATTCCAGCAGGACAGGTGGGCTGGGGTTATGCCATGGTTTCAGCTTCTGTTTCCCTGCTGACTAATTCATGTTGGGCACTTAGAAGTTTCTTCCAGCCATTTCTACGTCTTTTTCCAAGAAATTCCTGTTCATATGCTCAGTTCATTGCTTACTTACATCATTTGCCTGTAGCTACTGAGTTGTTTGTGTTTCTTATCTGTGTTGGATGTTAGTCCCTTATCAGGTAAGTGGTTTTCACATACTTCCTGTTGATCTGCCACACTCCCTGTGGGCAGTCAGTCTTTGTGCAGAGGTGTCTTGACTCCCTGGAGTCCCTGTTGACCTATTTTCTCTGTAGAGGTGTCTCCATCCCTGGAACTCTTTCTGTCTTTTTGAATTCTATCCAAAAACATCTGCATTGAGATCAAGCACTGCAGTATTTTTTTTTAATGCATTTTATCCTACATTTCTGATTCTTATGTTTAAGGACTTCACCCATGTGGCATACATTTTTGCATAAAGTGTAGTTTCGAGCTTCATCTTTTTGCGCATGGGTACCAAATTTCCCCAGAAGTGTTGATTGGAGTATTGGTCCTTTATCTTTCGTCACTGCATGTTCTTGGCATCATTGCTAAAATCGGTTGATAGGAACCATTGGTGGGAAGTGTAGACTATACATTTTGGATACCCACATGGAGATTCCTCAAAGTGTAAGAATGAAACTGCCATGTATTCCAACTTCATCTGGGTGGATCTGATAAGAAACTAATATTTATGCACACATAGTATATGTTATATTATGTATATATGCTATATACATGTGTGTGTGTCTGTCAAAGAGGTATCTATACTCTCATATTCACCCAGATTCATCTACATATCCATGTCATCAATGGGTGAATGATAGAAACTATGGGGTATATATTCACTGCATACATGCATAAAAAATACAATAACAAAGCACGACCTTTAAAAAGAAGACAATTCTGCAATCATCTGTGACAACACTGAGAGAACTGGAAAACATCGAGCTAAGTGAAATAAGCAGGTGTACACATACAAGACCCATAGGATCTTATTTGTATGTAGACTCTTAAAAACACTGGACTCAGAAAACCAAAGGTGGGAAAGCAATTACTAGAGCTGTCAGGAAAAGGAGGGGTCGGGAGAGGAAACATTCTGACAAAAGGCCAACCTGAGAACTGCTTTAGTGACCCACGGCCTGGTGACCACTGTCCCATGGTCTGTGTCTCAAACTGTTCAAGTACAGTTGTTTTTTTAATTTAAGTAATTTGTTCAGATTACATTTCAATTGTTATCTCCTCACTTGTATCTCTCCATTCCCCCTTCTTCCCTCTTTCACCCTATTTCCCTCCCCGAGGCCTGTGACAGAAGGGGACCTCCTCCCCCAGCATATGATCACAGCCTATCAGGTCTCATCCTGGTAGCCTGCTTCCCCTTCCTCTGAGTGCCACCAGGCCTCCCCACCAAGGGGAGGTGGTCAAATAGGGGGCACCAGAGGTCACGTCAGAGTCGGTCCCCGCTCTCCACTCAACTGTAGAGAATGTGCTGTCCATTGGCTAGATCTGTATAGGGGTTCTAGGATTAATGCATGCATTGTCCTTGGTTAGTACAATTAAGTACAGTTTTTGATGTTCTTACTAAAAAAAAAAAGGTGAGTTAATGAATATGCTAATGAAAGTAATTATCTTTGTATAAGATCAAATCATCACATCCATGAAAAGTAATAAGAAAAAGCATAATAATGTCAATAAGAAAAATAAACTATTTCCTTTATTAGAATGTGATACAATGATGTTATAAATCTAATTGAATGCCATTGACCTAGTAAGGCACATAGACATCATCAATCAGGAAAGATTGTAGTCACCATCTGATATTATCAGTACTGGGATTCTGAGGAGCCACCCAGTTTACACAGTTCCTAAGAGGAACTGGGATTGAGAGCCAGGCTGTGAGGCTCTGAGGCTGTTCTGTGCTTTCTCCTCGCCCTTGTGAGTTTGCTCCAATGCCTGGTGATAGAGGTCACCTGTGAGAGAGGGTAACAGGCTTCGCCAGCAGGGCAGCCCCCTCCAGGAGGCTCCAGTCCACATGTACCACTTATCTCTGGTTTGGAAACCATGGCTTTCCGTGCCACTGTGTCTGGGACAGTGACTGTTGCTGAGCTACTGAGCTTTGCTCCTTTTCTGATGCAGCTATATGACAGCGTCTGCGGAGGAAGGCCAGCACACAACAGAACAACCCACAGCACACACCACAGCTTCTGCTGGTGAGCTGCATTCCCGATGAGTTTCTTCAAATAATGCAAACCCTATTTTTTTTTTCCTGAGAAAATGAAATACGAGAGCTCTATGTTCCACAGATGATGAGGAGAACTCATAAAATATTTTAATCTTTCCTTGTCAGGCTTCAGAAATGTGGACAGCCTAGTCCTCATTTTCTTTCTGCCCTGGACTTCTAATTGAGGGAGCTGGCATCAATTATGCATGTGAGTACTGCTGAGGAGGGAGTCAGGATAAATATTTGGGGGTGTCGTTAGCCCGACATCACTTCATCTTTGTGTCGCCGTAATTCCCCATGCCGCACAGCTTTAGATGGGAACATATGGCACTAAGGTAGGTAATGAGAGCAACAATTTTCTGAAACAACATTATAACTTTTCTCCCTTTATAGTCACATTTACTTACAGTACATGCTGCCATTTAGGCACGAAGCTTTATGAAAGCAAATCTCCATAAAAAGAGAATTCAGGCCAGAGGCCGAGGATGGCCAAGGGCCCAGGGCTGGGGCAGCCATGCCAGTGAGAATGTGGTGGTGAGTACCAATTGGTTTTGTTTCTATAATAATCCCATTTTCGTTGGTGCCTGGAAGAGCAAGGTTTCCTGGATTGTTCCATTTGGTCTGTGAGTTACCTACTTTCCCTGCCTTCTCAGAGGCCGAGCTGAAGATGGCCATTGTTGAGACAGACTGAGGCCATGGTGCAAAGTTCAAGAAGCAATTGCTCAAGTGCATTCGGCATGTCTACTTGAGGGTTCATGTGGGACGGACACCCCCCTCTACTGCTCGCAGCGAGTCTCAGGCCGGAGCTGCTAATGGAACAGGTGAGTTAACAGGGACGCCAGTTCACACCAGGCCCCTCTGAGATGGGACCTGAAGCTGTGAACACAGAACCCACAACAGGAATCACCCTGACAGCCCAGCCAATCAGCAAGTGAAGAAAGAAAATCTCCACCCACGGTGTTAAGATGGTTACAGATTTATTTTCAGACAAATTCCAGGCACCATGTAACATATTCTGGAAAACAATGTTAGCTATTTAGGAGAACTCAGTTTTGAAAGGAAAATAACATGGGGGGGGGGGGGCAAGAATTAAGCAAACAAATAACAAAGCAAAAATGTATAGCAGACTAACAAGAAAGGAAAGTGTTACAGCTGTTTTAGGTGTGTGACATATTATCTCAATCTGCACAAGACTTAGAGGCAGAATGACGCAAATGCAGACAAGCTCAGTGATGGCCTGCATAAAAGCACAGGGAAGTCGGCAGTCAGGGCACTCAGGAGCGGGCAGGAAGAGTATTTCCTGGGATGGGACACACACCACCAGTGTGGCACTGCAGACAGGACTGGGCAGGGAGACAGCATTTCAGTGGGCAGAGGGAGAGACAGGCAGATAGAAGGTGTCTGGGGAGCATCATCCCAAAGTATCTGTGCAGACTGTGGTTGGGAAGCTGAGGGCTCTCAGGATTATCAAGGAAAGTACTGGCATTTAAATCCAGGATGTACAGAGAAATATGTATAGCACACAATAATTGAGAGTGGAGCGTTTGATCAGAGGAGAAGCCTAGCACTCAGGTTCTCATTTTAGATAGAGTGCGTAGAGATGTGTTGTGGGAAAGGCCAAGGAGATAACATGCTCATGCGCACACCACCACTAAATGCTCAGAATCCCACGATGAGCGCCAACTGCCAGTCGCTATCATCTGAAAGCACTGCAGTTCAACAAAGCCCATTTCCCCATCCCCGATAAGCTACATGCCTCACAAAGACGGAAGCTAGATCTGTCTTTTTTACAATAGCCTCTGCCCAGTGCTACTACAGTATCTGGCACTTAGTGGAGATGTGCTCAGTGTTCGTAGAAGTAAGTTAGTAATTAAGGAGAGGAAGATTTGGAAGCGGGAGAGATGGACCAGTGGTTCAGAGCACTAGCTGTGCTTACATAGGACCTACGTTCAGTTCTAAGCAACCACACAGTGGCTCACACTGGTCTACATGAACATTAAATGGAGTTTGTGTCTCGTTTTAAAAAATATTTTTATCCTGTAGCCATCCAGAGATATATCACTAGAAAGAAAAGGTGGCATTTTCCGTGCAATGAATACATCCAGGAAACTCATTACCACAGGCAGAAGCACAGTGCCCAGTGCCCTGTGCAGGAGCAGAAGGCAAAGGAACCAGCACAAAACTGTGAGGTGTTACTGTTCCTGACCAAGCAGAATGTGGTATTCTCTTTTTTCTAAAAGTGCTCAGCTTGAAATCAAGCAATGGACAAACAGTCTGAAGGGTAAGTGATCCTTCCGGCAGGGTGGGCGACAAGAGACACAACAACGGAAGAGGGTACTGTCCTCAAAGGCCACCATCCTCAAAGGCCGGCTCTTCCTCGGCAGCTGCTTCCACTCGGCTGCTTCTCAGCCACATGTGCCTGAGAGCAACGCCAGCTCTCAATAGTTCTACCCTCGCCAACAGCACAGCCCCAGATCTGCAGAAAGCAAAGCTCCCTGTGCTATAGCAGATCCCAGCCGGACGTGGACGCCCCAGGCCTCCCTCCCCGGGCCCTCCCACCTCTTCCCAGGGGAATGAACTACAGTGACTTCTCACTCACAGTCTATTGTTTGAAAGTTTGTGTCATACACATATTGATCCTGCCTCCTGCTCCCAAACAGAACCTAGATGTTGAAGCACTCCTTTAATCAAAAGTAAATTATGTACAGGCCGCGCAGGTCAGTTCAGCCAGCCTGGAAAAAAAAGCAATCCATCACTTCTTCCTAAGTGTCAGTGGAATCTGGGGGTCGATAGAGCCGCCATTGTGGATTATGTTTATTATTTTTCTGTAAATATCAATGCCGAAAAATTGTTGGGGGGAGCACACAGGTACCCTGGGAAATCAGAATATCACCTGGGGATATGGCTGGGTGGTAGGATCAGAAAATAGCTGGAGTTCATGATAGGTTGGTGGAATATAAACCTAACCTGGATGTGTGGTGGAATGGTAGAATCTGATCCTAGCCAGGACACATCGGAAGTGGTCAAGGCTGGCTGTCTCAGTTACTGCCCTATTGCTGTGAGGAGACACCGTGACCACAGTAACATGTAAAGGAAGACATTGACCTGGGAGCTTGCTTACAGTTTGAGACGGTAAGTCCGTGATAAGGGCAGGGAACATGGGAGCAGGCAGGCGGGCATGGTGCTGCAAAAGGAGCCTTTCCAAAGGGAGAGGAAGGGTGAAGGGAGAGAAACTTGGCAGGGGCTTCTGAAACTGCAAAAGTGACCTCCAATGGCATATCTCCAACAAGGCCACACCTCCTCCAGCAAGGCCACACCTCCTACAACAAGGCCACACCTCCTCCAGCAAGGCCACACCTTCTCCAACGAGGCCACACCTCCTACAACAAGGCCACACCTCCTATAACAAGGCCACACCTCCTACAACAAGGCCACACCTCCTCCAGCAAGGCCACACCTCCTCCAGCAAGGCCACACCTCCTCCGGCAAAGCCACACCTCTTTCAACAAGGCTGCACCTCCCAATCCTTCCCAAACAGTTCCACTAACTGGAGAGCAAGCATTCAAACATATGAGCCCACAGGGGCTGTTCTCATTCAAACCACCACAGGACCCTTCAGAAATGCAGGAAACATTTGAATACAGGGTTCAAGAAGCATTAGGTATTGAGAGTAGGGAGGGCAACTGTAAGGCTCAAGGCACACGGGTAGAGGATCATGGTACACGGGTAGAGGCTAGATTTTGCTGCAGTAACAAATGACCCCCAAATCTCGGAGGCTTAAAGGGAGGTGTTATCTTTTGTAGTTCTTTAGGTTGAGTGGTTTTTTTTTTGTTTGTTTGTTTTGTTTGTTTTGTGTTATGTTTGGAAGGGTTCAGTTGTGAAAGAAACATTTACTATGTAGCTCACATTGATGCTTAATTTGCGATCCTCCTGCCTCAGCTAGGATTACAGAGGTGCTCACGTGTCTAGCTAGCCTAGATAGACTTCGCCTCTTCTGCTTCTTGTCCATCCTGGATCAAGCTATAGGGCATTCGCTCAGCCATGGGCTTGTTTTTCTTTTTAAGCAGGCGATGTCCCACTAAGCAAGTGTTGAGGGGGAGGAGACCGTACATAGTTATCAAGATCACTCCTAACTCTCACCCTGGGTTTTGGAGTGAATTAAAAAGGGCATGTTAATGTAAAGGTTAGCGACAGGGCCACGGCAGAAAGTCATTGAACATTATCTGCTGGTATTTTCTCAGCCCTTCGCCATCCGTCTCTGAGAGAAGATGTGGTGTCCCGCAGGCCACAGGAAGGAGGGTGAGTATATAATGAGTGAAGTGGGCTCTTAAGATCACTGTCAAACGCGACAAGGGCAGGGAGTGAGCACACCCTCCTGGAGGTGATGAGATAGTTCCATCACGTGGCTATAAGGACAACATATGTCTACAGACTGCAGTTCTATGTAAAAGAGAAAATCTCTGGGGAAGGAAGTAGGTAAACCCAAGCCACCCACTGTTAAAAAACAACAACAAACAAACAAACAACCCAGAAAACAAACCAAAACCAAAAACCTCCGGGTAAAGTTGTGGCCAGCTGAGTATGCAGAGCGGCTGCTGCCCCCTTTCCCTGCAGTCTCCTCCTTGTCCTTGCACCTTCACCTCCACAGGCAAATTTGTGTTTCAGATGGGGTAACATGAGACGCCACAGCTATGGCCATTGCTGGCGCTATTAGAAACCTCTGCCCTTTCCTTTGTAAAACAGTGTTCACATCCATCACCTATAAGGTCTCTGTCCAGACCAGGTTTCCAGCTTCCTGAAGAACTCCAGCCATGAACAACAGTTACTCTTCTGTGTACAAGATAACACAACTTGGAGGATCTTTGGATTTAAATCCATTTGCACATGCTTGCTTTTCATAGCCTTAATTCTACAAGTGGTAGAATGGAAAGGAAACAAAGTAAAAATAGACAATGTAAATTGTGGAAGTTATTTTGATGCATTTGTAATGGTTAAAAGAGGTGAACTCAGCTCAGACTTTGCATTTTGAGGTCTGGGAGATCCTCTTAAGCTCTCAGAGGACTCCTCTTCCACCCTGGTGAGTGGGGACTAAGGGACAGGTATGAGTTTGCTTGAAAGCAATGGTGACCAGGAGCACCCGGCTCCATATCACCAGCAGGGGCCTCGTCACTGAGAGGAGTGGGTGTAACAAACACAAGCCCAGCAGAGGGAAAACAATCCCACTCTAGAACCCACTCACAGCCACTTCTAACCTTACCCTTGTCAATCAAAGTTCTTCCCCTTTTGTGAGTCTCCAGATTTCTCTGTCCTCTGTCAGTCAGAATGGCTGAAACACCAGCGCGTACATAACCCTAGTACAGGAACTCGCTGAAGCCGGAATGCTTTCCCCACCCAGTGTCCAGCCTTGAGAATCAGCTGCTGACAGGGAGCATCTCCAGAGATGTGCAGTAAGGTTTCGCTTACTCAGCTCTGCAGGTTTGATAATAAAAATTATAATTTACAAAATGTCACCAAAAAGTGTGTATTCCCACTTGTGAGTTCTCAAAAGAAACCGCACTAGCCTTCCAGAGAGTCTGACTTTAGGGGAGTTTTAGAACCAGGCACTGTTCATTGCAGGCCAGAGAGTATGGTGAGTTATGTCTGTTTTCTTAGTTTCAATTCTCTTATCTCTGACTTTGATGAAAATGATGGTAACCCTTTCCAGGAGATCTTTCCTCAAAGCCCATGGTCAGAACCACCCTTATCAAACAGGTCCTCATCCAGTGCTGCCTGTACTGATACCCCACACATGTTTTTCACTTCCTGCCAAAAATTAACAAGGGAGATTTTAAAAACTATTCTTATTTTACTTCTCTCTTGATAACTAAGATGTATCATCAATTAGTAGCATTTTAATAGAATACTAGATAGGACTGGAGAGATGAGTTGGCAGTTAGGATTTCTTGCTGCTCTTGCAGAGGGTCTGAGTTCACTTCCCAGGAGCTGCCACATTTGGCAGATCACAACTGCCCATAACTCTAGCTACAGGGACAGGGGAATCCAGTGACTGTCCTCTGTGAGCACCTGCACTCATGTGAGATACACCCCAACCAACCAACACACACACACACACACACACACACACACGTAATTAAAAATTAAAACAAAGATTTAAATATACTATGATAAACACAGGTGTTCCAGGAGCTTTCTCTAGATAATTTTTCCCCATTAACTGATGTTAGGAAAACGGCAGTTATATTTCCTGAGTGACAACACAGCACAGAGCCTGAAGTTAAAGCAGGGAGGAGGAGGTTGAGCAGACATGGCCTTCCACCTTGAAATCCTAACAGATCAGGTGCGAAGGCTGTCTAGGGCGAAGAGACCCAGGACTGAGCATGCGTACGTTTGGCACAGCGCCCCCAGCTCGCTGTTATCAGTACTTCTCAGAAACAAACGGACGTTTATCAGTTTGGTGTGGGGGGTGGGGGTGGGGGGCCGGGGAGGATGCTGCCAAAGGATTCTTCTGAGGGTGCAGGAGGTGGAACTGAAGTTTCACCTGTTCCTGCCCAAGATGCCACAGTTGTTATGGGAATTGTCCTGCTAAGACTTCCTCCCCCTGGACTCAGGGTAGCTCTTCACTCGCGTGGCCTGCGGGACAACTGCGTGTTCTAAACTGAATGGTTCCTGTTACAGAGGGCTGAAGCGGTCTAGGAGAAGTTCCTGGCTAGGGAATTAGACACCTGCGTTGCTGTGGAATCATTGGTAGCAGACATTTTTCCTCACACTGTTCTCCTTTTGAGGAGTTCAGATAAAGAAGTTGCCTCATGGGGTTCCGCAGCATCTCTGAGCTCTGCAATGGAGTGAGGAAAATACAGTCAGCATACCGAGATAAGCAAGAAAAGGCGGCGCTGCCTCAGTTATGTGTCTTTCTTCAAGTCCAGAGCACCTCTGATGCTCGCACAGACTTCTGTCGCTGTGTGGGAGACAGTTCCCCAGGGTTCTTCCACACTGACTACATGCCCTTTAAGGTGCTTCCCCTCGAAGGAGCCAAACGTTCTGTGGCAGCTAGAGAAGTTTTGGGATGTGCCATCTAGCGGCCGCTGTGGTGAACTGCAGCCTTCGGCTCAGCAGGCGCGTTGCTAAGGGCGGCAGCTGCAGCAGTTCATCTCCTTGTCTGAGGCAAGGAATCATGGGATGTTTACACTGAGAGCGACCTCCAGAGATTTCCTGTCAAGACATCTGCCTCCAACCAGCACGAACAATATGTCTTATGCTTATAGTGTTGTGCGAAAGTTACAAATAGTACCACAGTATAATTCTCACACCAACCCCATGAATTTTGATGTAATCATTATTTTCATTTTAAAGATGAGGCGATGGTCACTCATAATTTAAGTTTGTAAGATAAAAATCACAATATCTACCCTTCAAGACGGTATGCTGACATCAGGAAAAAAAATGTGGGCATTTGGAGATTTAAAAGAGAATGATTTACCCTGTCTCACACCCGTGTTCTTGCTGGAAAATCAGGCCAGTGTTCAGAGCTGAGTTTACATGAATAGCTTTGAGTTATGAGCAAGTTTATTCTATCTACAAATGCATCTCCAAATTTCCCTGTCAATGGACTAATCAAAGGGTCTCCGCGAAGAGGTGAGGAGGAGTGAGCACTGGCCAACTGTGGGGAAGACGGAGGAGACGCATCCTTCAGCCAGGCTGGTGGGGCAACTGGGGACATAGGAGCAGAGAGGGGATCAGAAGTCTTCTAAGCGGAAATTAAGCCGGATATAGCCCCGATGTGAAATCACTGGGCGCATATAAAGTCCCTGCTTTAAATATTCAGCAGTCTTCGAGAAGAAAATGTATTAGCCAATAGGGTCATCTGACAGCAGAAGGAAAAGAGTGCTTGAAAGTAGAAAAAAAAATTCTACCTTTCACTTGCTCAGCAGCTCCATTAGAGGCTCTGGTTTCTCGGAGAGGTTGAAAGCTCTGTATCTGCACCCGCTGACCTATTCTTGTACGCATATGCTTAAGCATGTTTGTGTGTGTGCAGGTACACGTGGGTGCATGTTCAAGTGTGTATGTGTGAGGCCGAGTGCCTTTCTCAGCAGCTGTCCATCTCATATTTTGAGACAAGGTCTCTCACGGAATCTGGAGCACACTGGTTTGGCTAGCCTGGCTGGCTAGTAAGCATCAGGCATGCTTCTGTTCTTGGCTACCCAGCCCCAGAATTACAGGCCTGCACAGTCATGGCCAGGTCTTCATGTTTGCCCACTGAGCCACACACCCCTCCCCAGCCCTCTTACCTACTCTTGCCCTGGCCCAGTCCACCTATCACCTACTTCCTTCCATCCTCTCAGCTGAACACTGGAGGACTGAGTTCCCCGCGACCTGGGCCACCCCAGGGCAATCGTAGGCAGAGGCACAATCCTTCCTGTGCATGCTGGTGTTAGAAAGCGGAGCATTCTCAATGGAGGTCTTGACTTCTAGGCTGAAATAGCAAGCTGGGCATGTTCATTTTTCCAGATTTTTGCTTAATAAATAAAAATGTATATTCATATAGGGAAAAAGCTATTTACATACTTTAGGGGCTGTAAAGGGCAGTTTCTTAGATTAAAGACAGACAAGGATGGGCCATCTCTTTACACAGGCACAATATCTATCCTGAGTTCTCTGGAATCATGAGTCCTTACATGTGGAAGTTGGAAAGAGAAATCCTGTCCTCCAAGCAGGAGGCTGCCTGTGGTGCCAGATGAAATCGAGCCACGTGCAAGCTCTGTGATCCTGCTTCTAGGAACCGGGAAGTCTATGGGAAAGCTGGGGTCAGACAGCTCTCAACATGTCCACTGCACTGAGGCATGCTTGGTCTCAACTAGTCAACACGTGCAGCGTCCACTCAAGTTCCCTCCTGAGCCTCACCTGCTCACCACCCCAGGAGGGCAGTGGGGAACTGCTTCCGGGTTCCTTCCGAACCCCAAAACCCCTATCTAAGAACCGAGGCAAGGAATGAATTCCAGTCAGTTCCAATTCACAGCGACGCCCACTTTTCCTTCTCAGAATTTAGGAAGCCTGTAATCTCCACTGTGGGGGAACAGACTGAAAGAAAAATCTGGAGGGGAATGAAGAGCCGGAAGACTTTGGCCGTGGGCCGGTCTCCCGCCTCATGCTCTTCAACACCCGGGGAGATCAGGGAGCTCCTTCCCCTGTGACTCTCAGCACTGTGAGGAGATGTGTGCAGAACCAGTCAACATGACAGTGTATATTGGTGGGGGACCCCAGACCTGGAGCCTCCACAGTCATGTATGCAAGTATTGGTTTGTCTTAATAACAAGGACGCCTCCTGAAGCACGGGCCGGACCACCCCACAGTCTTCCACACACCTTGTGAAGGGTTTGATATGAACCAGACACTCCGGGTAAATCATCCCCTACTTGAGGGACTTGGATGACGGTTCCCAAAGGCTGTCCTTCCTTCTAAGACTCACACAGTCCCCATGGGTGCTGGGGTCTGAACTGCTATTTTTACAAAGACAAATGTGTTTATCTCTCTCCCCATATCGCAAAGCTCTCCTCTCCAGCTTTAGATCAGGCGTCTGGCCCACCCTGTCTATAATGCCTTCGCTGATTTTCTCTGCCAAACATTCATGCCAACATACGGACTTTATTCCCAATGCTGCCAGCTTGGTGTTGTGGGAAGAAAATAACTCTAACATGAACCTGTGCTCAGATCCTTTCTTCACCACTCATTACACTATTAGCCTTGCTTATGGCCCTTTATTCCGGTTTCCTCACAAGATAAAAGGTATAATGAGGGCAGGATAAGAAGTCCACAAGCCTCTACATGTGTCGTGTGTGTGTGTGTGTGTGTGTGTGTGTGTGTGTGTGTGTGTGTCTGTGTGTCTGTGTGTGTGTGTGTGTGTGTTGGAGGGGGTGCTGCATCTTTGGCGGTGTGCCTTTATGTAAATGTGGCACAGAGATTCTGTGAGCTGGGCAGCAATGGGAGGAAGAGTGGATGGGGAGGGGTGGTGGGTGGGAAGGACTAGGAGGAGATGGGGTGGGGGTGGGGGTGGGGGAGCAGGGGGGAAGGGGGAAGGTGCAGTTAGGATGTAAATAAATAAAATAATCAAACAACAATAACAAAAGGAAAGTAAAGTGCGCTCAGCTGCTGCGTCAACCATGTTGTCTGTTCTGAATGGGAAGATGGTAGGTGAGGTACACTGGATAACAGGAAGAAGCAAAACAGTTTGACACAGAGGGCCATCAGGTTAGACTTAGTCGGGGAAACAGACATTTCCATGTCTGTCAGAACTTTCTTAGCAGCCCTGGGAAGCCCAGGCCTGAGATAAAACTTGTGTGACCACTTAATTCATTACACTGCCCCAAGTCAGGGTGACTCTGGAGACAGCTGGCGGCTCCTGAGTAGCTGCCAGTGAGAATTTGGCATCACCTTGGGAGTCCTTAAAAGAAAAGGCCAAGAAAGGACTAGAAACTTGTGTTGACTTCTTCATTTTCTCAGTGCACAGCACGTAGTAGGAAACAGGCAGGCTGCTCCCTGGAGGAGGCTCTAGCATCCTCTAGCCTGGTCCTCAGGCCACCCCCTGGCAGGCATGCTTTGGGCACTGAGTTCTTCCCAGGAAACTGCCACACAAGAGCAGCTTCCGCCTCCTGACAAAGCCGCCCTGTTGGAATGGAAGGCTGGGTGCAGACATCTCTTCCACCAAGGAAAGAAAAACAATATGAGAGCAGCTTGGACGAGAACGGTATTTCAGGCATGGCTAGCTGTTAAAAATGAGCTAATTCAGAAGAGGCACATTTAAATAAATATAATGCAAAGGCACAATGGCACAAGATAATAGTTCTGAACGGGGGATTCTAATGACTTCAAGTGCGTCTCACAGGGCAATTAATACACATGGCCAGCCTGCAGCAGCACCAGGCAGAGGGAGGGGAGAAGCAGGTCGCAGTAGAAAGAGGGGGGGACCACAGCAGCTGACAAAAATAGGATTTGATTTTCTTTGCAGAAGGAGTAATGCTTACAAATATAATAAAAGAGGAAAATAAGTGTGTCAGTTTTTTATAATTCAACTTGTAAAATTCAGAATGATTAGTTTTTGAAGAGGGCAATTAGTCCTCTTTTGCATATTCATGAAGAGTTAATGAAATGGGGTTGAGTTTTCACCATTCTTTTCTGGTTACCCCCTTTACTACCGGTCCCCCCACCACAAACTAGAAACAAATCTGACGCCCGTCAAAGGGAAGCTTCTTTCCACCCAATTCACACAACAGTTTCTCTGCTGATTGCTACCTGCAGATGCCCAGGGTTCTCTTTAGGAAATCACTTATTAATGAAGACACTGCAGTAATAACATGGTTGTGTGAGGTGGGGGACTCTGCAGGGAGTTTTGGTGACAGAAGACTAGGAGATTACTTAAGGCAAGAGGCTAACCCCTCCCCCAGACAGAGGGATGGCTGGCTGAAGACAGAAGACAGAAAAGAGAGACAGAAGAGGAAGGGAGGCCAAGAGGAAAGAGAAAGGAGATGGATGAAGGAAAGGAACCATAAGGAAAGAGAAAGGAAAGAGAGAGGGGGTGAGGGAGAAGACCGAGGGATAAAAGAGCGTGAGGGAGAGAGGAACAGCAAGGAAGAAAGTAAAGGATGGGAGGGAGGGAGGAAGAAAGGGAGGAAAGAAAAAGAAAATATGAGACCGAGGAGGTCAGTCCAGTTTGACAAAAACCCAGGGGACAGTGTTAAGGCTACTAGCAGATGCATTTTTCCTTTTGTGTATATGCTTTTCAAGTGTTTGCAAAAGCAAGCCGACCTAGGAGCCTATGAACAAAGCACTCCTAAAACAACACACAGACAAAGGCTACCTCAGCCCAGAGAGGCCCTGGCGGCTGATTCAGCGAGCTGCCTTCTCCTCAGCACATATGATTGCTCTTGTGACTGTGCTTGCTCCAACTCAGGCATCTTCTTAATGTTTGCTACCAAGAACCTCTTCCGTTGGCACTCAGCTTCCAGCCTGGGCATCCTCCCTCCTTCCTGAGGCAGCCTAAAGTTCCAGGGCTTCCGGACGCCACCTTTACTTAATTAGGTCCTCCCACTGTGCAAAGGTCTTGTTCTGAAGTGTGTTCTCTGTTTCCTCCCATTTCTGTTCCCACACGCCAGGTCTGGAAAGGCCTGAGAGAACCAACAGCTTTAGCAACTCCAGCATACCAACACATGGGCTGATTTTAGTCTGCACAAGAATTTGCCCATGAAAAACTCAAGGCTTAACCAGAGACGCTTCTTTCTGCAAGGGCAGGCAGTGAACACAGGGACACACGACTCTTCAAGATTTTGAGAATGAGGAACAATTCAATGCTCTGTTATAAACATGACATTTATACCATCCCCTCTCAGGTTCAGGAAACACTGCAGAAGAACGGGGAGTGGGGGGGGGGGGAGAAAGTAAAAGGCGGAAGATAGGAAGGGCTGCGGAGTGATCTTCTAGACATGACACAACCATTCCAATTACAGAAACAGTGCAGCTGTGCTTGCCTTCCCACAGTCTGGACAGAACGGGCCAGTCAGCAGCCAACCGTGGATGGGGGTCTCAGGGGCCCAGGCCTCCTACTGAACTATGGCTACTGTTGGAGGGGTCACTGCCATTGAGCCCACCCAAGCGCATGGTCACAGAGATGACTGGGTTACACCCATTGGATTTCAAAACAAAACAAAAATTAAAAAAAAAAAAAGGAATATAGAAAAGGATGGAGGGGGGGGGTGAAAATCAGAATGCGTTGTGTACATGTAGGAAACTGTCAAAGAACAAACTTGATAATAAAAGGTCCTTAAGGCCAGCAGAGACCCTCGCGGACAGAGCTGGTGTTTGTTGACCCCCACGCTCCCCAGAGCCATGGCTTCCCAGCATTTGGATTCAGCCCACTATTACAGGAGAAGTCCCCCACTCTTTGTGAGAAGGACACAGTTTTTTTTACTTGCTCTCTTCTGGGAGAGAGAAGAAAGAATGGAGCGAGGCGGCAGAATGCAGTAAGGGGCCCTTTATCAGCCCTGTGGGCCTTCCGCTAGGGCCATGCCATCAAGCGGGACAGGGTGCTCCCTTCTCTTGCCTTCTCCTTAGCTTCTCCCAGACCACATGGCCAGCATAGGCCAGCAAATCCTCTGTGTGACCTCCACCCCTCCCCTCCTCCCTATTCTGTATTTAATTCTGCAGTTCAGTCCCAGGAAACCTACAACATTTTACTTTCCAAATCCATTAACGACAACAACAAAGTTGGCATTTGGGCTTGATTTACTTTCAAATGTAAATAACCAACAAGTGTCATCCACTGGGTGTCATCAAGCCTCAGTGTTAGTCATTGAGGGTCCCTGGGACCAAACCAGGATGCTGAGGTTGGAGCTTGGTGACTTTACCTTGTGATAGTTCCCCAGTAGATACAGGCGTGTGTGTGTGTGTGTGTGTGTGTGTGTGTGTGTGTGTGTGTGTGTGTGTTGTGTGTGTGATTGTGGGGTGTGTATGTGTGTGTATGTGTATGTTTGTGTTGTGTGTGTGTGTGTGTGTGTGTATGTGTGTGTGTGTGTGCGCACTCATGTTTGTGGTATGTACAGAAAAAGCTACGGCTGTAACAGACCTTGTAGTGTCAGCCATTGTTTTGAGAATCATGAAGATCAAAATCAGTTGCTTGAATCCTCCCCTAAATGACACAGATTATTTCCCCGTCTTTCCACTCTATAAAATATGATCTTTCAACCACACTGAAAACTGGGAACTTCAGTTAAATGCAGGAAGAACAAATTCCTTTGGCCTGTAAATTCCTGCTAGAAGTCCTGGCTTCAGGTTGGGCCTTGGATCTCTGTCTTTTCCCTGCTCCCTGAGCTCCCTGAGCAGCGTCTGGGACTGTTCTTTTCTTCTCGCCACCTCTGTACACCTGCCCTGGAATAAAGTGTTGCCTCCTTCCTCTGGCCTCCGTGGGAACCCACTGAGCAACTGCTTGCAGGAAATTCACACTCTCCAAAGGGAGCTGCATGCTGTCCTTGTGAGGAAATAAGACTTCACCGTGCATGCCCATCTAATTCATAAATAAATATTACACATGTTCCCAGGTGGCCCATTAGCCAGTTATAGCAATCAGCATCTCAACCAATTAAAATCCTTTCCAAGACTTACGTCTGTTGGCTACAGGAGCACGAGGAGTCTGATAGCCAGGCAGACACCCCTGAGTGCAAAAGGCCCTCGCTTTGGGAGAAGAGAGAGCTGGCCATGGGTGGAAGGGGAAAAGAAGAGGAGGTGCCTCTGCGAGGCTAAGACTCAAGACCAAAGGATCTGAGGAGACGATGTCTTTATTCATTCTACCTGCAGGGAAACACTCTTCTCTTCTCATACAACCAAAGACTGAAAGAGTTGCTGAAGTGCTTTCTTCTGTCGTGGTTTTTACGATTTTGGGGTTTGGATTTTTTTTTTCCTTGAAAGAAGTGCCTCGTCTTAAGTGTTCTATTTTCATGGCCTAGCATACTGCCTGTTTGGCATATATTTGGTCGCAATTTACAGTGAAAAAAACACTCTAGCTAGGTGTGACTGCATGCATCTGTCATTCTCCAGTGGCTGAGGCCTGATGACTGGGAGCTTGAGGCCAGACTAATCTGCACAGGACGCACTGGGCCACAGAGGGAGCCACTATGAAGACAAAACCAGAGTTAAAAAGTAGTAACCATCACCACACTCCATTGCAGCAGGCAGGCCTTATTTTCACGGTGTCAGGGAAAGCCGCGTCTTCCGTGTATAGGTGCCTAAGAGAATCAGTCTTGAGTTCTACCCTGGGCGTCTTCGCTTCCCTCTATTTATACTACTCCAAAACGGGGGAAAAAAAATCCTGTCGCATTTACTCTCTGCTCAAACCCTTTCCCAGGGAGGCAGATTCCGTCAGAACTAGGAATCTAATGCTTTTCAGGGACTCAATCCAGGGGACAGTGGAGGGTCTGGGATTCCCACCCTGCCGGCTGCCAAGAGGTCTGGCTGTGCTCCCAGCAAATGTATGTATAAGCCCCTCCCCCATCGTCCTACGGGGCTGCCAGGACCCTCCACATGGAAATCTGCTGCCTGTGAAATTGTACTGATACAGCGAAGGGAAAGGAAGCGCAAAAAATAACTTCCCTAGACAATCAGAGCAGATTATTTTAATGAGGGTTTGGAAATGGGAAACAAACGATACCAAATTAGCCTTGCTCTCGTTCGTCAACCATGTGGTGAAGGCCTCAGCCTTTGCCTGACTCAGCAGTGGGTAAGCTTACTTAGGCTGCCTCTGGCTTGAGGAAGCTCCTCACAGGAGTCCCCCCACGTCTTGACAGAGAGGACCTTCGAACTCACATGACTCCACTCCAGTAGCTTCAAGGCGGCTGCAGCCCACATCCTCATGAAAGTTGCTCTGCCGAGAAGCTCAGGCACATGAAGGATAAGAGGTCCCAGAGTCTGCTTGCTGGACAAAACGTGGCAAGAGACAGAAACAAACATGTCCCACTTCCCAGGTGCTTCCCCAGACCAGATGCACTTCGTAATAACAGAAAAAAGCAGTTTCTGTGCCACGCTCTCCCCGTGGAGGTGACCTATCTTATCTTCTGCCGCCTCTGGAATTGTCCATGGGGGCAGCGTCACCGGCAGGATGAAGGAGCCATAAGTTATTGCTGTACAATTCACAATGGAGTGCAGTACATTGCGTGCAGCCGGGTGGGGCAGGTCCGGCTTTCTGAGGCTGGGCCTGGGGTCAGGGGGCGAACAGCAAGGACTACAATAGATTATTATATTAAGCAAACGAAATTGTTTCCCCGTGGAAGGAAGGAAAGTCATTAACTTGGAAGGTCCAGTTATCAAGAAAATGATATCACATCTGCAGTGTATTTTGGATTGCAATTTAAGAGGGAAAATTGGAAGAGAACGTGATGGAGGATGGAGGTGTGGATTGACAGCTCTAGTGGGGCAACTGGAGCACACTGCTGTGCCGGCCTTGATCTCCACCCCCCCACCCCACCCCCCACCCCGCCGACTTGGTCTTCCTATACTGTTATTTTTTTCCTTCTTATGAAGGGAAGGTTATAGGGGATCCTGGGGTCCCCTGAACAACTGACTATTAATCTTTGCTACTTTAGCGGTTACTATGTTAAAACAGTTTATTAACAGGGAGAATGAAGTTAGCACAGAACTGAGGAAGCACTACTGACAGGACTGAAGACGTTGGGATATTCTGCTAAAATGTTTTTGGCTGAACATACACCACCTGCAGAACACCAGGCTCTATAACACAAAAGGAAAAATATGACCTAAATATACCCTGAAATTTCATAATCTAAATAAGCGAACAAAAGACATACTTCAGAATAGTCCAGACATATCTGGCTGCTGCTGATCTCAGCCGGCGAAGGTGATGTCCTGTGCCAGAACTTCACAATCAGCCCACTCCTGATTCTTCTTCCTGCTAGGGCTTGAGTCAAGCCATGAGACTAATCCATTTTGATTAGCTTTTTAGCACAAAAGACTGATTGGGCAGAGGTCTGCTCACTTATAAAACTGCAAGTTGTACCCACTCACATAACTACATTGTCAGCTGGCCAGAGCCATGGAGAGCTGAACACACAATGCTCAGGCTTTCCCAGCACAAGGAATTTGTTGCCTGGCTCCTGAAAACACTGTTTTCTTTCTGGTTCTACTATGTGGTTTTGGATGAAAAATCTACTCACCTGTTCTAGTCTAAAATGCACCGGATTAATTTATTAAGGCATTAGGTAAGTGGGTGATATTGAGTGGGCAGGTAGTTCTGCCCCAATGGGTTATGAGGGATCTAGACTGGCTGCTGAGTGCTGTGGCCATCAATATAGGCCTTGTAAGTTAGCCTCTACAATAATGTGATGCTATCATGCCTCAGGAGTGGAGCAGAGGGAAAGAGGACAGAGGAAAAGTCACGTCAAAAGTTCCCAGTTTGTGAGACCCCTGCCTGCTGCCACGTGGTGTGGGCAGGGTAGAAGACACCCAGCAGCCCAGGTGCCACTGGTGAGAACTTGGAAAGAAAGTGAAGCAGAATGATTTGTACACTATGAACAGATGCAGAACTGGAGACGAAAGGGTGGTCCTGATGTGAGTGAGTAGCCTGTACTGTCAACTGAGACCACGGTGATGTCCCAGCATATGCTGATGCTAAGGGCTCTGTCTGGCTCCATGGCTCTGCAGCAGTGAGGGGTCTGTGTCTATATCTATGGCCCATTTTATCACCAAAGGCCATGCTGATGTCCCATGTCTGGCCTGCCACCTGGGGCCATGCAAGTGTCATAGAGGTGCAGAAAGCTGGCCCCACCCCTCACCTGGGCAAAGCAGAAGAGCTGACCCTGCCCCTCACCTGGGCAAAGCAGGAAAGCTGGCTCCAGTGGCCTGAGTATGGGAGAACTGGCAGGCGGACCAACTCAGCTAACACCCAGGCCCAGATCAAGGGCTTTGAGCTGGCCCACCACAACATCTACCCCATCTATGAACTGCTGGAGTGTGTGAAGTAATGGTCATATAGAGCCCAAACTCCATGACTGAGGGCAATAGCAAGAGATCCAGAAGAGTCCTCGTGGGGATCCTGTATTGATGATATAGCAGAATCCAGAGGCCTAGAACCAGACCAGTACCCATCACTGTTTGGGCAAAGAGTCTACTGTGTTACAGCTTCCAGGGGAGATGTTTTTGTTTTTGTTTTTGTTTTTGTTTTTGTTTTTTGTTTTCTTTTGGAAGAGAGGTTGCAAGGACAGAAGGCACATATGGAGAGACAGAGAGATGAGTGGGATTGGGGTACATAATGTAAAATCCACAAAGAATCAGAAAAAAGTTAAAAACAAACCCTTTCTGGTTCAGCTTGTTGTTGTATGCAGAGACATGTGACAGCCACCTTCAAAGAACACTGGAAAGCACAGGCCAGGGCAATGGAGCTCATCCTCCAAGGTAAAGCCAGACTTTTGGTAATAGAACTCTGCCACAATCACACATTTCTGTGGAAGCAGTTCAAAAGGAAGAAAAGCTTATTTTGCCAGATGGTAGTGGCACACACCTTTAATTCCAACACTTGGAAGGCAGAAGCAGGTGGTTCTCTGTGAGTTCGAGGCCAGCCTGGTCTACAAAGTGAATCTAGGACAGTGAAGGCTACACAGAGACACCCTGTCTCGAAAAACCAAAAAGAAAAAAGAAAAGCTTATTTTGGCTCAAAGTGTCAGCGGGTTCTGCGCAGGGTGGCAGGGAAAGTGTGGCAGAGCTGCTTCTCTCCTGGCATCCAGGATTGGAGAGGCTGCCCCCAGCCCTCAGTTCTCCCTCTGTGAAGAAGTCCTCACAAGCAAGCACGCCAAGGGGTCTTGTGATAGCTAACTCTGACTGCCAGCTTTACACAACCCAGAAAATCACTGAGGAGAGAGTCTCAATGTGAGAGTGCACATTAGGCTGGCCTGTGCGTATATCTCTGTTTTAAATATAGCTAATTGATGTTTGACCTAGACATTGTGGGCTGCACCGTTCCTTGGTCTCAGACCCTGGACTGTATAACAGGGGAAAAATCCAGCTCAGCACAAGCCAATGGGCATGCATGCATTCATTTCTCTCTGCTCTTGATTGCAGCTGTGACGTGACTAGCTATTTAAAGTTCCTGCCTTGATTTCCACATGGCTGTGGATTTCCACATGGCTGGAAAGTTGTAAGCAGAAATATTTTGGCTTTATTCCCGAAGTTGTTTTTGTTGGAGTGTTTTTATCACAGCAACAGAAATGAAACAAGTAGGTTTGCTTTACCAATCTCTAAATGCTTTGGAATCCAGTCAGGTTGGCAATCACAATTAACCATCACAAATTCTATTACTAAAAGGAAAAATGGTGAAGGAATATTGGGAAAAATTTTCTCTTTCTCATGCCATTATACCAGTGAAAGCCCTCTTTCTGCTGAGAGAGAGAGAGAGAGGGGTGGGGTGGGGTGGGGGAAGAGAGGTCATTTCCTATTCATTTCCTCCTCTGATTCTTGTGTCCTTAACTATGAACCAAATGAAGTGTTCCCTTATTCCTAATTTGTTTATATTTGAATGTTATAATTTTACTAGAAGGCTCAAAAGCTCTTTCTAGCCTTCTACCCTTTAATCAACAACATTTCACTTCCTGGTATTCCTTTGGGATTTATCGAGTAGCCCTCTCACATGTAACCACAAAAAAGAAGCAAAGAAACTGGTGTCTTTGCCAGACTCTCTCACTTATCTGTATCTCATCTTTTCATATACAATAGGATCCTAAGGATCAGGTGGCTTAAAGACCGCTTGGTTCTGCAGATGTGAGAGCAGAACAGCAGCTGGTCTGAGTTCTTGTGGACATTCTTCCTGTTGGCTTGCACATGCTACATCTTTAAAGACTGTGGAGAGAAAGCTGTGAAGTCCCTCTACTGTGTCTTTCTATAGGCCACTAGTATATCACTCAGGAGACCTCCATTGTTACCTAATATCTGCTAATTTTTACATCTTTGTGGTCAAGACTTCACAGGAATTTCATGGCCATGTAAACCTTTTTTTCCATAGCACTCCAATGTATTTGCTCTTCAGAGACTCCTCTGCTCTTACCCAGGTCCTACCTCAGTCTCTACATTGCTGACTTATTCCCTTTCCCCAAGATGTCTTCAACCGGCCCACTTTTGATCTTTCACCCAGCATGTTCCTATCCTAAGAGTCATAAGCTAGTCACAAGCTCAATCTTGTTGGTGGAGAATGGCCTTAAGAAAAAATTTACTGGGCTGGAGAGATGGCTCAGAGGTTACGAGTACTAGTCTGTTCTTCCAAAGGTCCTGAGTTCAATTCTCAGCAACCACATGGTGACCCACAACCATCTACAATGAGATCTGGTGCCCTCTTCTGGTGTGCAGGTGTGCATGCAGGCAGACTACTGTATACACAATAAATAAATCTTTAAAAAAAGAAAAGAAAAAATTTACTAAAATATACTTAAAATGGTAAACCATATCAAGTACTTATGAAAAATTAGGTTTGGTATCAGTCAGGTGACAGGATATCAAACCTGTAACCTAAAGGAGGACAAAGGAAAGATGACTGCCATGCGAGAAGGACTCTGCATTGGGGAAGTCCTGAAGTAGAGAAGAGCAGGTAGCACATAAGGGATGGGAAGATCAAGGGTGGGAGCCGCAGATGTATGTGAGGACACATACAGAGCTTTATGGCATGAATTCCTACTGGAGGGTTTGGATGGGAGCGATATGTGATGTTTTAATGTTCATGTTTCTATTGGAAGAAAGGGCCAAAGTATGGCAAGAATAGAAGCAAGACACTAACCATAAAAACCCGTTTATGTTACCAAGAAAGAAAAGATAGCAGCTCGTCCCAGGATGGAGACACGATCAGTGGGACCCTCCAGTCTCTCAGGACCAGGACTTGGTCAAAGTTGCCTCTGTTTTGCTTTGGAAAGTTTTACTGAAATAGGACCGGAAAGTTACATATTCTGTAGGCTGCTTTCTTTCTCTTGAACGGGAACAATAAAGACTTGTGACAGAGACCATATGGCCTACAGAACTAGCTATCTACTTTCTGACTCTTTATGGAAACCATTGTATGCAGCCCTGCTCTAGACAATAGCGTCAAAAGATAGTCAATGTATTGGGCCAGCTGGTCAACCTACCTAATTTTGATTCATCTAGACTTTAAAAACTGTTTTTCTTCTGTATGAAGTGGAAATTTCTCCTTTTCATCAGTTTAGAACTAATAAAATCTTGAGAAGACCATCTTGTGAACCACAAGACACTGGATGACAGAAAATACGAGCAGTGCAGATTTCCACTGCTGTTGAAAGAGCTCTTGACTGTAGAGAGAAGTCCCACCCACTGGGACTTTTCTACAGGAAGACTTGACATAATCTCTGTGCCTTCAGGTCTCCCTGCAGCTGCAGTAGTTGAGCCCTGAACATTGAACTCATAATCTACAAAATTATTTCTTCTCTCAACAGACATCATTCACAGCCTAGTGTGGCTGCAAGGCTTTTTAATAAAACTGTCTATTAAATGACGATAAAATAAACCCATGGAGCAGTGTTTTCATTGCTTCTTTGTCTTCCTGGAGATTTCTCACCTCTTCCCACAGAGCAGATCAGTGTTGCTAACCAGGTTCCTCTGCCCTTGGTATGCCAAGCTCCGGCTCCGAGGATCCGCTTTGCACAGATGATTTGCCAGAGATGCTTTTGACTTGGGGTGCTTGCTCAGAAGGTTCACCTCTACTCAAGGCCCAAGGTACCATTCCTGCCACCTGGAGTTCAGAAGCCCTTGCGAGTGTTCCACTGCACTTTCATTTGAATTACATCTTTTGTATTGAGAATATAGGAGCTTATTTGTCTTCTGGACAAACAGCCACTGTGTCCCCCCACCCCACCCCACCCCAAATCACTGTGATTCAATTCAGAGAGAGGTTGATGTGAGAAGATGGCAGAAGTCCTTGGCTCTCAGTGGTGAATGGGTGCAAATGAAGCAGCCGACCCTAGCTAAGTAGAAATCTGTGAGCACCTGTCATAGAAGGGGGCTGACTGGAGGAAACAGCATGGAATATAGATGTCTTAATTCACAGGAGAATGGGGAAATCGGGCCCTGTACCCCTAGGCATAAAGACCAAGGCTGCAAAGTCTCCGAAGAGACTCGTTAAAGCACAGATTCTGATCCAGATAGGCACTAAGACCCAGCATGTCTGGGCCGCTCTGGGGTGATGGCTACGTTGTCAGTCCGTGGGTTATACACTATGCATCAAAAGCAGGACTCTAGAATCCAAGAGTTTGTTTCATGTGAGTTCATCATTTGAATAATTTGAGTTAAATGTATTTTTCACTGACCATTTAATTTCTAAATCTGTCTTCAGTGCTTTTTCGGGTGAAGGTTAGTAGAATCCCAGGATTCAGAATCGTGAAAGGAGCTGCAAAGGCCTAGGAAAGTGCTTAGGTTCTCTAATGGAGGCCGAGGTGCTTATCGGAGAACTTGACAGGTGCTCTGGGACTCGCATACCACTGTGAGTCAGTCTGCTTGATTGTTCAGATGTTAAACCTGAGCCAGATCCAGCTGTCAGGAAAGCAAGAGGAGAGTACAGCTCCATCTCCTGAGCCTTTGTTTTTCATCTGTAAAGCTTTCTCTCGGGTTTCTAGGAGCCTTGAACAAAACAGTCCATGTGTTTTACGTTAGCCTCTAGAAGCAAACCCTGCACTAATGAGTACTATGAAAGCGATTTACTGGACAGGGCTCACAGGCAGAACCAGGAGGGAGGGTAGGAATGAGGCATAGTAAGGATGGAAGTGAGGACGTTCAGGATTATTGACACTCCCATGAAACCATGTGCATGGTGGTCATCAGCAGAGGGAGAAAAGGCTATGTTGGGTGCTTAGATAGTGCCTGTTGCATCATGGGAAGAGTATTAGCATGGCTGTTAGCAGTCATCAATTGTTGGTAAAGTATCCCTCTGCTGTATACAGGAGAAACAGGAGATATGACATCATCTAACAAGACAAAAACAAGGTAGGAGACGATATCCATTCCACAGAACAATGGACACCGGGGCTTAGAAGACACAGATGATCCTAGGACAGTTCTAAATGTAACACATCATTAGGAAACTGGGATCTAGTTAGTGCAAGTGCTAAATGATCAGCAATCCTGAATGAGGCTTCTGCTATGACAGTAACGGGAAGTGGGTCCCCAGGTGCCTGGGCTGGATTTTGGCACAAGAAGTATGATCCTCCATGTGAGTGACCACCCTTCCCTCCTGTGGACCATGGACTGGATCACCTCAAGTGACCACCCTTCCCTGCTGTGGACCATGGACTGGATCACCTCGAGTGACCACCCTTCCTTGCTAGGGATCATAGACTGGATCACCTCTCTGGGGTTCTTTTCCTCATCTATAAGACAGGCCTTCTGCCTCTATATCTGCTAGTGATTTGATTTACCACTGAATATTAGATAAACTAACATGGAACCCAGGTTTCTGAATTGACTCATAAGCATGTGACTAAGTCAGCCTATGAGTGCTACTAACAGAGCAGAGTCTGTCCTTCCTTCTTCGATAAAAGGATAACAGAGATAAGGTTTTCTGTCTTTTGTCTTTTGTTTTTTGTTTTTGTTTTGATTTGAAGATGTAACTAGTATGCACATAGCCGCCACCTATGCCTATGGGACAGTGTTCCTTTCTCCCTCCCTCCCTGACCCCTCACTCTTCCTTTCTCTCTTCCACCTTCTACCCCCACACCCTCTTCCTTTTCTTTTCCATCCCTTTCCCACTTTCTCCTTTATCTTGCCTCCCCCGCCTTCCCTCTCTTTCCATACATATGTGCATATATGTACATGAACACATATACATAATATAATTTGTTCATTCCCAGAAATAAACCCACATACCTATGGACATGTGATTTTTGACAATGGAAAAAAGAAAGCATCTTCAACAAATAGTGCTGGTCTAACTGGATGTCTGCATGTAGAAGAATGCAAATAGATTCATATTTATCACCCTGAACGAAACACAAGTCCAAGTGGATCAAAGATCTCAACATAAAACTAGATATACTAAATCTATTAGAAGAGAAAGTGGGGAATAGCTTTGAACGCAGGCTAATGTACACTTGTACAGGAGATAGCTTCCTGAACAGAACACCAGCAGCTCAGGAACTAAGATCAACAATTAATAAATGGGACCTCATATAATGGAAAAGCTTCTGCAAGGAAAAGGACAGCATCAATAGAGCAAAATGGCAGCCTACAGAATGGGAAAAGATCTTCACCAACCCTCCATCTGACAGAGGTCTAATAACCAAAATATATAAAGAACTCAAAAAACTAAATACCAACAAACTAGATAACTCATTTTAAAATTGTGGTAGAGAGCTAAATAAAGAATTCTCAATTGAAGAATCTCTAATGGCTGAGAAGCACTTAAAGAAATGCTCAATGTCCTTAGTCATTAAGGAAATACAAATCAAAATGACTCTAAGATTCTTCTTATACCTGTTAGAATGACTAAGATTAAAAAAAAAACTCAAGTGACAGCACATGCTGGCGAGGATGTGGAGAAAGGGGAACACTCTTCCATGCTGGTGGGAGTACAAACTTGTATAACCACTTTGGAAATCAATCTTGTGGTTTCTCAGGAAATTGGGAATAGTTATACCTCAAGATCCAGCTGTACCACTCCTGAGAATATAACCGAAAGATGCTCCACCATATAACAAGGACTTTTGCTCAACTATGCTCATAGCAGCTTCTTTTGTAATAGTCAGAGACTTGAAAAAACTAAATGTCCCTCAGCTGAAGAATAGATGAAGAAAATATGATACATTTACATAAGGGATACTACTCAGCTACTAAAAACAGACATCACGCAATTTGCAGGCAAATGGATAAAACAAGAAAATATCCTGAGTGAGGTAACCTAGGCTCAGAAAGACTCACATGGTATGTACTCACTTATAAATAGATATTAGCCATAAAATACAGGATAACTATCCTACAATCCAATTTACTCTGAAGAAGTGGGAGGGGCATGCGAGGGTGGGGCCAGGAGGTGAGGAGGAGGGGCGGAGGAGGGGCGGAGGAGGGGCGGAGGAGGGGCGGAGGAGGGGCGGAGGAGGTGAGGAGGAGGGGTGGAGGAGGGGTGGAGGAGGGGTGGAGGAGGGGCGGAGGAGGGGCGGAGGAGGTGAGGAGGAGGGGCGGAGGAGGGGCGGAGGAGGGGTGGAGGAGGGGTGGAGGAGGGGTGGAGGAGGGGCGGAGGAGGGGCGGAGGAGGTGAGGAGGAGGGGCGGAGGAGGGGCGGAGGAGGGGCGGAGGAGGTGAGGAGGAGGGGCGGAGGAGGGGCGGAGGAGGGGCGGAGGAGGTGAGGAGGAGGGGCGGAGGAGGTGAGGAGGAGGGGCAGAGGAGGTGAGGAGGAGGGGCGGAGGAGGGGCGGAGGAGGGGTGGAGGAGGGGCGGAGGAGGGGCGGAGGAGGGGCGGAGGAGGGGCGGAGGAGGGGCGGAGGAGGGGTGGAGGAGGGGCCTGCAATCATTCTGTGAAGTTATTAAATAAATAAATTAATGAAAAGAAGGAAAAAACAATATACCTTGTGCCTCTGCTTTTGGACACCATAGTTCTTTGGCTGTGCGGGGTGGGACAGAAGGCAAAATCAATTGTGCTCAAGTAGGATTCTGATGTTGCTAATTACCAAGATATGGCTAAGCCCATTTTTTAAAAGCAATGGTTTGGCTCATTTAAAATTCCTTTGTTTTCATTTTCAGAATAAAGAAAAGGGAAAAAAATTCAACAGGATAAAAGAACAAAAGAAAGTCCCATAGCAGGATAGGATCTTTGCCAGCATATTTAAGAATCTACATTTCGCCAACTGCCAGGCAGAGAGAGAGAGACTGGAGAGATAATAGAAGGAACTGGAGGAAGAAGCAGGAATCCAGTGACGCCTTCTGCGTGGGTGGCAAAATGTCAGGGATGATGAGGTACTGAATGCTGATTTGTTTTCTTCACTTCATAAGACAGGCTGGAAAAATTACCTAACAACAATGGGATCAGATTTGGGCAGAGCACCCCAACACAGTACTGTTAGGAGAGCTGCCATGCTGGGTACATGATTCCTGTCCTCAGAGGGCACCATGGCAACTGGAAGATGCTCAATGTGATAGTACCAAGGAAGGAACTCAGAAGGGTCTGATGACCAGCTCAGATGACCTGCTTTGGGCAGGGTCTCTGCCACAAGGCCAGGAAGTGAGGAGGCACCTTGTCAGCAGGAAAGTGATATGGCAATGAGATCAGAGGGCCTAACCTCATTGCTGGAGCTAGAAGTCTGGTCTTCACCGTCGCCTAGTGAGCGTGACGCAGCTGCCCTAGGAGGCCAGAGTACTGACCAGAGAAAACATACAGTGTTAATTAAAATGCTATGTTAGTTTCTAAGGATACCTTAACAAAGAGTCATGAACCCAGTAGCTTAAAAATCAACAGTGTGTTCTCCCACACAACTCCACTGTCAGGTTGTCAGTGAGGTTGATTCTCCAAGGAGTCTGGGGAAAAGTCTGCTTCAAGTATCTCCCCTGACTTCTGGAGATTATGACAGTTTTTAGAACCCCTAGATTTGCAGCAGCATCATTCAAATATGCATGCATTGCCATACAGCCTTCTCCTGATGAGTCTCTGCCTTTCCTCCTCTTCCTCTTCTTCCTCCCCTCCTCCTCCTCTTCCTTCTCTTCTTGTTCTTATTCCTCTTTTTGTTCTTCATCATCTCTTCTTCAGACACAAGTCACTGGAGTAAGGACCAGCCTGGTTTACCAGGACCTCATCTCAGTTTAATGAACCACATTACAACATCCCTGTATTAGTCAGGGTTTGCCAGAAAAAAGAACCAATGGTATCTGCAACTACTTATACCTGTATCATCTATTTATATAATCTATATCAGTATAATTCGCATTATCTATGTATCTCTGTATTATCCATATATCTATCCCTATCATACATACACACATATATGTATTATATATATATATATATATATATATATATATATATATATATATCACTATACCTATAGAAATTAGTTTACAAAATCGTGGTGGCTGAGAGATGCTAAGACCTGAATTTGTGAATCTAGAAACAGCAGAGGTTCTATATACAGTCCAGCCTGAATCAGAAGCTAGACTCACAGAGGACCGGTGGGTGGTCTCAAGACTGGAAATGGCCAGTGTGCTAGCTCAAAGCAGGCTGGGGGAAGTGGCTTCTTTACTCAGAGAGGCCTGTGTTCTTCAGACCCTTAGCTTACTGACACTAGCTTCTCATATTAAGAGAGAGAAAATTTGCTTTGTACGTATGAGCACATGAACAAACAACACACGTGCACTCATGCTATACGAACCGGTTCATGCGATATCTGAGAAGTCTCACAATCTGGAGAAGCAGCGAAGTAACTTCCATAATTCAGGTTGGTTTTGATCAAACGTCTGAGTATCAGAGATTGATGGTACCAGTTCATGTGTAAATTTGAATCAATGAACATGCTCCCAGTGCTCCAGGCCAGAAAATGAGAGAGACTCCAGCCGCAGAGTGAATTAGACACATTCGAGGGTTCCAGCCTACTCTGATGAGGATGGATTCTACTCAGCATAATCTCTACCAGAAACTCTTATAGATACAACCAGAAATAATGCTTACCAGATATCTGTGCATCCTATAACACAATGTAGGCATAAGGTTATTGTGTAGTTCAAATCCTGATTTCCTGCCTACAGGTTATGTAAGCACTGCTCCCCAGTTGTCCCCTGATATGTCAATAAAGCAGCTTACAGCCAGTTGCTGAGCAGGGGAGAGACTAGGGCTGGATTTCTTGCTAGCCATGGGAGGAGGAGGAGTGACAGGAGGAAGTAGGGGACTCAGCCACAGGCAAAGGTGCAGGAGAAATAAAAAGATTCGGCTGGCACAATAAAAGAATTAGAAAGCAAGTAACTTGGGGATTATGGCAAACTAGCCACTGGGTGAGAAAATGTCCTTGCATCATTTACAGATAGAATATTGTCCAAAACTGGAAAAAAAAAAAAAAAGGATGCAGGAAGGTCGACCACCAAGCTTTGCAGGGACAAGGTAGGCATGTCCCTTCTAAGTCCTGCTTCACAAAAATGTCTGTCAGATGTTCTGAGCCAGAAGGCTGAAGGTGATTCTCCAATGCTATAAAAAAAACTTTGAGGGACTGACTGTCCAGGAAGCTAAATATCGCTGTCATTTCTACACTTTTGGAAGCTGCTTGCCTGCACTTACTTCATATTTAGGTAATATGCATTGCTTCTTAAGTCTCTGATGGAGTTGAAGACTAGATAGTTATAGTTTCAAAGTTAAATTTAAATAGAAATTAATAGAATGTAAAATACTTTATCAAGGGCTTGTCAACCATACAAATGTAAGTCTTACCTAATAATTTTCATAATTGTTCCATTACATATAGTTTGTTATTATAAGAAAAGGAGTCTTTTATTAGACTTAAAGGGGGAAATGCCAGGGGATTCAGGCAGAGGTCCAGGAAAGACCAGGAGGAAGGAGATGGAGGAGGGGAAAGTCCAAGTATTGCTGGGATGTCACCTGGGAGTAAGACAAAATAACATAGAGGGTTAAGAATAGACTCCAACTGCTCGAGACTGTGTTGTGAAGCTTACTTTTAAACAAATATACCATAGTCTCAATCATTTGTGTGATAGCTTGGTTAAGAAATAAGGTAAGAGAAACAAACACAGCTTTTTAAAAATAACTTCAGCTGTTGATATAAAAATTAACTATTACTACTTCTATTCCCAAATAAAATTTGAAGTTCTGGGTAGATACACTTTCAGTGTACTATTCAACCCAGTAAAATTACCAAAACAGATGAAGGCTCTGTGGAATGACTTAGAAACCTCTTGGGAGAATAATGACAAATATTGTGCTCTGATCTTGGGAACATGACTGAACAATTTAGTCTATAATTATATAAGAAAACTGTGTTTCTAGATACAGCTATTAAAAGCTGAGGAATGATGGCTCCAATTATTTGTGTCTAGGGAGGAATCGTGGTGGCCAGTTCTTATGTTCCAACATCACCCGTGGGTCCTGTGTAAATTAGCCCACATGTCCTTCCCCCCAGCTTACATCCCCACATGCTAAGGCACCCCTGAGTGCTGTAGAGATCACAGATCGCACGATTGTTTTACTGACTGTTTCAAGCCTTCACATATGAGGACATATTACGCGCCCTCAGAAATACTGATCTAGGCTTTCAACCAAGCTCAGTTGGATTTTATAACATTATTTTGTAAGCTTATAACATCTTCTTTAAGGTGTGAACAACTCTGAGAGGAGAGAAAACTTGGAGAGATAGATGAAGGCTTTCAGAGCCTGGCAAGGACAGGAGTGCAGAGCTCACTGGATGGTTCTGGCAAGGAAGGGCATGGTCAAGAGAAGGAGGGGATTATTAAACTATGAACCTAGAGGTGTGAATGGTAAGATCAATATGGACAGCTTTGTCAGAGGAAGTAGATAAAACCAAAGAACTGTGAGAGACCAATTCACTGTGTTCAGACAAACCCAGAAACTCCAACGCAACAGCAGAAAAGCCAGAGGTCATGAGAAGATGCAAGAATTCCTGCTAGGAAGACCACCTCTCAAATTAGGATGGACAGATCAGCCTTGAGGTAATACCTACAGCTTCACCCAGGAAGCTTTTGTTTGGTCTTCAAAAGATGTGCACTGTACGTTTAACCTATCTATGCTCTGTACACCTGTTACTATGAAACTTTGTTGTCAAGTATTTCTTCTCCTGTGGTTTAGTGTTCCTCTAGGGAGCTGTGGAGCTAATACTAGAGAACACAAAGCAGATCAGAAAGGATGAAGAAGCAAACAAGGGCTTGTTTATACGACTGTGCGCCACCTGACGTCACGAATGAGAAGTTGGGATGTCAAGGCCTTCTCAACCCACTCTCCCTGCTAGTGTATCTGCCTTGTTCTCATGGTCTCTAGCCTACCTCTCTTTGCAGCTAGGAATGGTCACAGTGCAGTGGTAGTCTATTCTGTAGTATATAAAACCCACAGTGATGTCCCTGGGTCCTTTTCAGTAGGCCTGTGTCACAGGATTACACACGATAACCCACATAATAACTAGAACAATGACCAGATAAAACCAGTGCGGAACTACCCATCCTGTGCTATGTTACTTTGCACACTGGAGGGAAGACCCTTAACACATGGCTCTGTCAGCCTGGGGGACACTGCTTTCTGTCTCTAAGGGAAGGTGGCCAGCAGGTGGCTTTCCATTAAGACTCAAAGGAGAGCTTGAAAAACCTCTGACAGGGGAACTGACAACACAGTTATGGGCTGGGGCTGAAGGGCTTGAGCCCTCATTTACCGTTTTTTTGGGGGGGGACTGCAGAGTGGCCCAAGTCAGGAGTAGCTTCACAGCCCTCATCACTTAATTAACACGATCAGATTCCATCCTACTTTCCTCCCCGGCACCTGCTATTGATGTGGCTTTCTCAGCTTTTCACTCTGTGAAAGGCTCTTTTATTTCAGCTCCTCCAGCCCCTGGCTTGCTGCATTGCTGCATAGGAAAAGAAAAGGGTGTGTCAGGGATTCTATGAGCACAGCTCTGCACTGTGCACCCCTGGTCTTCACTGCTCTCTTCCCTGCTGTAGTTCCTGGGTGGTCCTTGGCTGGAACGCTCAAAAAATATTTCAATTCCATGCCTGCTCACCAAGGTATGGCAGCCACAACTCTGTCTCACTCATTTACAAGAACTTTTGCTATGTTCTTTTTTTATTTGGGTGAAAGAAAAAGAGGATAAAGAAACAAATTCAGTCGATGAAGAAACAAAAGCAACTCCCTAGGGCTGGAAAGAGACACTTTCAATCCATCAAAGACTCTGAGACACTGACAAGGCACAGAAGCTTCCCAACACACATCACACACAGGCACCAAGGAGCAAACAGAAGCCAAAGCTGTAAAAAACTTGCTCTAAATTTCTGAGAAGTGCAATTCTCTTCTGGCTGGCTTTAGCTCTATCTGTTAGCAAGAGAAGTTTGAAATGGCTGTCAGAGATGAAACACTCACAAAAATTCAGCAAATTGCAGGGCAAGAAGAACCCATTTTTAGCTTTTGCTCCACGTCTAGCACAAAGACATTTCTAGGTGGGTAAAGTGGGAAGGAGTTACATACTGCCCATGCCACTCTTTTTCTCTCTGCTCCACCATTGGGAAAAGAAAGCAGAGAAGTCCTAGCGCCCAGCACTGACCTCTGTCTGAGCGCCCTGGGGCCAGTAAACTCCGCTGGAGTAGGAACCCCATTCCACAGCCTTGCTGCACGCTGCGCTCGGCTCAGACTCCCCCTCCCAGTTTCACATCTCACTGGCTGTGTGGGAGACACAGAAGTGGGAGAAGCACTCCAAGCCCTTGCTTCAACTACCAATTATGACTCGTCTCAAGATTCCAGACACTCGGGCTGCCTTCTGCTGCGGATGAGGACGTGAGGGAAATAGGACTAAGAGGGGAAAAAGAGAATTGAAACCCATTTAAAGTAGGGCTGCTGGCTGAGTTTTTATTTAATTTCAACTGCCAAGAGGGAGAAAATAAAGAGACTTCACTCCTTCAATGGCACCCTTCTCTTAGCCAGCGTACTTCCATCGCCTCTTCAGGGCTCTTTCTTGGTCCTCCACATTTCAGGAGTGATTCATGTCTCAGCCTCTGTCAACAGCGGAGACTTCAGGCATGAGAGGGTCTTTGCACAGCAGATCTGCAACAGCCTCATGGGAGCTCAGAATTAAGAACTTTGAAGGAACTTAGAAGAGAAAGAAGGGCTTTCGTTTTAAGGCTCTGAGAGTCTTTGCTTCCCACTGTGCCCTTGAGTTTGAAGGAGGAAGAAGACAATGTGGAGGGAACCTTCCCCTTTCAATTGACCAACAGAAATAGCCAGTCTCTGTAAAGATTCATGAATAAGAGATTGTATATAATCTCTGTGCTATGAATTATGCAGGGCCTGTGGACAGAAAGGAGGCCACTTCCCACTGGACTCACCTCCGCCACATTCACCTTCGCGTCCCTCATCCTGGCGGGCCCTCCACCACAGATGCCTCAGTCTTTTGGGAAGAAAGTCCAGGAAAAGCGGTCTGTTAAGATCAAACATCCTTGACTTTGGTGAACTCATAAAAGCCTCAAAATTCCTTTCCCTCGATACCAATTTCAAATTACCTAAACTAATTTCCATTTCAGAACTCCTGGCAGAGACTTCGCATTGCAAAATCTAGTTGTTGTTAACCAAGGGGAAAATATGGAAAATGGAAAGCCAACCAGTTTAGAAAAGCAGTGGGCAGAGAAAGAGAGAGGAATGGAAATTCTTTACGCGATGGGTCTGTGAGAGGTATCTGGAGTTGGCACAAAATGCAGCTGTTATCACATAAATTATTTCTAATCCTTTGAATAAACCTGGGTGCTACACCTCAGGTAAACGCTGCTCTGTCTGAAGGACTTTCAACAGAAACACTGGCTTCATATCAGTGAAGAATGAAATCACTGGGAATTCCAGAAGTAGCCAGGAGTGGGCTACAGTCTGCATCCCTCATCACACAGAAACCAGTGACATCCAAGAGTGGACAGCTGAACACAAGTTCAGGCCACAATGGTTACATGAACATTCTAAGCAAGATGTCTTTTGTGTATATGTTTGCTTTTGAGACTTAGTCTCTAACCCAGATTGGCTTCAAACTCATGATCTTCCTCCCTCAGCCTTCTAAGTACTACAGGGATGTATCACAGTGCCTGGATTTGAACCATATATAATATATAAACAATATATGTTATAAATTCAGGATCCCCAGAGAAGTGGGATCCTTCCCACTTTATCTGCTCAAGGACTCCTGTACCTTAGATGTAAGTTCCCACCTATGGGACAGTGTTCACCGTAGAACTCCTTAGTCCACGTTTGCTCTTCTCTGTATAGAATTTCAGCATAGATGGCATTGAGTAAAGAAAAAATGATGTCTGCCCAATAATCAGAGTCTCATAGCATTCTAGCACTACACATAGTTCTGTGGGTAAGTTTATTCTCCTCTGTGCCTGCACACGGCCACCCTTATGCTAGCTCATAACATGTGCTCTCTCTCTCTCTCTCTCTCTCTCTCTCTCTCTCTCTCTCTCTCTCTCTCTCTCTCTCGTGTGCATGTCTCTTTCAAGTTTTAAAAAAATGGAGAAGAGAGATTAATATTGTGAGTCTGTAACACATTCCGCATGATACGATGAACTTTCACGCTAGCTAGTGAGACAGGTGTGGTGGTGGAGGCTAGAGAGCCTGATTTCTGGGGATGAACAATTTGTCCTGGTCTCTGTCTGGAAGCTGACTGGTAGCATGTCAAAGTGCAGAGCCTTTCTACGTCTGTAGCCTCTGCCCCAAGGGATATGTCCATCTTGCTTGGGAAACTCGTGGGTGTCTCACCATCAGAAGCAAATGCATCTTGTCTCCACTCTCTATTGCAGAACAAGTATTTTCCCCAACTCAATCTTTCAATAGAGCCTTAAAATTTAAATGGTATTCCATATATATAATCTTAATCCCTTTGGGACAGTGGCTATTTATCTCACCTCTCTAGGCATCCATGAAGGTTGCCTCAGGGTTGGGACCTGGGTGAAAGGATAAAGTCCCCACTGCTGCCCAAGGCAGATGCTCCCTAGGTAAAAGAATCTGTTCATAAGTTCAGGTACAATGAAGTATATTATTATCCATACCGTACACTGTAATCCACTCTTGTATCCCAAGGGTTCCCTATTATAGACTGAATATCTTGGAAGTTTGCTTTAAAGCCTTTCATTATCAAGTGGTGTGTTAGGAAAGTGAGTATGTCATGAGGAAATTGGCAGGTATCCCAGAGTAATCTGAAGGGCTGGGATTCAGCTAGGCCACCATTCAAAATGTAAGTAATTAAAATTAATTAAAAATCATTAAATAAACCTTCACTTTTGCAATTTAAAGATGCAGCCCAAGTCACCAGAGCTCATAAAAAGATGTGTATGGCATCAAATCTATGTGATGCATTTTTTTTAACCTGAGCATGGACTGTGGGGCATGTTGGAAAAATAGGACACAAATATCAAATCTCCAATCCATCTTTATTCTCCTCAGTTCACTCCAGAAACACAACATGCTCATTTTGTACATCTAGTCCATCCTGATGGCATATCTCATTTCCCAGGCACTGACAGCAAAGGATTTGTAGCCACAAGGCCAGGCCAATCTTGCTTCTTAAGTGTTGGGTCATATGCATCAAGTGAATGAATGATACCTCCTCCCACACTGTAGAAAGGGTTTTCCCCCATTGAAATCATGGGTAGAAACACAGATGCCGGTCCATGTGTGTGGCTTTCAGACATTCCTGGTGCTGATTTACCCATTGACTCTCTGATTGTAAATCGACACTATTTCTTATGTAATGCGCAGGTGCTCAGCATTCCACAGGGCCCTTGCTCTCCAGCTTCTTATAAAACAAAATAAGAAGTTACCTCGAATTCCTCACCATCCAGTTTGGATGGATGGATAATAGAGGCCAGAACCCACCAACAGCACCAAAGATACAATGTGAGAAAGATCAGGAAGTGTGGTCTAATCAGAGGGAACAGGTCACCGTGGTGAGTCACCGAAGGTTATGCTTGGTCCCTGCTCCTCTTCACGCTCTCTCTGGCTTCTGGTCAGCCACGATGTGAGCAGCCTCTATCACACCTCCCTACAGGTATAGACGCTGACTTGCCTTCTACACCGTGATGAATTGAACACTCTAAAACTGTGATCCAAGATAAACATTTCCTCCTTTAAGCTTCTTCTATCACACATTTTGTCAGAGTGACATCAGAGTAATTGGTGGAAAATAAAAGTTGAGATTAGGTAAAATGTCAAATGAAGGAAAGTATTTAAAATCAGAAAAAATCGCTCTCTAATTCTTCTACCTCTTCTCTCTCTCTCTCTCTCTCTCTCTCTCTCTCTCTCTCTCTTTCTCTGTCTCTCTCTTTCTCTGTCTCTCTCTTTCTCTGTCTCTCTCTTTCTCTGTCTCTCTCTCTGTCTCTTTCTGTCTCTCTCTGTCTGTCTCTCTCTCTCTCTCTCTCTCTCTCTCTCTCTCTCTCTCTCTCTCTCTCTCTGTGTGTGTGTGTGTGTGTGTGTGTGTGTGTCTAACTCCCTGGGGTACCCCCTTCCCCTTTTCCTTTTCTCATTTAATAAACTCTGTATAGCATAAAAAATAAAGTCAGAAAAATCCTTTTCTATAATCACTTCTCATAGGATTGGGATTCAGTACAATGGGCATTTTAGGCAAGAACTGACCTCTATAGACTTATGCCCTCTTTCTCAAGACAAAAAACAAAATAATTACGTAACTCCTAACCAGCCTTTTAGTTGAAATGTAATCACATTTATTATGCTGAGAACAGATATCCAGGTGACTATACTCATTGTGCAGACTGGAAAATCTGAAGAATTTGAAAATCAAACTATAGTTTCAGCTCAAAGAACCAAGAAAATTTATTCTGAAGGAGAGTGTGAGGATTGGGGAATGAAAATAATGGCTGCTCTCAAATGCTTGAAGAACCATTACTTAAGGAGACAAATTGTTCTTGGGTAATAGTATTTTCTTTTTTGATAGAGACTCATAGCAAATAATAATGTAAGACAGATGTAAAAAGAAATGGAACAATAAGAAGAGAGAGAGGGTCTCAAATTGAAGCAGAATGGTCCAGAAGACAGAGTAGGGTGCCTTCCTCTTTATCACGTGCAGGTGCAAAGGGATCGCCAGAAACTCTGAGCTCAATGCTGTTTATTCCATATGAAGAAAAAGTTGTAACCAGGTCAAAAAATAAAAGTGCACCTGAAGTAAAAGGGAAAAGTATAGGTCAACACAGAAGAATTTTCTAAGAACTAAAGCTGGCTGGCCAATACAGAAATGAGATGTTTTGTGCGACAGCAGAGAAGTCTCTCTTGTTGGAATAGCTAAAGAAGCTAGTTGCAATAAATGTCTTCTATACACTGGAAAGAGAAATGATATTTCCACAAAATCATCTCAGGCTCCAGGAGCCTTTGACGGGCTGAAACTATTCCCACAGTGGGAGATCTTAGCCCAAGTCTTCACTTTCCCATTATGACCAGGGTACGACATAGCTAAGCATCAAGAATAGCACTGGATGCAGAGATTTCCCGAAGGAAACACCTGGATTTCCCATTTCCTCATTTGCTGAGGAACCCTCACTATCATGAGTCATCAAGTACTCCAGAGGAAGCCAATGCCTGTTGACCTGCATGGCCTGAGGAAGGGGACCACCCAGAAGACAGGATATCTACCCCCTGATGTAAACTTCAGAGACCTATTTGTAGAGAGGCTATCTTTCCACCAGGTTAGTGGTTCTCAACCCTCCTAATGCTGCGGCCCTTTAATACAGTTCCTCGTTTTGGGGTGATGCCGTGAAATTACTTTTGTTACTATCTCATAACTGTAATTTTGTTACTTTTATGGACCATAATACGAATATTTTTGGAAGCAGAGGTTTGCCAAAGGTGCTGTGGCTCACAGGTTGAGAACTGCTAATGTATGTGGTTCTTCTGCCCTTTGAACACCACATTTCCTGCAGAAGGGTAAGCTGTTTTGTTTTTATTTAGACAGAGTCTCTTATTACCTGGGCTGGCCTCAAAATCACTATGTAGCCTAACGCTCGCCTTTAACCACTGATTCCCCTGCATTCACTTCCCAAGTACTAGGATTATAGGTATGCCCAATCACCTGTAGTTAGGTACTCAAGTTACTTTAACATGAGTACTTGCTATGGATTAGATGGTATCTCCACAGTAAAAATGATTTGCTGAAGTCCTAAGCTCTTAGAACTCAAAATATGATCTTATTTAGAAATAGGGTCACTAAAGATGCAATAGTCAAGAGGAAGTCAGTAATAATGGACTAAAATGTGCCCTTAATCCAACATGATGGTGCCATTGTGAAAAGTTGGCTAGGACAAAGTAGATTCTCACAATCTGCTATTTGGATTTGCTTCTTGGGCAAGTACTCATCCCTGCAGTTCCAAACCAAGTTAACAACCCATGCTCTGGGGGTTCTAGGACCAAGCAAGTGAGCACCTAAATATCTGTGTTTATACCCACAGACAAAAGCAGCTCTCTGCCATAATTACAGAAGCCTGCCTTTGCAGTGAATTGAGAGCCCCATAGCTGCCCATGGTGCAAAACTTAAATGACAGCCAAGGACTCATCTATAGACATTTAGATCACCCTCTCCAAGGCTCTGGGAACACTGGGGAAAGTGGGGCTATAAATAAGTAAGATCCAAAAGACAGGAAGAAGGGCTGTAAAATGCCACTCTCTAGACTGGATGCACTCATTTTAATCAGGAGCTAATAGACCTGCATTTACCTACATTGTCCTATACACAACTAGCTTTGTTAACAGTCAGTCATAGAAGGAAGAGAGGCTCACAGGTCCCTACCCTTATTGCTGGGCTGTTGGTTATTGGTAGAGTTTGACCAAGTGACTAATATTGTCCTCAATTGTGTAACCATTTGTGCTGGCTAGCTTAATGTCAACTTGACACAAGTTAAAGTCATTTTGGAAGAGGAAATCTCAGTTGAGAAAATGCTCCCACCAGACTGATCTGTGGGAAAGCCTGCGGTGGCTCTTGTTTTATGACTGATGATTGATATAAGAGGGCCCAGTGCACCGTGGTGGTACCACCCCTGATTTGGTGCTCATAGGTGCTTTCTATAAGAAATCAGGCTGACAAATCCATGAGGAGCAAGCCAGGAAGCTGCCATGCACTCCTCCATGGTTTCCGTTTTAGTTCCTGTCTCCCCGTTTCTGCCTTGAGTTCCTGTTCTGACTTCTCTCAGTGATGGAGTGTGATCTGAGAATTACGAGATGAAACAAACCTTTTCCTTCCCTAAGTTGCTTTTGGTCGCGGTGTTTTATCTCTGTAAGAGAAAACTGCTGCTAAGCTTCCAGGCTAAATGGTATTCACCGATTCAAGTAAAGATGAGAATGTGAGTTTGTTACACAGCAGCAGCAGCGGCGGCAGTGGAGGTGGCAGCGGTGGTGGTGGCTGAGGTGAGAGTATGCAGTAGACATAACTTGCTAAAGAGAGCCCTGTGGACACCTTGATTAGGGATTTGTGTCTCCTTAAACTGTGAGGCAACAATTTGTCTTTCTTTTTTCCTTCCTTTCTTTCTTCCTTCCTCCCCACCCCCTCTCTCTTTCTTTGTGTTTGTTTGTTTGTTTTATATACTGTGGTGTTTTGCATGCGTAGGTGAAAAAGTTGGATTCCGCTGGAGCAGGGGAGCAGGAGTTACAAACAGTTGTGAGCTGCCATGTGGATTCTGGGTACTGAACCCAGGTCCTCTGGAGGAGCAGGCAATGCTCTTAACAGCTGAGTCATCTCTCCAGCACCAACAATTTGTTTCTTAAAGCTGCCCAGTTCATTGTACTTTGTGATGGAAATTCTAGGAAATGAAAACAGCATCTCTCCCAATGTGTCCTTGCTCACGAAGCAAACCAACAGTAAACATATCTGTTCATTCCAACCCCTTGCCAGAAGGCTGGGGATGTTCCAAAACTTGTGTGTGGTTCTTCCTGGTTGCTAGATTGTCTGAAATCCTAAGGAGAAACAGGGCAAGTAGAACACAGTTTTCAAAGTGATTTTAATTGATTAAGCTAGATACTGCATTGTTTTGGAATTTAGTTAATTTATTCATAAATAGGGGAGAAAACTCTTATACTTTCTCCCTGTGGTTTTGTCTCTTGGGTAATGACAAGGTGTGGGAAGTACGTGCACATCTGAGCTTCTCAGCCAGGAACACAGGGGATGGACACCGGACAGACATTCTCTCTAGAAGGGCCAGAAACTAAAGCCAGGCTAGAAAGAGTCCAGGACAGCAGAAAAGTCCAAATAATGAGCGCTACAAGTAAAGCAGAGATCACACGTGGGTGCTAGAGTAGGAGGAACAGCCAGGGTCAAGAGCAGCGTGCCGTGCAGGCCAAGGGCAAGCAAGCGTGGAAACGGTTAGCAAGCCTGGGCTTCCCAACCAGACAAGTGGAGACACTGGCTTGGGGCTGACTGCAGCATGTGGGGTTTGTTTTGTTTTGTTGGAATTGATCACTACACTTTGGGCAATATCATCCACCTTCTGTCCCATGCATAAACAAGCTTACTGTGTGAGGGCTGATGAGGGTTGGAATACCAAACAAATCAAGAGATTAAGATGTAGAAAACCAATGCTTGGGAGAAGCACAATTAGGCAGTTTTGACAATCCCATCCTTCCTGGGATGAGGTCATCTCTGTGGGTGTTGGTGGCTGACACTTACACCCTAGCTCTTTTATGGTGGGAGTGTTTTCTATCTTAGAACAATAAATATCAACTCCTCATAACTTGAATAAAAAACAAAACCAACCTCAATCTGAAGACAGCCAGAAACACCTTGTCTTTCTGTGTTATTTCCTCATTAGAGCTCTGACCTACTCATTTCTAACTTACAAGCTTAGAGTTTTTCAATCTGCAAAGCAGAGGCTCTGTGTTAAATCTCAGTCCAATAAAGGCTGAGGTCAATGTGTCTCTGGAGCCCTCAGCCTTCCCCCTGTGGGTGGCTGGTGCTGATGAGAGAGGGACCTGGTGACCCAGAGTGAGGTCAGCATGTCTCTGGAGGCCTCAGCCTCTCCCGTGGGTGGCTGGTGCTGATGAGAGAAGGACCTGGTGACCCAGAGTGAGGGCCACATATGTTAAAGTGGGGTGCAACATCTCCCCAGAGTTCAGTAAGCAGCAGAGGCAAGCCACAGGGAAGCTGTAATGTTATATAATAAGTTGGTAGGGATTTTATTCTCCTTTCATACAAGGCATTCAGAGATTTCTGGAAATGAAGAGAATGGCTTTTGCATGGAACGGTGAAACTCAGTGCCCTCTTTCACCAGGGTGGACACATCTCTTATTAATTGCTCACCTTTACCATTGGATAATGCAAACCATTTGTCTTTTCTCTCAAAAAAAATGTGTACGTGCTACCCAATACAAGTCACATCTGCAACTGATCTGTATTTAGGAGAGTCTGCTAATAGTCTCATTGAGGGCCACTGTAGGCTAAACACGCTGCACGTGTTATCTCAAATGACCACATCCCCGCTGCTCTCTGCTGCAGGGGTTCATATCGCCACCTGTCCCTGATGAGAGAAAGGGCCTGTGTGACTGTCATATGTTCAGGGCCACATGCTTTATAAACAGCCATGCCAGGACCTTGAAGTAGGATGGTCCTAACTAGAATTCTAAACAGTGTTTACTAGTGGTATTTTAACCTAGCTATGAGTGGATCTGTTCATAGTGCCAGACAGTAAGTTTTTCCTATTGGAAAAGGGTAAGAGAAAAAGGTGAAAGCAGTATTCTCCTCATGAGGCTTTTGCTAAACCTTTTATTTCCATATTTCCTGTTTAGCTTTTATTGTCCGTCTGCTTCAGCCTAGAGTCACCTGGGGGAAAACAAACCTCAGATGAGAAACTGCCCAGAATAGATTGGCTCATGGATATGTCTATAGGGCATTGTCTTGGTTGCTAACTAATATAAAAGGGCGCATACCACTGTGAGCATCATCTTGAAACAGAGCTAAGAAAGCTGTATAATAAAACTATATAAACATGAGCCTAACAGCATACCAACAGAAAGTGTTATTCCGTGATTACTGCCTTGAGTCCCTGCCCCAGATTCCATCAACGATAGACTGTGGCACGAACGTGTAAGCCAAATAAGCCCTTCCCTGCATGAGTTGCTTTTGGTCAGAATGTTTCATCATATCCACTTGTAAATGTTGTTTTTATTTCCTTGGAGGAGGGGCTGAGGTGAGAGCTGTTCCCAAGCTTTACAAATACATGGCTTGAGTGAGCCCAAGGCTCTTCTATCTAACTATGCCTAGGCCTAGGGCTGGAAGCATCTAACTTCCGCACAAGCTAATCTTCTGCAAGCCTGGACCTTGAAGGCTAACCTAGGCCTAGAATGTTTCAGCCTCCAAGAGCTACTGCTAAGTAAACTCACCCTTTCTAGTTTCTCAACTCTGGCTGGCAGGTGTAACTCGGCTGACTCAGAGCCCCTCTTTAAGCTGACTGACTGAGCCTGGCTTCTCTCTGCTTCTTACTGAATTGCTCTGCTTGGAAAAACTGCCTCTGAACTCCACGAACTGAACTGCACAGAACCACACCAAACTGCGCTGTACTCTCGAACTCTACTGTACTTCTGTACTGTACTGTCCTCTCTTTTACCCTCTCTAGCTGCTCTTAAGTAGCCTCTCTTGAATGTCTTATGTCTGACTCATTCTCCCAAATCTTTCTGACTTGTCACTTTGTTGGTCCCTCAATTAGACATTATTGCTGAGATTAAAGATATGTACTAAAGGCATGTCTGCTTTCCAGCCAGAGGGACTAAAGGTGTGTATTTGAGCCAGAGGGATTAAAGATGTTACTAAGGGTATGTCTGTATTCCAGCAGGATCACACAGACCTGTCTTTGGATGTGATCTCTTGCCAAAGCAGCCATGTTGCTGGATTGAAATTCCTCTACGCAACTGGATTAAACTAGAACACCTACAACTTTGGGCTTCCCCGGCAGCCCTCAGCTCACTCAGTGTTCACATTTCCCCCACTTTATGCTACCTCTCTAGAAGGAATATGATCTTTCTTGCCAACTTTGACTCTTCCACTCATCTTTCTCTCCTTCCAATGCCAAGTGACTTCCCAGCAAGTCAGACCTAATAGGCACAGCGAGTAACTTCATGTAACACTTACAGCTAAATTTCTAGGTGCTGTTTCTTTGTGGGTTATTTTCTCACCTAATCCTTAAAATATCCACAAAGCAGAAGGCATTATATTCTCTATGTGGATGAATTATCCATTCAGCCGCCTCCATTCCTGCTCTCTCATTCCTCAAATTTATTGAAATAGTTTTGTTCCCTGTACTGAAGAATGAAGACCCGAGAGAGACTGCAGACAGAGACCACTTCTCCTTTTCTTCGTGGCACATTGAATGGAACTGTAGTTGTTCCATCTTTGACCAGGCAATCTCTCCTCTGTGTGGGGAGCTGAGGGTGTTTATGCCTACATCACAGAGGACAATAAGTGAGACACACTGGGAATAGTGGCTACCAACTAACTGCCTGAATTAAGGCGAAGATGGACAGGCAGCCCCACCTGCCATCTCTGTCTTGCTTTAGTCAGTCTGTGTTTAAAGTGCATCCTGACAAGTCCACTAAAGATGAAAGAGGTGCTGGGGCAAGGGACAATGGGCTGGCTAATTGCAGGAATAAACTTTATGGCTTGGGGACAGGGCCACCGTAAACCTTCTCCATGCTATGCAGCATAGGTCGGGATGGCAACAGCGTGCCTTGGCTGGTAGTTTTACTTGGCTCCTCAAGGGAGCAATGGTGTGCCAGCCAGCCTGCTCTCTGGCTGCCTCCCTTTCCATGTGAGGTCTGCCATTGTTGAATCTTGAGGTAGTTGGAGATCCTGGCACAAGGCAGGATCTGTGAGTCCCAGGGCTTCAGAGGATGTGAAAAGCTCAACTCCAAGGGGTTGGTTGAGATGCTCAACTCCAGGGATTGATGTGAGATGCTCAATTCCAGGGGTTGGTTGAGATGCTCAACTCCAGAGGTTGGTTAAGATGCTCAACTCCAGGGGTTGATGTGAGATGCTCAACTCCAGGCCTTGGAGCTTCAGAGTCTTGAGTTGTTCCCCATACATAAGACCACAGGGCATCAACTTTTAAAGGTCATCTCATCCATCCTCCTGCCTCTTCTTTTGGATCAATTCAGAATCATTTCAGGCTAAAAATGGCTTACAAACTGCCAAGTATAAAATTGTGTGTGGATTTATTTTAACAACTTACATGACTCAAAACAAGTCTTCTTGAGTCTAACTTTAATCACCTGGGACAAGGGCTACTTCCTCTTGTGAATTGGTGGAGGGTGTCTCAGTAGCATCTTGAATCATTCAGAGGGCCTTGGGACTCAGCATTATATAATACATATTTATTGCCTGCTGAGTCCTTGGTGAGATGTTGTGGATGAGAAGACTCCATGGGCACATTGAGCTTTCTCTCTCATACAGGAAGCAGCTTTTCTGCCAGGTGTGGTGGCGTATGCCTGTTATCCAACACTCAGGAGGATAAAGTAGGAGGATCGTGAGTTCAAGGCCAGCCTGGGCCACAGACAGAGCACAATTCTAACGTCTGTAACTATGCAGAATGTCACTACCGACATCATAAGTCCACCAGAGGGGTTGGGAGCCAGTGATTTTATCCAGAGCCAAGTAATTCCTTGGTGTAGGAAAGCTGTGTGAGAGGCCATCAGTCCCACAAAAGCTGGGTAGGGAAGTCTGGGCCAGTCAGGAAGAGTTGTCTGCACAGAGGAAGAGGCCGGAAGAACCCGGTTCTGGAGTTCTGCCTCTGCTGCCATCAGTCCTCCCTGTAGATCACAACTATTACATGCTGTTCAATTATGTTTTTTCCAGCCAACCATGTTCTGAGTTGATGGTTATTGAACACACATCTTCCCTAGATCCAAGGTGGATCAGAGAAGCCTCATCACTATAGTCTGAAGGTCTATATTCCCATAATTAATACATTGAAATCTAGTCCACAGATTACTAGTACTGGGAGGTATGAGCATTGGGAGAAGACTGGCTACAAGGGACTAATGTCTTCATAGAAGAGACTTCAGACAGTAAGTTTACTTCTTACCACCTGAAGACAAGCTAGAAGGTTCTGACTCTTAACCAGAAGGCACCTTGTTTGGGAACTTTCCTGTCCCTAATATTGTAAGAAATAGACATCTGTTGTTTTCTGCCATCTAGCATATATTTTGTCATAGTGGCCTAAACAGAATAACATGCATACCTTTGTGTGCAGAAGACATTTGAATAAGAATAACTTAATGACAAACATGTATTGATCTCAAGCCTGCTGTAAAACACTATGGAGAGGGAGAAGGAAAGAAAGTGGAAAGACTCCGAGGATCTTAAAATGCAGTGGAGAATAAAACTGTGACAGTGTAATGTCATCTTTGTTTTGTTTTGTTTTTCAAGACAGGTTTTCTTGTTGTAGCCTTGGATTTACTTTGTAGACCAGGCTGACTCCAAGGTAATAGCAATCCACTTGCCTCTGTCTCCCTGTGAAGTCATCTTAAAGTGTTGTCCCCTACAAACCAATCCCTTCTTTGTCACCTTGCTTTATCTCTATAGTAACTATGTACATCACACAACGTATTGCAATGTCTGTTGTTTGTTGGTCTCTCACTTGTGGTTGCAATGTCCCACGAATCCAGAAGCATTGACTTAATTTGTACTCTATTCTGGAGACTAAAGCATGCATGCATGCTGCATGATAGAACTTACATGTCTACTTGTCCATCGCATGCATCCATTTATCCCACCCACCCACCCATCCATCCATCTATCCACTCATCTATCCATCCATCTGTCTGTCTGTCCATCCATCTATTCATCCACCCACCCATCCATCCATTCATCTGTCTGTCCATCCATCTATTCACCCACCCACCCATCCATCCATCTCTCTGTCTGTCCATCCACCCATCCACCCATCCACCCATCCATCCATCCACCTCCTCATCTACACATATATCTATCTGCCAACCTGCTCACCTCTCACCTATATATGTGTTTATGATAGCATAGAAGAGTTAATGAATGCTTTAAAGCAATCAATTATTTTAAGAATCCAGAGAAAGAAGTAAGCACACAAAAGGTGCTAAATTAACATCATTAGTCATTACAAGACAGAAGAGTAAAAGCCCAGTAAGAAAGCACTACATACCAACTATAATGGATAAAATTTAAAAACCTAACAAAGCACTGGATCGCATAAAGTGCTGGAGCAGTTGAGCCTCTTAATGCTGCTGGGAGAAGTGTAAAATGATGAATCTCCTTTAGGAAATGGTTTTAGGCTTAAAAAGTTAATCATATACTTAAGCCAGACATTAACTTTCTACTGTTTGCCCATGACAAGGAAAAACACATGTTATGTCTAAGTGTATCCCCCAAATCCACACTCTAGAAACCTGGCTTAAGCTTGCCATATTTGGTTTAGGTCATGACTACTCTGACATCATAGGCAGGTTGATGGCATTATTAAAGGGGTTGGCAGAAGGAGTTGGCTCTTTGTCAGTCTACCTTCTCCTGTATGTGGATACAGCATCCCTGCCCTCCAGAGGATGCAGAATTCATGGTGCCATCTTGGAAGCAGAAAGACGCCCACTCCAGATATGAACATTTTGACCTTGGAGTCCCAACCTCTAGACCATAATACATTTTTATTTTTTGTAAATTACTCAGTATCCATTGTTCTGCTGCAGCAGCTCACATAATACAGGATCCATTGAGTAAATGAAGCCAGAGGAACAGTGTGCTTTATGTGCTTTCATTTACATAAAATTCTAAATATTTCCACCCGATCCATAGTGACACAGGAGCCTGTTGGCTGCCTGGGAACTGACTGGAGGGTACAGAGAGGTGTGGAGACAGATGACACAGACATAAAGGAACACAAGGGACTCTGGGATATAATAGACAAGCTCATTATCTTGATTATGATGAGAGTTTCATAGGATACACTTGCAGAGAAATTCATATTATCAACTATTGTTTATTATATATTAGTTTTGTCCCAATTAAAAAAGAGAAAATATTAAAAGCTATATTTTTGAAATTTTTCTTTATAAATATTCAAGTTGGCCAGGACATTTTCTAAGTCTTAAATATTGGACTGAGGGTATAAGGCATCTATGTCCAGCTGCAGGGACAATTAGGAAGAACTTTGGCTGATGTATTTTGAGAATTTGTCAAGTGTCTGCCAGATTCTATGTCAGCCAAACCCTGCAACAATCACAAGGTAGTTTCTCTCTGTGTGTCTCTCCATCTCTCTGTCTGTCTGTCTATCTCTCTCTCTCAATTTTCTTTGTTTTTTTTTTTTTGTTTTTGTAGACCAGGCTTGCCTTAAACTCAGAAATGCACCTGCTTCTAGGGTTAAAGGTGCAAATCATCACTCAGTTTAGGGTAGTTACTCTTACCACCACCAGTTTCAGGTTACAGAAATAAATTCATGATCTTTGATAAGCAATTTTAAATTCATTCATCAATATTAAAGTGATATAGAACATCTACTACTCCGAGAACTTGGGAGCGGGGTGGGTAGAGGGTTGGACTGAGACGGTTGTGTCTACTGACAAGCACTTACTGTAAATATTGAAGCTGAAAATTACTTTTATAACTCCAAATACAGCAAATGCTACAAATCTGTTTGTACTTTTTCAGTATTATTATGTTCTTACCCCTGTCAACACCAACTTCTTCCTCTCTTCTCCACCTATCACCGTCACTACCTCCATCATCAGCTTTCACTGGGCTGGATCACTTCCCATTGCTCTCGCTTGCTCGTGCCCCTCAGTGCAGCCAGAGTGGGAGGCTGTAGCACGCTGTACTCTTTTGCTGCTCTCTTAATTCAATTCCCCCACTTTTGTTGGGACACTAAAAACCCAATCTCTAATCCTAACTTGACCTCTATGTATTTTCCCTATTCTGTCTTATATGATGCCTCCTCAGTTCTCTTCGCTCTCACCAGCATCCTCCCTGCTTTCTAAATATATAAATGGATCCCACTGCAGTCTGGACAAGTCCCTGCAAACGGAGGCTGTTGCAGTGTAAGAGCAGCAAGAGAGAGCCTTCAGGAGATGGGTGGGTGGTGTGAGCTCCTCCTTTGTGGGTAGGATCAGATGCCCTTTAAATGGCTAATGGAAGGAAGCTTGTTCCTTTTGCTTCTTTGTCTTAAGCTCTGTAAGGACACTGTTGCTCCCATTTGGAGAAGCCAGGGTTCTCTCTTAGGACAGATACCAGAAAGGCATCAGACACCGAACCCCTCAGTGGCACAGTCTCGGACTTGTCAGTCTCTAGAACTGTGAGAAATAAACGCCTGCCTTGTATCAATTATCCAGTCTATGGTATTATGTTACAGCAGCAACGTGGATTACAGAAAAAATATCTGCCTGTGTTCTTTGTGGTTGATACCCTAGAGTGCCCTTTCTGTAGACTTCTGAACGGCTCGCTCTTTTGCTTTCTGGTCTTAGCTCAAATTTTAGGACTCCTTTTGCTGTCACGAATGAGGCAATTCTGCACTTGACGTCAAAGAGCTCTTTTTACACGTGTGTGTCCCGGGCTCCTACATGGCCCGTATGCCTGCTTGATCATCGTATTACTTGTATGTTGCCTGACCATCAGGGCAGGAGATGTATCATCAGTTCATCCTTGCGGTTGTCCTCTCAGAGCTTAGAGCAACACTGGCAACGTGGTTAGAGAATGAAATGCCCCTCACAGGCTTCAGTGTTTGAACACTGGTTTCCAGAGGGTGGCGCTATTTTGGGAGGTTGTGGAACCTCACAGAGAGTCATGGGAAGTAGGAACAGAGGCGTTACAGCCCAACCCCACTTTCTGTTCTCTGTGATTGCTGTTCCACCACGGTGAGATGGTGTGGGGAGCACCGTCTGCGCACTCCGGCCACCAGTGAGTCCCTTGCAACCATGATAGCATGTATCCCATCAAACCTGGTTTCAAAATAACCCCGTGCTCCTTTAGGTTTCATCTCATCAGGCATTTGGCTAGAACAATGAGAAGAGTAGCAAATACATCCAGGCACCCATAGGTGCTTAACGACTGTTAAATGAACACACTTGCTGTGCAAAAGAGTAGGTGGTGTGCCAGAAAGCTGCACTCTCAAACTTGGCCTATAGACCCTACAGCCCAATGCAGGAGGCCAGCAAGGGCAGTACATCTTCTTGGATAAATGCCACTCCCAATGTGTCTGGCTGCATGCTAATAATTTTTCTTAATATTGTTTAAGGCATCAAATAGGGAATGTTTGGGAAATCTGACAGGTTATCCAAATATAAAATTTGCCATACTTTAACTGACCTATACTCGCCCTTAGACTTCACTCCTTTCTGATTTCGTGGGGTTACACAGACTTGACCTGGTCTCAGAGCTGGGCTAAACATTGCTTAGCAACACCTGGCCTTACTGCCTGCACCCCCTCAGAACTTCTTGGCTATGGTTGTTTGTTTGTAAAATAACCTCAATCTAAACCCCAAACTAGTTGAATATTCACAACTGCTTCTGAGCCTCACAAATCATTTGCTTCTTCAGAGCTATTCTGAGCACAGAATTTAGCAGCACCTCTCCTTGGATTGCTGAACCTGCCAGCTCTTCCCGCTGGCTGCCAAGAATTAGCAGCATCAGTAAATAGTCAGAAAAGTCAGCTGTAAATAACCCGAGTTTCCGCCCATTATAATCAATAAATAAACTATAGTGGTACTGGGCAGTGGCCCAGCTTATTAGGGGGTCTTTCTGTGGCTTTTATGGAGCCTCACTCTTCCATGGGTCTCAGTGGTAGTGGGCAAGCAACACCAGGAAAGAAATTCAGATGGGAAAGCTAATGGGGCCAGAGATAAGAAACAGTCTGAGTTATGCAGCATTTATTTTAAAATCCTTCTTTGTGAGGGCTGTTTCCTAGATGCAAGGAGCCAGGCAGGAAACAAAAGAATTTTCCTTTTTACTCTTCTTTTTAAACAAACAAACTATTCCATGTCTGTCTGTTTGTAGATGGGTGTCACTGACAACACAGAGAGACGAGAGAACCCAGACAATGAAGCCAGTCCCTGCCCACACACTGCCAGACATAGGGAAAAAAAGAACAAAACCAGAGGAAAGCCATTGAATAAACACAATGGCCTGTCTTCTACCTTTCTGGTGGCACAAAGCCCAACTGGCCGCCAGCATAGTTCTCCCTTCTCCCCACCCCCACCTCACTCTGTCTAATTCAAGAGCACTCCTGCTCTGGGTTCCCTTTCTACTTCCTCACAGGAGAAGAGCACAGAGCTGGCTGGTTGCCTGGCCCCCAGGTTTGACTAGCACCGTAGCTCAGAGACCATCTTTGAATGACCCTGCAGGTTAGAGTGAGTGAAGGCATTTTTCTTGTTTGTATATGGTGAAATGTAGAAACAGTGCTTTATGAAGAGGGCTGAAGGGTGCCTAAGCTTCCTTAGGAAGGCCCTGGCACCATTTCCTGCTCGTCTTCCTTGAGTTGCTATGGCTCTTGCTATAGCTCATGCATGGCAGAAGAAGCTCTTCCACTACTTCATAATAGCCCTTGGCAGAGTCCCCTGTAGGCAGAGATGGAGAAAGGTTTGACAAAGGCCCAAGCTCTAGGAGGACTTGGCCGGCCGTGGCATGGGGAGAGTAAGGATGGAAAGAAAACAGCACCAGGTATATGACCCACACCAGTCTACATGAGTGGGTGAGTGGGTGTGTCTGTGTGTATACGAAGACAACTAAATGTGACTTTAGACATTTTCAAATGAGTAAATGAATAAAACAATGAGTATGATATTCTGTAGCCTGATGTCCTCAATCTCAGTACGTGGACTTCTTAGATCACCAAATCCCCAAGATATTTCAATACTTAGCCTAATAAATCCAGTTAGTCATCTGCCAGTCCTAAGTTCAGTGTTTATTTACCATAAACATCATTTCCTTACTGTGCAAATTTCCTGACCTCTGTAGAAAATAAACATGAGTTTGATATATGAGTTCAGCATTTAACACGTAGGAAGCCTCGGACAATAAGCTGACTTCTCTGGCCCTATTTTTTACCCACAGATGTGGGTTATCCATCCACACGCTCGGGGTGGGATGCCTCCATGCAACTGCCTGTGTTTACAGGTTGCGAATGCATTTGATACCAGGTGTTATTTCACTTCCTTTGCTCATTAGCCCTGGACAGGAGGCAGCTACCTCTGATGGATTCTGAGTTCATACAGATCATGTTCAGGTGACAGTGATTGGTTGGGGGCAGCTCGGACTCAGAGCCCTAAGAAACAGGAATGGCTTTCCCAGATAACAGAAGCCTAGCAACTACCTTCCAAACACTTCCTGTAGCTGAGTCAGTGCCATGGCCCATGCTTAAGGCTACTGTTGGTTTCAGTTGTGGGTTTACATCGGTACTTAAAACAAGCATAACACAAATTGCTTAGTGTTTGCGTATGTTCCATATAAAACAAAAACAAAATATGGCCATAAAACAGTACTGGCTCACAAACCCAGAATATTATAAAATCAGACAGCAGACCTAATGAGAGCTGGCGTGAAGTGAATGAGCAACGCTCCTTTGAGATCCACCAAGATCCATCTCTATGGAACGTGGGAGGCCAACGATTTGAGGGAAAGAGAAGAGGGGCTGGGCCAGGAGGAGGAAGGAGAGGAGAGTGGGACCACAGCATTTCCTAGAAAAAGCAGGAACAGAAAAACAGAGACTACAGGATGAGGCTTCTGGAGGGAAGGGCCAGTTTTCTAGACGCAGCATGAGACTCGCAGCTTAGGGGAAAGTGTATGGCTCTGTCAGTAAAGTGCTTGCTATGCAGCACCCATGAAATAAAAGATGGATCTCATGGTTGCACGCCTGTCTGTAATCCCAGGAGGAGAGAGAGACACAAGTGACACTCGAAGCCTGGAGGCCTGCCAATCTAGGTGAATCTGTGAGCTCCAGACATAGTGAGAGATCCTGTCAAAAAAATCAAGGCAGAAAGCTCCTGAGGAACAACTGCAACATTGGCCTTTGACCTCCACAAGCATATCACATACATGCGCATGCACACACATACAATTGTACATACATATACACACACACACACACACACACACACAAGAGAGAGAGAGAGAGAGAGAGAGAGAGAGAGAGAGAGAGAGAGAGATATTTCACAACATCAGAATTCTGAATTGTTTTGGGGTCTTCTGATTGATTTACTTTCCATGTGGTGGGAATTGGCAACAGGCTAGGTTCATGCAGCACTGCCATTAGCATGCCTAGTAGCAAGACTCAGCTCTTTACAAGAGGTCCTGACTGCTCTTGACCTGCCCAGGTCCAGAATCAGCAGTGTATCTCTTTGTGGTTCAGAATTTCAGGGGACTGTGGATTCTCCTCACATCACCTACAGATCTATGAGGATCAAACATGTCTGGCTATCAAGGTTCTAGTGATGCCCATGCCAATACTTGCTCAGTAGTCTATGAGTGCAGTTAAGAAAAACAGAATGTCTAAGAGGGCCACTAGGCACCATTCATCCCAATATCATTATAGGCTAGAAAAAATTCTAAAGAGGAGGTACTCAGGGTAGGAACATGGATGTACTTAGAATGGCCCCCAGCTGGGTCGACATTACCATGACATGTGCACAACGGGAGGACTGTCACTCCAGCATTCTTAAAGAAATACTCAATGCCATTACTTTCTTCCTAGTATGTCTCACCTAGAAATGGTTTCCTTTTGTTTTGTGTTTTATCATTTTTTATACATGTACTCATCTGTTGAGCAGAGATAAAGAAGTGTACTATCCACAGCCAGATTCCTCACAGAAGCAGAGAGCTTAAGTTGTGAAAATCACATCAGACAGATGCTCGCCAGTCCACTTCCAGGATGCCACCCAGCTATCAGGCAGATGGTTCCAGTCCACTTCCGGGAGGCCACCCAGCTCCCTCTGTCCTCGAGATGAACTTGTGCTTTCTTCTGAAGCAAACATTAGTGGAACCACAAGCCATCAATTTGAACTCACTATAAACTTCACTTCATGGAAGTAAAAATCTTACTTCTCCTAAAGGAAGAGAATAAGGAAATGAAGGGAAAAAAAGACAATGAAGAGGGAGCATGTGGGTTAGCACTCACCTGCACAGGGAAAGGAGAAAGCGGACAGACCCAGTCACCTAGATGGAAGTAGCACGGTACTAACACCCCATGTCTCGTATGTTTCTAGCCCTAGAATAGAAAGTTTCACTTTCTCATTTCTCCACCCAAAATAAAACTTGAACTTCTCACTTCCTCATCTTTTCACTTCTAGCTCAGATTGCAGAAGGAGCATCTTCCACACCTACCATTGGGACATGTCTGGCCCACTCCCTTAGTCTTGAATGTCACAAGAAGTTCTGAAATTTGCTCAGTTGCAAATATATTTTACCAGTTTCTTTGCAGCTCCCACACACTCTTGGATGTTAAGTTAACTTTAACTTCCACTGGCAGCCTTTCTGGGGTCCAAGCTGCGCTTGGGGTAGTGATATAAGACCCCAAGCCCCGGCTGTGAGCACCTCAAGACAACAACCATCCCATGAGCCAACAGCTCCCCTGTGAAGACTGAGCACGCCTGGTTCTAGAGTCAGACTCTCTTTTCTTTATTATTTAGATGTTAAGACATAATTTGAGTGAGCTATAAGTTTAAATGCATAGATCATCTCTGCATTTGCAACTTTTTAGCTTCCAAGTTTCTTATCCTCAGCTAGAGGCTCTCACTCCACACTGTGCTGTCATCTCTGACCAGAACATGCCAAGCGAGCAGCTTCACAGATCTGCCGGTCCTCATGACCTGGTACTGAAGACTTTCTCTGTCTGTCTGGTCTCCCTTTAACAACTCTAGAAAAACAGTTCCTAACTTGTTTACATCTCATTTCTCCCTGGACCCCTTTCCATGACATCCGTTTATCAAGTGCTCACCGAGTACTTGCTGGGGTCAGAACCTGCAGAACAGCTGCCAGCTCTGAAAAGGGGCACACGGCACAGTCCCAGAGAAGGACTGCGTGGACCACAAAAATAGTCATGATGCCAGGGAAGATGTGACCGTGTTTGCAAAATGGGCAGGGAGCCGGGTATGAGGGACAGGGAGAAACAGTGATTTGGGTTAAGGGAGGTGATGTTTGAAGCAGATTTCATGGATGTTGAAGGTTGGAGCAGGTGGTATGGGCTGACAGCCATGTCCTTACAATGGAAAAAGCAGGAACATTGAAGTAATGAGTTTAGGTGCATGTGGATTTTCACATTCCATGCAGCAATCAGTTCAAGCTATGTAACATTGAAAGCACCTGTTGTGTCTTTATGAGTTGATTCAGGCTGGTTACCTTAGCAGGACAGCAATGAAAGGTTCTGTGTTGGCGTCTCTGCAGTTTTTCTCACCCGCCCTTTCTTATTTATGGAAGGACAACTTAATTTTTAAAAATATTTTGATTTAGTTTTAATTTATGTGCATTGGTGTGAGGGTATCAGTTCTTGGAGTTATAGACAGTTGTGAGATGCCATGTGGGTGTTGGGAATTGAACCCTGGTCCTTTGGAAGAGCAGGCAGTGCTCTTAACCACTGAGTCATCTCTCCAGCCCAAGGACAACTTTAGAAGCTCCAATAATCATACCTTATACAATAAACTTTAAATGCAAAATGTGTTATTCCTCTTATGTTGCTTGTTCAAGTAGGGACTCATCTGTGGAGATTCCAGGAAAAAAAAAACTGTTTCTTCATTTAGAACTGTATGGCTGGTCACAAGCAGTACGGCATGGTGTGAAAGAATTAATACAAACATGATTTGAACTGCAAAAATAAAGAGTTTATGCCCATATTTACAGCATATATTTGTATGCTTTTGGATAGATAATTCCTGGTAGCCTCACTTGGAAATCCTAAGGTTGACTGTGTGCTCTAATCCAGAGCCATTTTACAGTGTGTCCCTCCCCTTGCGAGTCTTAGTGTCAGGGACTACTTCCCTTTTGAAAGGGAAATGAATGAGGAGCGATTGAATAAACAGGAAAGCTATATGAATTAGGCGTAAGTGAAAAGAGGCTGGGTAATTAAACTAGGAATAAATGAATGAATGAGAACTTAGTGACTAAGTGAGAGAAAAACAGAGGGCGTGGCTGGCAAGAGGGGTGGAGTTGGAGAGCATCTCAGGCAGTTCCAAGGTGGTTTTGTGATTCTCTCTTCCTCTCCTGCCTTCTATGATCTAATGATTGACCAGACACCACACACATGGGATAGCCATGCTGCCCCTGCAGTGAGTGAGGGGACACCACACACATGGGATAGCCATGCTGCCCCTGCAGTGAGTGAGGGGACACCACACACATGGGATAGCCATGCTGCCCCTGCAGTGAGTGAGGGAACTCCACACACATGGGATAGCCACGCTCTCCCTGCAATGAGCTCCTGCAGTGAGGTAACACCACACACATGGGATAGCCACGCTGCCCCTGCAATGAGCTTGTGCTGCAAGATTAGGCAAGCAGTTCCTTGGCTCAGCTTGCTAAGGAAGAATAGAAACTTGCTCAAGCAAGACAAGATAAGGAAGGGAGAAGACTCCCTCAGGGACACTATGGAAATATCCTTGGCTACTTAGAGGAAACACTGTGCGCGGTGTCTTTATCTTCCCTCTTCCTTTGATATTTCAGCTTTTAATTTCAAGAGAAAGCTCGCCATCGTTTGACCGCATAGTCTATGAGCTTGAATGTATCTTTGAATTGATCAAAGTGTACCTGTCCTTGAAGCACCTTCCCCAAGAATATACGGCCCAACGACTTGCCTTGAAAACTTCATCAGACTCACATTTTCATCTTCGCTGGATGGAGCAGTGGGGCTAGGGCCACAGCATTCTACTAGCTTAGTGGTAAAAGCAAACAATGCGCCCATCCTTGGGGAGGTGCTGTACCGTGTCCATTCTGGGCTGTAAGTGGTGCTGCCCCCGCCCCCTCGTTCAACCCTGGTTCCTTCCATCACTCATTCTCAGCAGAAGAAGAAGAAAGTAAATTCCAGGACAATTTTCCCTCTGCCTTTCTCCGCATTGTTCACTTTCAGTATCCAGAGAACTGAGGAATTTATGGCTATACCCAACACATCTCTTTCGGGGGACATTAAGAGTACAGGCTCCACAGTGAGAGTGGACCTGCGGCCAAGGCCTGCATCTGCAACTTAGGATCTGTGATCTTGTGTAGGTTACTTGCCAAGCCTCTTTGTACCTGCCAGTCTTTCTCTGTAATATGGGGTGATCTTAGCACTTACTCCATGGAGCTGTTGCAATAAATAAAGGCCGTAAAGGAGTGGAGCTAAATGGAAGGTGCCTCTTACAGAGTCGGGATTCAATAAACATTATCTTTTATTATCATCGCTATTCTCGCTGTCCACTCACTTCTTTGGAGACCACTGGGGTGAAACAAGAGCTTCTCGGAGAAAATGTGTGCTTTTGTGCCTCACAGAGCCACATGCTTTCAGTCCACAAGAAACGTCCTCCCAGGAAAAGGGACAAGACAAAGGCACCACCAGAGAGTGAGGCTGATTTGCTTTGAAAAGAAACTCACAATTGGAAAAGAAAACCAAATCTGTTTCAGGAAATTGAGCTAAAGATAATAAAAGTGTCAATGTGAGGTGGTGGTCAGGTACTGACTCGGCTAAAAAAAATTCATCATAGTTCAAAAAAATATAGACTCGGTCACCTTGTCCATGTGCATGTGCCCTCTTTCTCTCTGTCACCCTGGCAGCGGGTCTGCTTCATTTACTGATAACAAAAGGGAAAGAGAAAAGAAAGTTTTTATTATCTCTTAGTTGCATGCCTCAGGGCCAATAGAGCCTTCTGTGGAAGACTGCACCAGCCCCAGCTCCTGGCTCCCAGAGGCAGCATGCATCACCAACAAATGGAAGCTGAGTGCAGACTTCACTCCTCCCCTAGCCTCTGAGCTGTGTTGTAGGAACAAGAAAAGAGGACTCTCCCAGTTTCAAGGGAGGGCTTAAGACTCCCCAAAATTTCTTCACTGAAATTATAAGAACCCTGAAGCCCTAGCTGTGAGTTTCAAGCCTAGAAATGCAGAGCTGTGGAACCTAACATTGAGAGAGCCCATCCACGTGAACATGGGTGAAAGAGCAGGAGTGTGTCCCTTGGAGAGCTGCAGCCTTCTAGAAACACCCACGGGTGTCAGGATGACTTACTGGAGGAAGGACTCCTAGCTCTGCCTCCCAAGCCCCCTTGCTGTCTTGCATCACATGACTCAGTGCCTTGCACATGGTAGATTCTCTATACAGACTTTAAGAACTGGCCAATTGGAACTGAAATACAATATGCAATAAGAGGAAAGAAATGGACTGTGTGTTGATCTGAGGAAGGAGAAGATGTTCCATCCTTCAGTGTTTCACAACCACAGGACACTTCTAAAAAGTCCTGATTGTCTCCATCCACCCCAGGCCCACTGGATGTACTCTCCTTGGGGTGAGAACTAGGTGCTATATGCACTGATTTTTACATGAGGCTCATCAAATAAAAAATATTGAGAGCCCAGACATTGAGCCACACCCAAGCTAACAAAGGCTCATGCCTCCTACAGCCTCCCCATCATGGACAGATAGTGGTCGGAGTTAAACCACACCATGTTGTTCTTGGATGCATTTCAATCCTCTGACTACTTCACAGTTGACAAGAGTAAATCCATCTTGAGTACATCAGCCATATATGGTCACCAGACCGTGCAGTTCCTTATGACAACCTACTCCATGAACAGTAGATTTCCAGGCCTGAGATGGCTTTGTGCGCTTGTACACACAAGCGTGCATGCATGCCTGCGTGTATGAAGAACTCCCATACTCATCTCAAGCCTAAACCTCTCCACAGGTTTCTATTTGGATTTTTAACTATCTTGTCTAAAGTACAAAGTAGGCCTGGCTGTTCCTCCTCAGTGACCAAGGACTCCATTAGGTAGCTGGCATCGGCAAACTGCTTTGTAGAGAGCCAGTTTGTAAATGCTTTGGACTCTATGAGCTAAGCAATCTCTATGTAACTGTTCTACTCCACTCATGAAATTTGAATGCCTGTTGATGTTTTTGTGCCATGAAATATTCTTTTTCTTTTATTTTTATTCAATCATTCGAAAATGAAAAAGCAAAGCGAAACATTTTTATCTTGCCAGCTATCCAAAATGGCCAAGAGGACTGCTTTTACTTAGTGTCCCTTGCTGTGACCTGAGTTAACCAGAATGAACTGTTTGGCTACATAGACTGGCTCTACTCAAAACGCCAGCGAGGGGTGGAGAAATGCCTCGCCATGTAGAGGTGCCGTGTAAGCTGGCGAACCCGAGTTTGATCTCCAGAACATACGTAAGGTTTGTAAGACATATTTAGGATCTGAGCATTGCAGGAGTGGAGATTTGTGGATCTCCAAGGCTTCCTGTCCAGTAAGCACAGCCTACAAGGCAAACCTCAAGTCCCAGTGGAAGACCCCATCAAAAAAAAAAGGTGGGCAGTACATGAGGCACAGGTTGGTTTCTAGCTTCTAGACACATGTATGTACACACACACACTTATGTAGCCATATACCTGCATTCACGGGAACACACACACATGCACATGCACATGCACACGCACACGCGCACACACACACACACACACACACACACGCACACGCACACACACACCAGGAAGGACCAGGAGCAACTCACTCTTCAGAACCTGGATCCTACACTGGAACTTCCAAAGAAGAGACCATGCAGGTATGTGGGCGTGGCAGGCATCTAGGGAAGCTTGCAAGAATAGCATCTGCTAGAAGCATCTCGTGGACCCTGGGCAAGACTCTTTATTGTGTTGCCAAAGCGTTTTAGAGTTTTAAAGAAGGAACAGTATTGAGGAAGGAAGGACTGTGTCTCCAGTCTAACTGAGGCATGGGCGCGCCTTCATTTCCACACTAACTCCCAGATAGACCGTGTTTCCCTTGCGCTGTGCTTACTTCCTAGTTGTGGGACTCCTACTAAGTATTCAGCTCTTTCACTGAGATAATGTTTCCTTCCACATATTCCTCTCTAAACCCCTGTAGCTGGAAACCAAAAGGTAGAACACAGCTTTACAGAGAGGCATGGAGTCCAGGCATGCAGCACCACCCCAGGCTCAGAAATATCCTTCAGACTCTAAGAAAGTGACAGAAGAGTCACCTCCTCCACAACCTGACTCCTAGCTTCACTCTGCCCCCTTGCCTCCTGGCTGTTCCCCAAGCCAGTACTGGCTGTCCTAGTGCGGCCAGCTCAGGTGGGCAGGGGGCCCTGGAGCCCAACCTGAACTCTGCTACCGAGCTAGACACCATTGGGGCTCTCCGAACCCCATCCCCACCTACATTCTTGAATCTTCTTTCTCTGCAAATGTTGTAACTGGTCCTGTGACCCCAAAGGTCACCTTTGCCAGATTTACATCAATAGACTCTGTGAGTTTGTGCTGACCCGGCCTTCTAACTCCTGACACCCATGATCCCTTGTTGGTTATCAATAATTTTCATTCATTTCAAGAGATAAAGCAAATGACAGCTATTATTGCGAACACCAGAAAGACACATCAGAAAGCTGATCAAGAGTCAAATTACCGGGACAGCAGCTGGATGCTTTACCTCGAGCCAAACTTTCCTACCAGGGCAGAGAACAACAGATAAAAACTACCTGTGGGCTGACGAGCACAACAACGTTCTTCCAGCTTTTTGTAGCTAGTTATCTCCAAAGTTCAGCCATCTCAGGCCCTGTCCTCCCAGTTCGCCTCCCAGTGATTAAAGCTCTTTATCCAGTTTTCTTGGGCTTAACACTGGAGCACATTACTGCGTAGCTGGCAGACCGGGGAGCTCCTAGGGACTGTGGTTTCTGTTGGGCTGGCATTCATTCCTCCCGAGGTCTTGGGTTACCTTAATTTTAATGCAATTAAAGAAAAGAAAAATCAGTACGTTTTTAGCAGTAGTGGAAAGGGCTCTATCGACAGACACTTAATCATTGTGCTAAACGAGGTTAATTCCCACCCTTGGTCTTTAATACGCTTGGTCCTGGTATGAATTTTCAGCTGGTGCCACGGTCGGGTCACCTGGCTGCCTGTTTTAGTCAGAAGGCTCCCTCAGCTCTAATTTCTGCTTGTAACTGTTCACCCAGCCTCCTCAGGGGCCGAAGTCATTCTGATTGCAAAGCAGAGTGTTCCAGTGCGGAGTGTTGAGGGGACTTGGAGCCTGCCCTTACCCGCTCTTTTGTTCTGATTCTAAACATGCCACGTTTCCTCATCTCAATTCCACCTCCTCCCTCTAAGACTGATGTTTGAAGTGAAAAGTCGGGTGAGCTTCCTTCCTTCACTAAGTTTATTGGGACCAGGGAGTCAATGTAGGTCCTCTAACCTGAAGACAGACATGCAGGGATGGAGGAGGCAGAGCAACACAAGGAGAAGATATGTTAACTGTCCATGTATGGTTTGGTGGCCCAAGACTATTGATAAGTGACAGAGATGGAAGCCAAAGCTTATTAGCTTCTTGGTGGTCTTGGATAAGCCATCCCAGCTCTGAAAAATATATGTCCGTTATATAGTTAAGACCTTCTCAAAGGCTTCTCTAGGCTGAGGAGTATTCTGCAAGCTTCTCCAAGGCAAGTGGTAATATTTAGAGTAGATCTAATATGACATAGGCCCTAGGAACATCTGGACCAACCCCAGGGTAACATCCTCAGACACAGCAGGAGTATGGGCCACAGGCCTGCCTGTGTTTTTAAGGACAGTACTAAAGCCCCAGAGCTCGCTTAGAAACTCAGTCCTGGGAAAGTCAGATGGGTGACAGTTGTGACTTTGGTAGCTCCATCACCATAAATACTAGGATGGGCTAACACTGGAGGCTTCATTTAACCAAGCCATATTTTTAGTGCTTGCTCAAGAAAAGACAAAGAGACTTGGCTTATGTTGACAAGGAGGAGGTATTCTATCTGAGCAGACAGATAACCCTAAATTTTTTGTTTTGTTTTGTTTTGTTTTGTGTTGTTCGCTTGCTCATTCTCCTGGTTACTTCAGAGTGGAGCAGGCTATATACCGACGTGAGTATGGACTGCTAGTCAGGATGTTTCTCTCCATATAGGAAGCCATAGCCCCTTGCCCTGACTCTGGCTCTTCACCTAGACCAAAGGACAGATTGTGTATCAGAGCAGCTGAGCTGACTCTGGGGCCCTTCAGGGTAGTGTGGTTCTTGCTGCTCTTTCAAACTTTAGGAGATGGCTATAGGGTACTGCTTATGAACTCTGCCTTCCTCCAAGGGACACCTAACCTGCCCTTCACCTGATGCTTGCTCAGTCTCCACTGTTCATTCTCCATCTCTCACTATTGTCTCTTGTCAGAGGGCGTAGCTTTCCCTTGTCCTGTCCCTGTTTGCTTTGCATTTGTACATGGAGCTCCTGCTTAGCAGGGTGCTCTAATTACAATGTTTGTAGGCACAGTTCATGCATAAGAGTAAGGACAGCTTCTTAGGGGTGCTGACACCCTTAGTGCCCCTTCGCCCATGACTGGCCACGTGGAGGATCGTCTATGAAAGTTGGGTTAGTATTAGTAGTTTTGCCCAAATCCAATGAACTCTTCCAACGTGTCTTTATTAAGAAGTGGATATGGTAGCATCCAAACGGCAGGTATTTTAAATTGAGTATTTTGTCTGCATGTATGTATGTGCAGTGTGCGTGCTTGGTTATGCTGGAGACAAGATGGCGGCACTGGATCCCTGCAATTGGAGTGTGCTGGTTGTGAGCTACGATGCAGTATTAAGAACTAAACCTGGGTCCTCTGGAAGAACACCAAGTCCTCTTAACTACTGAGCCATCTTTCTAGCCCCTACGAAGCAGGTTTTTTTTTTTTAAAGCCTTTCCTGGCTATTCCTTCTGGAAGCTACAGAGAAATGACCCCACAAGAACAGTCTCTCTAGTGCTGTGGCTACTGCTATTGCCACTGGGCTTTTCCTAATCTGCTTGGTAGTGATCTTGGCGGGCAGGGGTCTGTGGTGACTGGCATTGCTTCTCATTGCAGTCAGCCTCACCAAATTCCACAAGATTGGCATTTCTACATCATCTACGTTCTACGTCATTTCACCTCATAAGATAGAACTTGGAATATGTTGCTTCTTTAAGATTGCACAGATGGGAGGCAATGTGTCTGGGATCCAAGCCCCACTCCCTCTCTCTGCCTAAGAGCTGAGCCACTTTCCCTACCCCAGGTGGTCTGGATGACCACCCACGCCCCTGTGCCTTCAGTCTGTGTATACCCAGGCCCTGGCTCACTGCGTTATAGAAGGTAGGCGCAAGCTAAGCGATTGATGACTGGATGAAAATACAGTTCCCCGCCTTAAAGAATGTATTTACAATCTAGCAGTAAAGTCAATACATAAAGGGGCTAAAAAATAATAGCAATTCAAAAGATATATAACAGTCCCCCACAACTACACAAAGCTGTCACTACACTGTATGAGATTAATTGCCAAATGAGTGATACAGATACTAAGTCTGTAGGGGCAGAATGGCTAGCAAAGCCTCCTAGGAAAGCAAGGGTGCATTCAGGACAGTATTAATATTTATGAAATGCCTACATGCAAGGACTCACAGAACTCCATCCAGGCTCCAAGTACAGTGAGTTTAGAGAGGAAAGACACATGGAAAGGCAAATATAAAATGAGCTTTCAAGAGCGCATTTTGAGATTCTAGAATGGACCTTAGTGTAGACAGTGTCTTCTTCCGCCAGCCACACAGCACTGAGGACATACATGGATCACAGAGGGAAGAAGGCAGCCACTGCCTGGCCAGCCAGAGCAGCTGACTCAACCCAGGACAGTAAAAGGCTAGGACGATAGCCACGCCCCCTCACAGCTATAGAATGAGTTTGGAGTAGGTGGCTTGCTTGGCCATCTCAGCACTTCAAAGACAAGGGCAAGATCTCTGTAAAGCTTGAGGACAACTCGGACTATGAAGAGGGTTCCAGGCCAGCAAGACCTACAGAGTAAATCCCTGTCTCAAAACAGAAACAAAAAAGTGGGAGTCAGATCCTTCCTTTTTCTATTTAGTTGACTATAGAGCCTCAAAGCTCTGCAGCCTCCACAGTTAAAGCAAAGTCCACAGACTTGGACAACATCAGATTAATTTGGAACAGCAACAGAAAATATAAGACTTTTGGACCCACCAAAAACTGCTAGCTTAGTACCTACATTACATTAACATCTGTGGTGATTTGCAGGGGCTAGGGACATATCTCAGCTGTTAAAGTGCTGGCTGTTCTTCCAGAGAACTTGCATTCAATGCCAGCACCCACACCGGCTCAAAGCTGTCTACAGACCAGTCTGAGATAATCAAAGCCACCTTTTGGCATCCATGGACATGGCACACACATGGTTCACAGATATACATGCAGGCAAAATGAATATGCATATAAAATATTTTTTTTAATCAGAGAGTGATTTCTATATATATCAAAGTGTGGAGAATTTTGATCCAGGACCCAAGAGGACTGCAGCTGGGAGAGTGGTCACCAGTCCACGGGACCTTCTCTGAGGTTGTTGCAATCCTCTAGAAAGTGATGAGCACAGAGTGAAAGGAAGCAATTCAAAAGTCCTTTTCTGTGTCTTTTTACCCTGTGAGTCGTGGGTAATTTCTTCTTCTCCCAGATCCCTGACTCACTCACCCCTGCAGCTGGTGTGTTGCTCCCAATCCCTGCTTCCCAACAGCAGAGAAATAAGAACTTCTCTTGCTACTCAGTCCTCTTAAATGTCAAATTCTCGCTGGAGCTGCTGGACATGCTGGGGAAAGAAAATTACCTGAGTGCTAAATATAGACTCTGACCCTCTTTCCCACGCAGCACGTTCCCCTGAGTCAGAGTTGGCAGCCAGGAAATGAGCAGAGGATGTTTGGCTTCTCAGACGGAGGAGATTGATCAGGTGAGAGCAGAAATGAGATCAACAGAACACACACAAAACAAAAACAACAGCAGAAGGGAAGGCGCTGGCACTAGGGCCCCAGGTGCACCTGGCCAGGGTACAAAAGGGCCCTTGCAACAGCCATGGATTTTGTTTTTCCGGTAAACATGCAAAGAGATGATCCGAGAAAATGAGGCAGGAGTTAAATGTTGGCAGCACTTTCAACAGGAGACAAGACGCAGAGCTGTGGTGGTTAAGAACCATCAAAACGGTTTTCTGAGATGATTTTAAGAGAAAGAGAAAAAACGTTTCCCCAAAATGAAAGTTAGAGGCACTCCCTCTGGACGGTCTGCTGACAAGTGAGGAGGGGCCGCCTCCTTCCCTTCAGCACAGTAAACTTGCTGTGTCTCTGCAGTGGCCTTCCATGGTTCACCTCAGGAAGCCCTCCCAGCAGAGCCATGCTCACCTATAAATCCTCTTATGCCTAGGTAAGTTGAAGCTTAAGGAGTTAGGGAACTTGTCAAATGGCCGCAGTTTACACTCATCCTGCCACCTATTGGTCTCTCTAGCTACTCATCTGCCGTTTATCTACGCATCTATCATCCATTTACCTTATATCTATCTATCATCTATTTATTATCCTATTGTGTTATCCATGCATCATCTATTAGTCACTATCTCTACCCATGTTTAAATCTATCACTCCGTCCATTTATTTCTCTTTGTCTCTATTTATCTTCTCCACCACCCAGCTTTTCTCTTCATCTATCGTCTGCGTCTTTCTATGAATCTACCACCGCCCATCAGTTGTAACTCAATTGATGGAGTGCTTCTCTAGTAAGCACAAAGCCCTGGTTTCAATCAGTGGTGCAGCCTAGAGTCTCAGTACTTCAGAGGCAGAGGCAGGAGGATCAGAAGGACAAGGTCATCATTAGCTACATACTGAGTTTACGGCCATTCTGTAATCCTTGAGAATTTTTTTTCCCCTCAGGAAAATAAAAGTATCTTTTTAAAACGTCTAGGGCCATATCACCAAGAACATGGCCAATGACCTCAGTCTGTCTCTCTATTATACATAAACAGTTAGTACTAGGTATCTGCAGTCCTGTATTTGTGCCTTTACCTGCAACTCTATTAACTTATCTCCACAAATAAAACTCATGTTGTTTTGCTCTCAGGCACTAACACACGGAGTGGAAAGTATAAATGCTTTTGAACGGCTCCATGTGCCCCCTCTCCCTAGGAAGGCAGAGCCGGTAATGCTGTCATTTTGTGATTTAGCTCCCAATCTGTAAACAAATGCCATACTGTTATCTAGTTGGCGCCACATTTTTTTCCAATCACGTGCCCTCTACTGCTGGTGCCCAAGCACAAAACCCAAGAATTGTGTCTGTGCTATGCTGAGCCTTGCAGAGGGGTTACCCATGTTAGCTTTATTCAGGTCTGAATTTCAGCATTGCGAGCTGAGAGCATAACATCACTGAACCAACAACACACAGCAATAAGGTGTCTGTGAATAGAAACACACATGAAGCAAGGTTATATCTGTCTTCCACATTTCCCTTTTGCCCTTCCCTCAACTCAACAAGCTCCTTCCCAACTTTTCACTTGGTGGGCACCAAAAATAGTATGTATCTTGCATTGTTTATTTGTATCCTCTGCCTTTAGCCCCTGACACCTTTTTGGTTTTCTCTTGGAGACCTTACGGAACGAGTTAGTGAGAATTATGGTCATAGAATGCTAGACCAAGAAGACTCCAGAGACTGTGGTGCATTCTTGTGGGGATAGGGAAGGAAGCAGAGAGACTTGATAAGAAGTCATGGGTTCGGGATGGAGGGATGGCTCGTTGGTTAAGAGCACTGCCTGCTCTTCCGAAGGACCTGGGTTCAATTCCCAGCACCCACATGGCGGCTCACAACTGTCTGTAACTCCAAGATCTGACACTCTCATACTAAGGCACATAAAAATTAAAATTAAATAAAATATTAAAAAAAAAAAAATTAGAAGAAGTCACGGCTTCCTAACAGCGCCCCCTCAGGCTGTGGAGACTGTTACAAGCAGGTCATATCTAACCATATGCAGGGCTGACTCCGGCCAATATTTTTACTGACAGAGCTAGAGTGCATTCAAGGAAGTAGGTTACCTTCCTCATCCCCAGAGCCTCAGGCTGGCCTTGGTGACTCTTGACAGCAGAGAATCATTACAGTCCTAACAATCTGTCCTGCAAGAGTCCACACTGTGCTGATGGCAGGAAACCTCACAAGCTCACTGCTCACTATTAAAGATCTTGGGATTCAACTGCCATGCAGTTGCTAAGCAGCAAAGGGCCCTTGTGTGGGCGCAGCTTCTGCCTTAGCCTGTGTGCAGTCATTTGTGAGGATACTCTAACCCGGGTCTTATTTCTGCTTGTAATGTTTATCAAGGATTTTGACTTGGGAAGATCCACCCCAGGTCTAGTGTGAAGAGAAGAAAGCACGGAGAAGGGAAGACCCCTCTCTAGAAGTTGAATGTTTGACTCTGTGAAAGTTTGTCGCCTAGTGAGCAGCTGCTGGGACACACTGGCCAGTGACCCTCTTTGCCTTTGAGCCTCCTCCTGCTGATGGATAGAGGATCTGGTACCCTTCATGTCGTGGGTGTGCACTGTAAGGCCTGGTCACTCCTGCTGATGGATAGGGGAGCTGGTACCCTTCATGTCGTGGGTGTGCACTGTAAGGCCTGGTCACTCCTGCTGATGGATAGGGGATCTGGTACCCTTCATGTTGTGGGTGTGCACTGTAAGGCCTGGTCACTCCTGCTGATGGATAAGGGATCTGGTACCCTTCATGTCGTGGTGTGCACTGTAAGGCCTGGTCACTCCCAGTGAGCTGCTTAGGGTTTAGAAGGCACAGGTACAAAGGACCTAGCCAGATGTGCCATTGTTTCTACAAACTTAGCAAAGTCCCAAGAAATGTGGAATAAAAAGCCAGACTGGAGGAGTCTTTACTTCTTTTGCTATCTCACCAATCTTTTACTAATATGCTTTAAATATATAACAGCCTAATCCTGGTTGCCCTTAAGACTTTCTCTTTTTTTTTTTTTTTTTTTTTTTTTTTTTTTTGTTAAATTTAATTTTTATAGAACAGCCAAGGGCTAGGGTGTTTTTATTAAACTGAAGAAGACAATGCATGTGGAAAATGCTCCGTAAATTGAAAAACACCATTCTAAAGTTAGTCATCATCAGTGCCATCTTTTAACAGAAGCTGATCATCACTAGGAAGAGTTGATGAGCCTGCTTCCTGTTCAGCCAGCCCCAGCAGAGCACACTGAGCCTGCTTCCTGTTCAGCCAGCCCCAGCAGAGCACACTGAGGCTGCTTCCTGTTCAGCCAGCCCCAGCAGAGCACACTGAGCCTGCTTCCTGTTCAGCCAGCCCCAGCAGAGCACACTGAGCCTGCTTCCTGTTCAGTCAGCCCCAGCAGAGCACACTGAGCCTGCTTCCTGTTCAGCCAGCCCCAGCAGAGCACACTGAGGCTGCTTCCTGTTCAGCCAGCCCCAGCAGAGCACACTGAGCCTGCTTCCTGTTCAGCCAGCCAGCCCCAGCAGAGCACACTGAGGCTGCTTCCTGTTCAGCCAGCCCCAGCAGAGCACACTGAGCCTGCTTCCTGTTCAGCCAGCCCCAGCAGAGCACACTGAGCCTGCTTCCTGTTCAGCCAGCCCCAGCAGAGCACACTGAGGCTGCTTCCTGTTCAGCCAGCCCCAGCAGAGCACACTGAGCCTGCTTCCTGCTCAGCCAGTCCCAGCAGAGCACACTGAGCCTGCTTCCTGTTTAGCCAGCCCCAGCAGAACACACTGCCACTTTATGAACTAAGCAAGGTGAGCAGAAAAGGCAGCAAACTTTCTCATCCCTCAGAGGTTTATTCATTCAATGACTATGTATTGAATAAATATTATTTGCGGGAATAACACTGGTGAGTTAAACAGGTTCTGCCATTAAAAAGAAAAAAATCCCTTAAAGTTGTATAGGAGGAGAAACAAGTTCCAAAAGTAAGAAAACCTATTACAAAATATGCATATAATGTGTCATATAAAAAATATAAAGAACAGTGTCTCAGCAATGAAAACAGCAGAGGGCTTTGAATGGACTGGGAGAGAGGGCCAATACTAGTTCCATGCTTAGCAAGACTTTGTTAGAAATATATTCATTGAATAAGTGAATAATGAGTCAATTAATTAATGGTTATTCAGCAGAAGTAAGACGTAAACTGAGAATTAGAGGATAAATAGTCATGAAACAGCCTGGAGCTCTTATTAAGCCAAGAGGAAGGTACCTGCTGCTGTGAGGACAGAGCTGGTAGCTCCCACAGAGCATTGCAGGCCACAGGAAGATCTTCTAGCACAGATGGCTACCCAAAACACTTTAGTAAGTAGGTGACTTAACCTGAGTAATCTCTGAAAGACTCTGTGTTGGCTGTCCTTCAAGAAGGAGCTGATAGAAACCAGAGACAAGAATAGAGTGGCCTCTGACAATGACACCACCCATGTTGGGAGAGGGGCCAGTGCAGACACAGGTGATCATGTGTTTGAGGTGCCCTGGGCTTCGAATGTAGAGGCTTCAGATGCTTGGTTGGAAGGAGATAGAGGAATACAAAACTGATCCCAGGGACTCTACCTTGTGTAGGTGAGGAGGTGCATGTGGGAACACTGGGGGAGGGATAGAGTGGGATGTGATGATAGCTTTAATTTGAAAGTAGAAAAATGCTTGGCATGGTGGTCCATGCCTTTAATCCCAGCACTTGAGAGGCAAAGACAGGCAGATCTCTGTGGAGGCCAGCGTGGTCTACAAAGCGAATTCCAGGGTAGCCAGGGCGGATACACAGAGAAATCTAGTTTCAAAAGGCCAAAGGGGAAAAAAGAAAGAAGGAAAGAAAGAAGAAAAGGGAGGGAGGGAGAGAGGGAGGGAGGGAGGGAAGAAAGGGAAGGAAGAGGGGAGGGAGGGAAGGAAGGAAGGGAGGGAGGGAAGGAGGGAAGAAGAGAGGGAGGCAGGAAGGAAGGGAAGGAGGGAAGAAGGGAGGGAGGGAGGGAAGGAAGGAAGGACAGAATCTTAGTAAAAGAGCACAGCATGCCAGGTTGGAGGCAGGATCTGGGTGGAGCTAAGCTCCATAGTCATGCTCACCTTCCAGGATACCTTGCATTGAAAGTGGTTCTGGTTGTACTAGTTTGCATTCCCACCAGTAATGAAGGAGTGTTCCTCTTTCTCCAGCACACAACAGGGACATATGCTCTACCATGTTCATAGCGGCCTTATTCATAATAGCCAGAACATGGAAACAGCCTAAGTGTCCCTCAGTAGAAGATTGGATAAAGAAACTATGGTACATTTACACTATGGAATATTACTCAGCTATTAAAAACAAGGAATTTCTGGAATTTGTGGACAAATGGGTTGAACTAGAAATGATCTTAATGAGTGCGTTCACCCAAAAGCAGAAAGAGTCAAATGGTATATACTCACTTATATCTGGACACTAACCCAAGGGGCATGTCCCATGAAAGTCTTCACTTATCAGGAAAGTGGCAAAGAGGGGAAGACATCCTACTGGGCCTTTAGGCAAGAAAAGCATGAGAGAATGGGGAAATAGAAGGATCCAGAGGGTCCTAGAAACCTACAAGAACATTATGATGGGCAGGTCTGGGCCCAGGGGTCCTGCTCAAACTATGGCACCAGCCAAGGACTATACGTGCAGTAAACATCAAACCCCAACCCAGATCTAGCTAATGGACAGAACATTCTCCACAGTTGAGTGGAAAGTAGGGACTGACTTTCACACAAACTTTGGTGCCCCAAATTTGACCATGTCCCCTGGATGGGGAGAGCTGGTGGCACTCAGAGGAAGGATAACAGGCTACCAAGAAGAGATTTGATACATTATGAGCATATATAGGGGGAGGAGGTCCCGCTCAGTCACAGTCGTAGGGGAGGGGAATAGGGTGAAAGCGGGAGGGAGGGAGGAATGGGATAACTATTGAGATGTAATATGAATGAATTAATAAAAAAAAAAAAGGAAGAAAATGGTTCTGTAAAGGTCAAAGAGCACAGTCTAGCATGGGTGTCCACCCTTGAGGATAAAAGGGATAATCTGATTTCAAGATTCAACTGTAGGCAACATTGTTGTTGTTGTTGTTGTTGTGGTGGTGGTGGTGGTGGTGGTGGTGTGTGTGTGTGTATGTGTGCCTGTATTCACTTGCACGTGTGTAGGTGTATCTGCAAGTGTGTATGTATACCTACTTGCATATAGAGGCCAGAGATCAAACTCAGGTATTACTCTTTAGAAACGGTCCAATATATGGTTTCTCATTTGCCTATAACTTGTCAAGTATAATAAGTGAGGCCATGGGGACCCCAAGAATTCACCTGTATCTGCACCCCCAGCACTAAACCCAAGCTTTATCCTTGCACAGAAAGCTATTTTATCAACTATCTTCCCTGGCCTGATTTTTAAGCATTTTATTTGGCTCTTAATTGACACACAATTTACAGGTAAATTGAGATGTTTGCATATATGTATATGCTGTGTAATGATTAAATCAAGGCAGTGAGAACATCCATCACCTCAATCATGCATAATTTCCTGGTGGCAAGGACACTCAAAGTCTCTTCCAGCTGCTTTGAAACAGACAATACATTGTTGTTAATTACAGGTGCCCTGCCACAACAGCTCTGGAGGACTCATTCCTGGATTCCAGGCTCTGCCCTTTCCCCTGCCTGTGGCTCTCTCCATTTCCCTGTCCTGCCCCTCCTCAGGACTTGGTAAGTGCTGTTGTCATTTAAACTAAGCTGTGATCACTTGCTTATTGCCCCATACCATCTGTTTAATCACTCTCTTACTTTTTCTAATGACATTTTGGGAGCTCCTCAAGTATGTGGTAAAATATATATAAAATTGTTCATGTCACTGACACTATCCAGAGGTATTGAGTGATACACGCTGCTTTATAACTCATCTTGCAGAATGTAGAATCCTGTCAGGATTCCCCAGCTCTCCCTCACCTCTCTCCCATGTGATAATCCTTTAACCCTAGATTCTGCATCTTTAGTGTCTTATAGGACAAACTCTGCCTTGAACTGGGTGGAGTCATGCAGCAGGTAGAGAGAGAAGAGCTGACTGAAGGACTGTCTCCAGTGAGCAACAGCTGTGCCATGGGGACCAGACCTGACAAATGCTCTGGAGTGACACGACCCGCAGGGACCCTGACACTGGAGGTCACAGCTGCTTTCATAGCACCACTGTGCCCCACAGAAGCCTGGATATGTATGCGTGTTTTGAGTTGTATTTCACACAAAATACAACTCATCAACTTAAATTGCCCAATGCAGTGGCTTTACCATAACCACAGGGTCCACAGCTGTCACCCCAATCGATTATTACCCCAGGAATAAACCTGCATCAGACAGCTAACCACTTCCATCCTCTTTTTGCCTCACCCCAGCACTACGCCGAGTGCCAAGAAGCCACTCATCTCTTTTCTGTGTGGGATTGCATCCTCTGGGCACTTCATACCTACACCATCTCACTCTCATGCCCACTGTGCCCTAGGAATTCATTTTAGCAGTGATGTACAGCCTTTTATAGGACTCCCCCTATTCAGCAGAGAAAACAGCAGCTTGACCCCAAATCATACCAGGAGGATGGCAGTGCTGGGCAGGCTGTAAAATAATCTCTCCAGGCCACAGGCTCCCCCAGGGCAAAGGGACAGGAGCCCCAGAATTTCTAGGACATTCCTTTCTGGAAAAACAAGGGTCGTTCCTGTCACTAGGCATCGTGTAGGGCTCGGTGATCCATGTGACAGGAAAGCCTCGGGCCTATAAAGATTTCAGGTCACAGTTCTCCATCTGTTGAAAGACAAGGCGTAGGAGATGCACCCAGGTTAAAACCAAGAACCAGCAGTCAAGGCAGAACCGTGGTCACAGAGTGCTTCCAGAAGTTTCTTGTTGAAGCCAAGAGACTAGAAGGCAGCCTCTTCCTTTGGACAAATCATGAACGGTCCCTCTTCATCTCTAAGGGAGACAGTTCACCAAGCACTCGGATACTGTGTCCTTCACTCAGTTCCCACACAGCACTGTCCATCTGCTTTCTTGGCATGTGGCTCTTGCCCTCATTGGTGCTGCCAGATTTTGATTTCCCTAAGTTATGGCACATGTGGTCTTTTCTCCCTCCTACTTTCTCCGAACTCTTTTCCCCTCTGTACTGCAGAGTTGCTACCTGAGGGAGGCCACCAGGTGAACCCTGTGTACAGGGGGTACATGGTGGGCATCAATGAAAGGTGTAGTGCTTACGACACCCAATTTTATAGGAAGAGAATCAACAAAATTTGACAATTCACACAAAGCTGAGCCTGAGACTCCATACACACAGCTCTCTGAGCCGTGGAGTAATATTTATCCTTTATCTGTAGAGTTATGTGGGGACAGTAACCTTCATGGTTAATTATTAAGGGAGGTACAGTATTTTAGAACTTAAGCACAATGAAATGGGCCTGGGCAGATGTTCCGGTTAGTGAAATGCTGGCCATACAAGCCTGAGGGTCATACAAGCATGAGGGTCTGAGTTCCAGGCCCAGAACTCATGTTTTTTTAAAAAAGAATCAAGTGCAGTTGTATGGCCTTTCAATTGCAACAGTGGGGAGGAAGGTGGAGACAGGCGGAGTGCAGGGGCTTGCTGGCTAGTGCAGACAAGTCCAGTGACTTCCAGGCTAGTGAGAGACCTTGTCTCAAGAAATAGGGTGGATGGAACTTGAAGAATGACAGTGGGGATGGTTCTCTGGCCTACACACACACACACACACACACACACACACACACACACACACACACACACACAAATATATTAACACATGTACATACACACATGCACCCAAATATGTTAACACATGTATACACACACATACACACACACCCAAATACATTAACACATGTACACACACACACACACACACACACACACACACACACACACACACACGGCATGCACGAACTCACTAAGAAAATATATTCAGAGAAGTTCAGCCTGACACAGGGCTCTTCTGGCTGGTTATTACTTCCTTTCTAAAATGGCAGTGGCAAGTCCTGTCTTAGGATGTTTCTGTGACTATAAGGCAATATTAATACACTTCTGTGATCATCACAGATGCTGAATTAGAAAGTAACGATTATGACTGCCAGCATGAAGTCTGAGACCAACAGTCATAGCTACAGAAGTCCTCTGTGCTATACCCTTAGCATTTTATTATGAATATGCATACCTTTAGGGCAATAGCATATTGAGGTGGGACAGCAGAAGAGATACCAAAGACGTACTGAGAGATGAAAGAATGCTGAAGAATGCTGCAACTTGAGGGTGAAGTGGCAGAGGTTTTTTTTTTTGTTGTTGTTGTTGTTTTTTTTATTTCAGAGTCATTTCTCCATGTGCACTGATAAAGGCCATGCTTTTTCTTTCTTTCTTTCTTTCTTCCTTTCTTTCTTTCTTTCTTTTTCTGGCTACCTATACATTTGTACTTGTAGACACTGAGGGTGGGAAACCTACATTTCTGTGGTCAGAGCAGTCCAGAATTCTGCTGTCTGCTCCCTCTTGCTTAGTAGCCTCCCTGAGACTGGCCATAATTCAAACTCACAGCTCTCACACTTTCCTGAAGCTGGATTGAGTGTGTTTCAGGACCAGATTTTGATAGAGAAAGCATGTGCATTTATTACACTTTGATGTGTCTGCACTTGTCCACACATGTCTCCTTTTGCACATGTGGGAAATGAGGGCCTCAGAGATGAAGTGTTTCCTCTTGCTTCAGCCACACACACGCCTTGAGGAGCCTCGTCACTCTGCATCCATCTGCTGTTTATGGGAATATCAGCTGTGGCTCCGCCGACATTCCCTGACCATTATAATGCAGTTACTGTAGATAATGCTCTGTGAGTGCAGTATGTTATCACCACTTTAACAGCCTGACACACGATCAGCTCATATTATCACTTAAATGAATCCATTAAGCAGCTAGAGACTTCCAGAAGTCTCAAGCGAAAGCGCCAGATGGGCCAGCCTGAGCCACTTCCAAGGCAGCCAGCCTCTTCTGCTGGAGAAGACTGCAGCCTACCTGAGGGCCACATAACTTGCCCAGAGACTTCTGAAACTATTTTACTCAGGGGCTAAGGAAGAACCTCTCAACTCAGACCAAAGGAAAACATTTCTGTGTCGCTTCACCTGTCCTTGAAACCAAAAGAGGGACTAGTACTAGACACTGTATTTGCCCTTGGCTTGACCTCACTGGCTGCCCAAGGGGTTTGACAGGCAGGGTACTGAGAGCGGCAGCCCTTACCTGTGAAGGGCACCAAGTCTGCAAACTTCCTGCACACACAGCCTTTTATCCGATCTTTCAACGCTTTCGGTAAATTCAGCACTGTCATGTTTCCATGAGGAAAGGCAGATGTGATCCGCCCCACCTCACAGGATAGACAGGAGAGGATGAAATGACACAGTGAGCAGCTGACTCCGTTACACTGGGAACCTTCAGTGGGGAGGACCATGTGTGGAAAACTGTCTCCAGTGGCATGGAACTTAATCCCTAAGCCTTGCACACACCAGAGCTCTTACTCATTAGGATTGTGGCTTGAGTGGAGCAGGGCTCTCTGAATCCAAACCCATTGGCTGATCAGAGGTTGGGTGTGAAAAAACAGATATGATAAAGTTTTAGAGTAGTAAAGTTTAAGTTGCCACAAACCAGCAAATGAGTTGTAGACAAGTTTCCCTAGGGCAGAGGACAGCGCCCAGTAGCCTGGAAGGCTCCGGTCAAAGGAGATTTTGAATTTTAGCTCAAACATGGAAAATCTGTCTCCTCATGATCAGCTTTTCAGACTTGAGTGATAAAGGCAGAGAAGATTTCATGAGTGGGAGGGAAAAGGCCAGGATGATTTCTCTCTCTTGTACTGTTGAGGATGCCTGTCCTTTGCCCTAGTTCCTTCAGGAGCCCTCAGCCCATAAGTGACCTTTCTTGAGGTGCAAGGTGTCCCGTAAAGACAGAAGCTTACTGTGTGGAGCCTGGAACTCTTAACAGCCTTCACCAACCATGAACACACATGTTCCAGTGGCTTCGTTTCTCCCTCTCATTTCAACCAGTCTTAAGTGTGTTTTAATTTTCTTTCTGTATTTTTGTGTTTCTTACAAGACCAGAGGAATGAAAAGAAGATGACAAATGGGAGCTAAAGGGTACTGCAACCTACTATATCTGTTTTGCTGTCTCTCCAGACACGTTACTGGCAGGAAATGCTATCTTCCTGCCAGTAAAGAGGCAGGAGAACAGTACTGGAAGAAAGGATGCAAATCCCTCCAGGGCCAGCTAGGTCCCATGCTTTGCAACCTCAGAATCCTGGAAGACGCAGGACAAGGTTGGTCCTTGCAGCATCCCACCCTCATCCTACATTCTTACAGCTTCTCTTAGCAAAGAAGAACCAATGACAACTTTCTGGGTCACAAAACCCATTCTGAGACCATCTCTTACATGAGAGGCAAAGACGCTCACTGATGATGCCCAGACAAGAGGATTGAAGGGGACCAGTCCCTGCACCAGAACAGGTTTGCCCCTCTGTGACTAATGGGGTAAAAAAAAAAATACAAGGCACTTCCTCTGCTCTGCAGCCTGCACCACCACATAAATTGAAACAGACAGAATTACCATTGATACAAATTAAAAACAAATAAAAAGGGTACACAGAGCTGATTCTGAGAGTTCAAACTCCATTACCTGCTGATTTACTGAGCAGTGACCTGTGATTGTTGCAGAGAGCGGAGAGGGGTGAGGAGCCTCTGTGAATCCCATCAGCCCCATCTCCACATGCCATACCAGTCAATAAGCTATTTAATTTAATGGGAAATGGTATTGACGAGCCAGAGAATGCAGCTCACAAAAGATGCAGCTGCAAGAAGCAGATAAAGTCTTCAACCCGGCCTCCTTCTCGGGGTGTCCACCCCTCTGCCTCACCTCTGTTGGAATCAGCATGAGATCCATGGAACTTAGAGGAGGCTGTGGTCCCATGGGGACAGTGCTCGGGAAGGATTACTGACCCTGAGAGATAGAAATAGTGAAACAGTGAAAGGTGGGTCTGAGATTGCTAAGAAAATGGGAAAAAGAGCTTCCAAATCAAATGACTTTTAAGAGAAAATGTGGCCAGCAAAGGGACGATCAGTCCTTCATGGGGGAAGCTGCCCGGCACCCCCTAGAGAAAAGAACCAGTCAAGTTCTTGTGCACTCTTTGTAGGGCCAGACCCAAACTGCAATGCTCCCAGAACCTTAGGTGCTCTTCTCCCTCCACAAAGCTGAAGTTGGGGAAGCCAAGGTCACACAGGTCATTGCAGCTGGGGTGAGAAGGCAGGGAGATCAGAAACAGTCAGAGTCTGGGAGAATTTGAGAAAGACTGGAGCTCAGTGCCTCCCACACACAGTCTTGGAAGGGTCAGCTCTAGAGAGGATGCTGCTGAGGTAAGAGGCAGTGTGGCAGAGCAGAGCACTGTGGAGCCAGTGAAGTCCTACTACCTGAAGAGTGCCTTGGGTGCGAACAAACATCAAGGAACGGATGTAAACTGTTTACAGTTACAGCATGGACCATGTGGTCAGTCCAAAACATAAAGTTCTGAGATTTTTCCCCTTTCGGTGGTTTTTTTTGTTTGTTTGTTTTTGTTTTTGTTTTGTTTTGTTTTCAATTTCTGGAATAATAATTTCACAAATAAAAGATAAAAAGCAACTTATATAAAACACAAAATAAACAGAATATGAAGGTATAGCCTATGCCGTAATAATCCTAGTGCTACCATCTTTAAACACATTGGTTCCCTTGGATTCACATAAACCTGAGGCTCTTGTAATATACTCCCCTGTATTTTACAAGAGGAAACAAGATTTAGAATTCATACTCAGTCACGTAGCAATATGTAAGTGAGGCAGATGCAGATGAGGTCTCTCCTGAATTTCAGCCCAGGGCATGTTCCCCTGTAACACGTGACCAAAGCCTCATGTGTGGACTTTGTCCATGTCATGGTAAATGCTGTGAAGGCATGTGTTGGGATTAAGGATGCTTAGTCATCATCAATGCATTTGTAATAAACACTTCACACTGCTCATTGTATTGTCTGAGGAGAAGCTGGCCACAACATAGAGAGAAATACAGAGCAGGAGACATACAGTGTAGTTCAGCAATCAAGGCGCACTGTACACTAGCGGCCACTATGAGAGACGACTTTCCCTATACGATGGGCTGTGTATAGTAAGCTTTATCTTAGAACTCAAGCTGCACCTCTTAGTAAAGGAAGTTGGCTGATGTGTGTTAGTGTATGGCCTTTGCTAAGTACTTTGTACATGCATCTCCATCTGGTCCTCACTGTACCACATGAGGAAGCACATCCTGTAAGAGGTCTTCTTCAAGGCTGCCAAATACAAATAGCCAAAACACTAGGAACGTAACATTAATATAATTAATATAATTCCTGATTTTTTTGTGGTCCTTCTTGCTGTATGTAGTATATATATATACACATATATATATTCCATCTTTATAAACACATGGGTTCTGTGGATGACTCATGTACAAAATGGGTTCTGTGGATGAACTCATATACAAAAGCAACACTTTTTGAGATGAGTGACCCTAAGTCCCCAGCATCTTCATAAGTATACTACAGAGAACTGCACAACTTGCCTGGAATTTCCACTGCAGAATTTTGAAATTACTGAGAAAAAAAAATCTGAAGTTCCAATTGTTGCTCAGAACTCTGAGAACGATTCTAACTGAATGAACCTCTCAGACTCAGCTGTTGTTTAAAACCTAGCCAGTGAATTTCTGCACTTGAAAGTAATAGTTTCTCAAAATTATAAGCTGTTCTATCACTTTTTCTATTGGCCGTTTTTAGGGGAGGGACATTATACTATGGAATTCATCTTAACTTTGTTAGTCACTTCCAGGTTTATAACACCTTTTACTTCAAAATTGTTTTTTAAAAATATGGTGGTGATACAATGGTGGCTTGAGGGACACAGTGTCCAGTGAGTAAGAGCTCTGGGAGTAGGCGTGGACACTGCCTGAGAAGTTCCAGGGTTTGAGGAGAGAGTATGAAAGGGCTGGTCAGGAGAGCTGTCTCACAGGCTAACAGTTATCTAATATGTGCATGGAGTGTGCTGGCTGGGATTCTGGGTGCCTGTAATCACTGGCTTCTACCAGCACTAAAGACAGACATTGTTCTTATTTATTCTTTTAAAGATGAGGAGATTGATGCAAGGAAAAGTAGCTTTCCCAAGGGTAATGCAACAAAGAAACAAAATGTGAGATTTGCATGCAGTTTCTGGCTCCAGAGACCACAGGATAGATCATATACCTACAGCAAGGTTAAGGTCACAGCCACTGCCTGGAGGTTACCAAGAGCCAGGGATAGTGCAAAGTATCATGTTGTTTGTGTATTCTTGAGTTGGGGGCATGTGTACCTGTATATGACATGTTCCTTGCAAGATAGAAGCCAGAGGTAGACCCTGGATGGTCTTCCTCACTCACCCCCCACTTTATTTTTGAATCAGGGCCTCTAACTGAACTGAGAGCTCACTAATTTGGCTAGGTTGGCTCCCAGCAAGCTCCCAGAATCCTCCTGTCTGTCTCTCCAGTGATGAGACTGCAAATGCGTTTTTGTTTGCTTCTTTGTTTTTACATGAATTCTGGGGGAGTTTTTTGACTTACCTCTCTTTCTAGATGAATTATAGCCTTTAAATATCAAAAAATCCCTTCTTAGAGTATGAAACCTTGTGTTTGGGGTAGTGATGGTGGAAGGGACTGAGGAACAAGGAGAAATTTATTAGCGGCTTAAGGCAGGAACATATTAGTACATGAGGAGACTTATACCACAAGGCAAGAAGAAGAAATTTATTCCTGGAGTTTCTAAAGACTTTTAACATGTTAGCATCATCCACAAAATGATCTGAGAGTCTTGGTATCAGTGGCTGATACAATGAACTCTGCTGAGTCCTTGGGTTTGTAAAGCATGCTGGGTAAAATAGCTATTTTGATGCTATAGTCAAGTCAAGCTGGATCACTAAAAGGAGCTGACTCCTGTCTTACACTTATGAAGGGCAGGGGTTATGACTTGAACCCAGGTCTGACCCCAAACCCCATGCCTTTCAAATTATCTCAGAGTACCCGTCCTCCCATCTCCAACCAAGGAGTCAGATTTTAACCTTCTATTTCACACCTATATACCATGGTGTATATCCTCAGTGTCCTCTGATCGGTCTATATGTTAATGGTTTGGTCACAAGTTTGATGTAAAGATAGGAGGTAGTGGAGCCTTAAGACAAGCCATGTGGGGTGGAACAAGTCAATGGAGATGAAATAGCAATGCTCTTGAAAGTGACACAGGCACCCTGTCCCCCAACTCTCTTCTTCCTTGCATTATCCACATCCACACCTCTACAGCCCAGCAGGAACACTTCCCTGGGTAGATCACCATGGCTCAGGAGCTCACTCATGCTTTTAGAGTGAGCACTTGCTGCTCCCTAGCATAGGTGGGCGGGGCAGTTGTAAGATAAACCACTATTCTCACACTCAGGGCGGGGTTTCAGCCTTTCTCAGAGATGGATTACCACCAAGTCTATTTCTAGGGCTGTGTGGGATTGCCAGCAAGCAGACTAGCCATTTCTTTCTCTACCACAATCATATCTGGGTCTACTTCATTGAGAGTGCTAGGCCTCACTTCATCTGTCAGTTCCCATGATTCTACAGCACAGAATCTATCTTTATAGCCACTTCTGTTTACAGACATTTGCCTACCCCAACAACAGGAGCCCTCCCCTAAGGCACCTGAGGGGGGCACAGCACTTCCTGCGTTCTTCAAGCTAGGTTGGCCTCCCTCCTTGCATAGAAAACACTTATTCTCCTCAGTGCCTTTGTGCAGAGGCCTGTGTGAGTCAGGATCAGGTGGAGTGAAGGAGCACTTTGTAGGCCAGGGAATAATGGTGCAAGGACTGGCCAGCCCCAGCTGTGTCTGAGAGCTTTTGTGAGCCCTTGTAGCATGTTCTAGCAGCCTGAAGAGCCCCTTACGACAGATTTCTATGGCAACAGACAGTGTCCAAGAGATGAAAGTTGTGTTCTGAATGACAGCAGTTTCTTGAGAGCCAATAAAGAAGAGTCTCTTAAAGATGCGGTGGTTAGATGACCCTGGGGGACTGGCGATGAGAAGTGAGGCTGAATCCAGGTTATAGATGGAGCAGAACACTTCTCCCCAAAGACCCAAGTTATACAAGAGGAGAAACCCTACAAAGTAAGTGCAAACCAGGAAGCCAATGATGGAGGTGGGCAGCACGCATGCATCCAGGCCTGAATGTAGGCCTGACCCTACTCTGTGTTCCACCCTTCTTTGCGAACCTGGAAATGGATCAGTGTTTATCAGAAAAGATGAAAGAATTGGCTTGAATTAACTCTAGCAACAAAGAATGGAGAGATTATTAGCATCCCTCCCATTTTGACACACTTAGGATCTGCCTCCCTCCTGGGTGGCTTTTGTTCAGTCAGTCCTGGCTGGTGGTTAGCCCGCTGTAAACCATGGATTTTCCACAATAAAAAACATTCAAGCACTGTGCCTCGCCAGAGACCAATCTGAGATAATAACTGTGAATATGTTTTGTAAATGGTGAAACATTAAGCTAGCATTTACCATAATGTTCTCTGTAGAACATTAATTCCATGGGATATTAGTAAGATTCTCAAGTCAAACACCAACAATAAAGTAAAGAGGTGGTAGCTGCTGTTTTAATTGTAGGATTTGAATTGACAATAGAACTCTGCACTGCAGAGCCATCTTGAATGATTGAAGTTTTCAGAGGTCATGCTGGGAAACCAGTGATTTTCCTCACCTACTCTGAAGTTCAACTTAAAAGCCCCTGAACTAAAATAATGAACTTCATGGATCAGGCACCAAGGCAGTGATGCTTTGTTGGAGGAGCCGTCAGAAACATTTTTCCTCCTGTTTCTAGCATATCTAGTGTGCCTCATACATGTGCAAATTCTCTTTCCCTACTGTATCACAAGTTTATGCTACTTTGTCCGTGTCTACCATACTGCTTACACACTACCACACTACACACCACCCTCTGGAGAACCTGACCCATCAGGATTTTCAAGGGTTTGACACATAGCTGGAATCAAGCAAGCAGCTGTCAGAGCTGGGTTCTCTCTACTCCAGTTTTCTGATACTTTTCTTTCTCTTGAGCAACAGCAAATCCAACTTGAAAAACCAAGCAATACTTAAGAAAGTCTGCCTTCACTGGGGAAACAGCTGTCCCTTCCCAGAGGAGTAGGCTGCAGTTGAGGTGTGCATTTCTCTTCAACAAAAGAATCTTCCCAAACTATTCACAGCTGAGGGATGGGCCAAGTGTGTCAAGGGCAGGGACACTCTGCTGAGTCTAGACCTGAATTGTGGTTACGGTGCTCAGCACCTAGCATAGAAGACTGTTGAGAGGGCCAGGACAGCAGAGTACTTGACTAGGTCTCAGTTGCACCATAACATGTTGTTCTAACTCTTTAGTTTTAACCAACCCATCTTCTCAGACACACAAGAGTCCATTCAAGTACTATTTGAGAAGGCATCATCTGGATACAGATTTATTCTAAGGTAACTGTCGTTAGAGATGTTTGACAACACATAGATGCTTTCTCTGTGACCTCTGACAAGGTCAAATATTTGTCATTTCTTGAGTTGCAGTATGAATTCAGAATCCTGACACTGGAATTACCAATTCTCCATTTTAAAGAATTTCATTGGCATGCTGCTACGTCTTTCCAAATTCTACTGTATTATGTTGAGCAAACTCACTGTTTTTTTTTTTTCCATAAACTCTAACAAATGGAAAAATAACATGGACACAAAAACAGCTTGCATTTGCCCAGAATTCCAGGAAGCTCTAAGCTACATTAAATGTTCAATCTCAATATTCATTATCCATTTTGTGTTCTCTGGTTTTTGTGAGCATGTGGCTTGGACTTTGTGCTTCTGTGTTTGAGCTCCACTTTATCCTAGTACAATGAAGCACATTTTAGATGTTTTTCCAAAGTTCTAAACCCCATATCTCTAGCTATTTATTGTGTCTCTGCCTGAAAATCCACAAGGCAGGTTCAAGTCAGCCTTGAATCCTTCAAAAACATGCCCTATTTTCTCTTCCTAGCTGGTAAATGACCTTACATCCTGGTCTCAGCTTCCCAAGCATAACATTTAGGAAAATGTCAAAAGCTTTTCTGTAGCCATGCATACAGACTCGCCCACTGCCGTTCCTCTCAGGCTAACTTCCCATTGCTATCCACATACTGTATTGATGTGGTTGGGCTTTGGTGGATTCCTCAAAGGCTTCCTCATGTCTTCCTTCCTCCAGTCTGCCAATGGGGCAGTGGGGAAATGCCTGCTCCTTCTGGTATGATAAAATGTCTACGTGCGTTAAGACTGGGTGAGTCACAGAAGTGTTTTTGAGATGGTGCCTCACTGCGGCTCAGCCTGGCTTGGAAGCCAGGCTAGTGTCAAACTCATGCCAGCTCTCCTATCTTGGCTTCTCGGGTGCTTAGGTTACGGGTGTGAACCACTGGGCTAAGTTACCAGAAGCTTATTGCTTGTGGTTCTTTCTGGAGGTTTCAAAGTCCGAGATCAAAGTACCAGGAAATTCTGTAACTGAAAAGGACTCGTCTTCCTGTTTCCAAAATGGAGGCTTGATGCTGCACCTTCAGATGACTGAACGAGTTAAAGTGCAGACAAATACGAATAGGCCGAAGCCTTTGTATGAGGGTGCTGAGGTCTTCAATAAGGGTAGAGCTATAATATTCTACTTGCTTCTCAGAGTCTCACTATCTTGATGTCTTCAACTGGGGGTTAGGGCCAGTGGCTAAGTGCTTGAGGACACCTGTATTCAAACCACAGCATTGCTGTAAGGTCCTTCATGGTCCTGCTCTGGTGGTGTGGATGAGCTTGGGTCCCCTTCACTTGGGCACAGGGTCATCTCTCCAGCTCAGCCCCTTCTATGGCACACCAGCCTATCTCCCCAGACTCAAGCAACATTAGAGTAAACACAAAGCTCACCTCCTTTAAGTCAGGCCCTCAGGTGGCTCATTGATTCACCTGTAGAATATCACCTTCCAGAGTGGCACACAGGCTCACCTCCACAGACTCAGGCCTCTTAGCCTGGAATACAGCCTCACCTCTACAGGCTCACTGTGTACTCTACTTTATACCATAGTATATAGTAGACATTTTGAATTACCTTCAACTTCACAATGGAAATCTGCTTTAAATACATCTAAATCTCTGAGCCCCTCTCCTCTGGGTCAGTGACACAAACATTAAGTCTTGCAGCAACTCAGCCTCCACCAGAAATAACCATAGTCTCTTCCAAAATAAACTGTCAGAGCGCCTTGGAACTTGCTGCTTTCTCTTTATTAAATGGCATCACTTTTCAGACTTGGCTCCAGCATCATTTTGCTCCTCTGGCCTCTCCTAGGACTCACAGCTATTTTACCCATGCATAGCCAGGGTACCCTACACCTATGCATAGCCAGGGTACCCTACACCTAGGCATAGCCAGGGTACCCTACACCTAGGCATAGCCAGGGTACCCTACACCTAGGCATAGCCAGGGTACCCTACACCTATGCATAGCCAGGGTACCCTACACCTATGCATAGCCAGGATACCCTACACCTAGGCATAGCCAGGATACCCTACACCTAGGCATAGCCAGGATACCCTACACCTAGGCATAGCCAGGGTACCCTACACCTATGCATAGCCAGGGTACCCTACACCTAGGCATAGCCAGGGTACCCTACACCTATACATAGCCAGGGTACCCTACACCTAGGCATAGCCAGGGTACCCTACACCTATGCATAGCCAGGATACCCTACACCTAGGCATAGCCAGGGTACCCTACACCTATGCATAGCCAGGATACCCTATACCTATGCATAGCCAGGGTACCCTACACCTATGCATAGCCAGGGTACCCTACACCTATGCATAGCCAGGGTACCCTACACCTATGCATAGCCAGGGTACCCTACACCTATGCATAGCCAGGATACCCTACACCTATGCATAGCCAGGGTACCCTACACCTATGCATAGCCAGGGTACCCTACACCTATGCATAGCCAGGGTACCCTATACTTATATATCCTCTCTCCAAACTGTGTCACAAGCACACTCTACTTTGTTTGTAACTACCACGCTGCTGACACAGAACTCTAAGTTCCTTGAGAGCCAGAACTAGTTTGTAACAATTCTGTTGCAAGAACTCAGAACAGTGCCCATAACACAAGTGGATTCAATTTTAAAAAATGCCAGGAAATGAGCAAATGAGTCAAGATATATGTTGTATGTAATTAGTGAATACAAATACTAGCTTCTAAAATAAAAAAATGTATGCCCGGCACAACCGAGAGCCCTGACCGGCTTTACAGCAGTGTGCGCCTGTGAGTATTGTCTACAACCAACGTTAGGACAGTGCATATGCACGTTGGAAGCAATTGACTTAGCTTTGCTTTATGGATTTTTGTAGCAAACCTTTGGGTTAGGCCTAAGCATGACTACAAAGGTGTGTTCTTATGTCTAGGTATAAGACAGTTTTTATTTTATAATTAGTAAAAACCAAGGCACTGAGAGAATAACTGACTTCTCACAAAGTCACTCTGGGACTCAGAATAAAGATCAACACTCAAATGTGGGCCTTCTGCCTCTAGATTCGTGTGCTTTCCATATCAGCCAACTAAGACACTAAAGGGAAATCTGAAATATAATGTACTTTTAGCTCAGAATGTTATAGAAAAGATTTGGGGTCAGCAAAGTAGATGAGAAAGGTGAGATTCAAGAACAAACACGGAGCTGGCCTCAGAGAATTGGCTGTCTGTAAATAAAAAGGAAAGCATTTCAGAAAAAGGCACTTAAAACAAGAATTCCACTTGGATAAGTCAGTAGGAAATTTGTAAAAAGTAAAAGGAAGTTAAACATTATTATCTAAAGAAAACAATTATAATTCAATCTACTTTCACCCCCTGTTTTTTTCCCTTCTAAATGCAGATTTTTTTTCCTTTTTCAAATTTTCCAGTTTTCTTTACAATATCTAGTAATGCATTTAAAAGTTAAATATTAACAAACATTTCTTGTTAACATAAACTATGCATAAACATTAGATTAAGTTGTACTTTGATCATTCAACAGATGTAAAGTAATTTAATTAAATATTTCCTTATGTGAAACACATAAATTTGTACATAATTTCTTAAATTAGAAGTAAACCTGGTAAGAATTTTTCCATTCTATTCACCCTACTTACTAAGCATAAAATTACAAAAGCAGATTTCCTCAGCCTAAAGTTATTAATTTTTTTTACTTTTTCCCCAGGTAAGTACACTAACACTTTCCATGCATGGAATATAAGCTAAAATCCCTATTCTCAAGGGTTTAGTTTCTAGAGGAAAAAAATAAACTAATGAAAATAGAGAGGGCAGTGCAAGACAGTGGAAAGCTGCTTTAATTGAAAGGGCTATAAACAAAGCCTGTAGAAGTACAGCAGGAAAATGACAGTCTGTTGAGAGCCAGGCAGGGTATGCATCACAGAAGAAACGACTTCCAAAACACTTCTGTTAACAACTTTCCTCTGACACTGGATTCTGGAGAGACAGCTGCTGTATCTGATGCAGTCAGAGCTGCTGAGATATTTAGAGAGAGAGCCACCAACCCAGAAGACTAGATGTTATAAATAAGATGCTCTTTCTGCACTGTTGCCTGCTCTGATCATTATTAGCTGTTCATACAACAGAATCACAAAAATCACTGAATTATGAGCTTGGATTTGAGGGAGCTCAGCACTTTTCTAGATCTATTTCACTTTAAAATAGGAAAGATGTCATTTCTGGTTTTTTGTTTTTGTTTTTGTTTGTTTGTTTGTTTGTTTGTTTTGAAAGATTCAGTCGCCAGCTCTGGTTTAGTCAGTTACCTATAACTGCAGTGACTTACATGAAGTAGCATGTTTTGTAAAGGAATGAGATTTATTAGCCTATAGTTACAAGATTCAAGGGCAAGGTGCTATCTTGGTAAAACCTAGCGGAATGGCATCCTGGCCAAAGTTTGTGATGCAGAATGATCACATGGTGTGAGGCAGGATGCCAGAGAGAGGGCTGAGCCAGCCTATGCTTTGTGCAACACTCTGAGGAGAATTATGTCCCACAGGAACTCCCTCCATCCTTTCTGAGGATGGTAACCTCCTCACATGACCTCCTCTTAGGGCCACCTCTTAATATCTAACTACCTTCTAACACCGCAGCACTGGGGACCTAGCTTTTCATACACGACCCTTTGGAGGATCAAATTCAACCACATCCAAGACCACAGCAAGTACCCTCCGTGTAGAAGGCTTTCCCACACCCTGCCCTCTTCGTCTAAGACATTACTGCCCGCACTTAAATCAGTGAATGTGCACTACACCCACACAAAACCTTCTCTTGAGGCTCAGACTAGCCAGCTGGGGTCATCTTAGTGACCCTTGCTTCATGCTTTCTCTAGGAAATAAGCTGTTTGAGGAGAGGAACTTTGTTTGTCCTTTCCACTCTTGTGCCCTCAGTGGTTGTCACTCTTTATTATCAAGGCCTTTGGAAGTGCAAAGCCAGAGCCAACACCTCTGTCCAGGTGTGCACTACTTAACCCTCTCTGCAACAGAGATAACATAACTTTATCTGCATTTCCATCATAGTGAATTTGGCTCCGAGTGGCTCCCAGGACTGCACAGCTAACCTCGCCCTCGGTGTAGCAAGGTAATCTTTCTCTTCCTTGTCTTCCTAGCCTCTACCCCATGCACACCCAACTCTGGGAGAAGAAAGCATCTCACAAGTGTTTTCCCTTAGGAGGCAGGCTGGTTTTTGTGGGTGCTAGGGCTCATGGAGAGCTGAAAGCCTGTGATCTCATCTGCCACTTAACTGAGATTAGCTGGAAGCAATCTGCTTAAAGTTTAAGCATCAACTTATCACTTTGTTAACTGTGCATTCATTTCCAAGGGGATGGTTAACTTTGATGGGAATGGGGGTTTGAATCATGTGCCAACAGGTTCTGTGACATGTGGGAGCCAGAAGGAAAGTGAGCAGCCCGTCCTGTCAGCTGCTCTGTGGACCAGAGCTGGGATTAACCTTCTGCCTGCCAGTTCCAACAGGGGACAGACAGGGAGATTCCTGCTCTTTCACTCAGTGACTGACATCAGGAGTTCACTTTGCTTGCAAGGCCAATTGGTGCCTAAAGCTATGAGGCAATTGCAAGGAGTGGCCAGGGTGTCTCACAGGCAGAGGCAGGTTAGGAGTTCATATACTGAAAGAGGCCATCATCACTCAATCCTCAGATGACAGGAAACCGGACCCTAGAGTAGCACAGCAGCTCTAGTTCAAACAAAACACAGAGAGCTGCTCTGAAAATCTGCAGCCATGTCACCACCTTTCACCTTCAGAATCTCTTGACTTCTGAGCTAGTCACTTTTACAGTGTTGTGACCATAATACCTGACAGAAACAGGCCCAGGTGGGAAAGACTTGCTTGGGCTGACAGACTCAGAGGCTGGCAGGCTGCATGTGTTACGAAAAGAGGCTGTTTACATCATGGCAGGCCAGGAAGCAGAGAGAATACACAAGAGCCAGGAGCTGGGTATAACCACGAGAGCCTCACCCATGGTGACCTACTTCCACCAACTAGGCTTTCCTTCTAGAAGGTTCCACAGCCTACTGCAATGGCCTCACTAGCTGGAGAACATGCGTTATAGACAGGAGCTTGTGGTAGGCATCTCAGATTCAAAGCATGCTGGCATCCCTGTGGCAACTAAGTACAAATAGTTTACTTCCACCAACAGAAAGACAGCCTTTCTGAACTTCTTGTAAAAATATTCTTTTATGTCTCGCCTGTGGCTTCGTATTCTCCCAAAGGAAACATAAAACTTACTTCTGAGAAAACAGACTGAGAACTCCTTGAATTCCCAAGGTTATTTCTCCCTGCCATCTCTCAGTACCATAGTAGGCAACTTCCTTTTCTCCATGGGTCCTTGGTAGGTAGGAGAGACCTGACAGGTTTAGTTTAGTTGATGCCTGGGGCTGATATTAAGGACAGTTTTAGGAAACACTGTAACTCTGAGGAAGTCAGCCTCACTGGAGGGCTGGCAGCTCTGGTTTCCATCCCAGTACCTGGGATTAGAAATCTCCCTTGCTTGCATCTTGCCATTGTCATAACTTGGCCCTACCTTGGCCAGTTAACCTTACAGAATGTCCACCCTTGGTTAGGCAAGCAGTTTTTTTTTTTCTTATGACTTGTTGGTTTTTAACTGAGTCATTTTGCAGCATAGGAAACGTCTGGCCATATCTAAATACATTTTGCTCATTATCTCTGGCAAGAAGAAGCCAGGTGTCCTAAGGTTTCTGTTGCTGTGCTAAAATTCCATACCAAAAGCAACTTGAGGGGTGCTATTTCATCTTACAGCTTGCAGGTACCTCTGTCACTGAGGGAAGTCAGGGCAGGAACTCCAGGCAGGAAGATGGAGGCAGGAACTGAAGCAGGAGACTGGTTGCTAGCTTGCTCGCTGCTCCTTGTAGCTCGCTCATCCTGCTTTCTTATATAACCTGAAACCACCTGCCCAGGGTTGGCAGTGAGCTCAGCTCTCCCACATTAATCACTAATTGAGACCCACACCCCCATCCATTCTCCTCTGGGCAAATCTTACGAGGGGATTTTCTCAGTTGAAGTTGCCTTTTCCTAGATGTGTGTGGGTTTGTGCAAAGTTGAAAACCACCTACCAGCACACCAGGGATACTATAGTGTACGGAACCTCCCACAAGAAAGAGTCACTTGGCTTCAGATGCCAGTTCTGGGAGCTCAGTGGGCAGAGCAAAACCTATAAGTACTCAGTCAGTTCCCTAGACCTCTCTACAAAAGTCAGGTGATAAAAAAAGGCAGATCCCAGTTTACTAGCCAGCCAGTCTGGCCCAGGCCCTGAGCTCCAGGTTCAGTGAGAGAACCTGTCTCAAAACATAAGGTAGGGATTGGTAGAGGAAGACATACAGAACTGGGGAAGCCCCCTGCTCTCCGCCCTATGCTCAGGTCAAACATAACCCAGTTTTCCAGGTGCATAGCTGGGGCTGCCCTTGACTCAAGATCCTGTTGGTGTTTAGCTGATATGTTAAATGTCCACAGGTCAGGTATTCCTTCGCACATACGGATCCGACTGTAGGGCAAAGGTGTCTTTCGGCTGTATGCATGTCGGGGTTCTGGTTTTCCCAGGCGGGACTCTATGACAAGCAGAGCTGTGTAATTCCTTGTTTGCAGTTCCCACCTAGAGCAGGGAGTCTTCCTAGCCTTGTGACAGGTCCTCAGCCGGACTTCCTCACTCCCTGAGTCTCATTCAGGTGGCATGGTGGTTACTCTCCTTCCTCCGCATTGATTTTTACCATCACAAGCTAGTCTCCTCTGTAAATTAGTCTTCCTTTATTGGAACCCTGTAAGTCCCTCGCAGTGCGTGAGCCATCAGCCAGCTCCATCTGAGTGGTTAATATTGGACACCAGGAGCAGAGTGAAAGCCTCATGCTGGCTGTTTGGGGTATCACCAGATAAGCTGTTCACTAAGAGGAGAGCCAGCCACCAGGAGAGCAGCAGCTGCCTGTGATAAATGCTCTTCACCCGCAGGCCTGGGGCACTGGGTCGCCTCGTAGGCTCCACCAAGGAAGCCTTATACCCTTAGATTTGGCCTTCAGCCTGTCCTCTAGAAGCCAACCCTCCCCTCTCTAGAAATGTGTTTTTCCAAAAAAGGCTTAGGGTTGAACTTGAGGCCTGGACCTGAGCTGGATGCCTACTTCTCAGCAATTTCTGTTTCTAGGGGTCAGGTTCTGCCACCTTTGCTGAGTCATTCACACCTGTAGGGTCTGTCTTCTCTGCAGAAAACGAGGCTGCCAGTCTCAGGGCTTTGAGGAGCCTATAAACCCCCTCTGGGAGATTTATGAGTGCACGGAAGTGTTGGGCTGTAATGACACAGCAAAGCTAGACCCTCCCTATAGTTGGTGGTAACTCTGCAAATGTAAGGGAAATCTGGTCCATTTCTCCTTCTCTATACTTGGCGGAGGGCTTGGTGTCACATACTCTCTTTGGAAATTAAGAAATATATATATATATTTTAAATCCCTAAATATAAAGATTTAAGAAGTACTCTTGGTTTCCTCCAGGAAATTTAAAAGGAAGAAAGAGAAAGAGAAAGAAAGAAAGCCGAAACACCTAATTTGTCATAGAAGCCTTTAAGTTAGAAGAGAAAACTTGGCCTTGGCAATGTAGACTAATACATTAATAATATATACATGAGTGGCACTTTACAGTTTATAAAGCAGGTTCTCTGGGGGGGCTCCAAGAGTAGAATTGACTGTGACAGTTCTAGAATTCACTCACTCAGAAGCCTTTACTGAGCATCCATGTTGTGCACATCAGAGATCAGACCCTCAGGATACAGGAGAGAAGATGGCAAGCAAAGCCATTTATATGGGATGTAGATACCTCCAGGAGACAGGCTAAGATGCATTAAAATACAAAGCTGAGCAAAATGTCAGGTGCTGACAAGTGCTACAAGGGAGAGAATGCAAGGATGTAGACACAGAACTTCAGAAAGTGTGGGGGCGCCTTTTTAGCAGGGAAACTTAGGAAAGATGTTTAGCTAGGGATTTGACTGGAAGAACAGAGAAATATATAGATTTCTGGGAAGAAAGGTACAAACTGAAGGGAAATGCAAAGGCCCTGGGGCAGGAATTAACTTGCCAGGGGCTTCATCAGGAGTATGAAAAGCCCTCGCCTGGCTGTTCCTGAGATCACTGTACTGCCGGTTTTTTGCTCACCAATCATCACTTTGTGTAGGCTTGGGGGTGGTATGTTCCCCAAGGGTAGATGCATCCAGTTAAATAAGCCACCCGATTCCAGAGCTGATGTCATGCCGGTAACCCCATGGTGGGCTGTGGATCTGAACTGTCATGGGACCTCTGAGGATTCTGATAGATGCTAATGTTTGGTAGGAAAGCCATAGGAGAAGAAAAGCATCCACAGCTGTTATGCGCCTTATAGAACCCTCTGTTCTTCACTTTCCCCCTTGTTCTCAAGGTCGCAGGCTCTTAATCCCAGGACATACCTAGCTATGCTCACAGCTGAAAGGGAAGCACCCCCCAGGCTGCCCTGCCAGGGTAGGAGACATTGGCCCTGGCACGGGCTGCAGCAGAAGGCTGCTTCCTTCCTTCCCGAAACTGCCTCCAGGACATCACTGTACTCCCCAAGGAGGCGCCTCACTTATTAACATCATAACTCAAGTGAGTTGCGTGGAGTCACCACACACGGAAAGCTGTTCAGCAAAGTGTTGAAGCTGCAGAGTCGCCAGCTGAGTCGATAAACTTTTATTTTAACCATGTTTGTGATCAATATTTAAACAGAATTGACCCAGCCTGCTGCCAGTGCACCTCTCTCCTCCCAGCTGTTTGTGCAAGATAAAATATTTACTGGGGGAGGGGGAGCCAACCAGAGAGATAGAGGCAGGAGAGCCTAAGGCTGCCATAAGACCCAATGGCCCTGGAGTCTCTGAAGGCCGAGGGTGCTTTTCGTTTTGACTTGCTAGGCAGATCATAAGAAAATAATTTCTAGGAGGATCTGGTCACCCATAGAATAAATTTTAGAGTGTTAGGAGATTGTCCTGAAAATGACCTTGCCACATTTAATCTTCCTTTTATTGAAACTCAGTAACATTTAATAGCTCAGAGCTTGCTCGGGGTTCTGACAATTTACATATGGGCAGCCCTGGCTGCTGTGTTTGTGTAGGCATGCTACACAAGTTCTCTGAGCTTCATTCTTCTCATCCGCATTCTGAGGCTGCTTCTGAGGTTGGAAGTGATTGTGGGACAAGCCATAGAGTAGTTGACATGTTGGTTTGGTTTCCTGGGTCCAGTGAGTGAAGTTGGGTAGAGCTAGGACTTAAAATCCAGACTGACTTCTCTCTAACATCATAATCTCAAGGGCTTACATGAAGCATGTACAAAGTTAGATAACATGCTAGGATGTTGTATGATTAAGCCTCAGATATGTGACATGATCCCTCTTAAAGAAAATACAGACACCTGAGTTTGGATTTGCATCACCCATGTAAGAAGTCAAGCGTGTCGGTATTTACCTGTGACTCTAGTGTTCGTGTATGTGAGGTGTGTACGAGGAGTAGAGGAGCAGCCGAGACTTGCTGCTTGCTAGCCTAGCCCCAAACCCACAAGGGTTCAGTGAGAAACCTTATCTCAAGGGAGTAAGGTGGAGAGCAACAGAAAAAGATAGCAGGAGTTCGCCTCTGGCCTTTGCACACACACAAACAGACATAGACACACGCTACACACATACACAACACACACACACAGGAGAGAGAGAGAGAGAGAGAGAGAGAGAGAGAGAGAGAGAGAGAACAGAGATGGCTGCTATAGAAACCAAGTAAACCGTATGGAAGTTCAAACCGACCCTGGAACTGGAAGAGTGTCGGGGGATGTATCATGTGGTGATCTACGCAAGAATGTGGGATCTGAGATTTCTGCATATGTCAGTACACAGAAAAGACTCCAAGACAGAAGAGCCTCAGGAAGCAACATTGGGAAGAGAACACTAGAACCTTCTTTCAAGGGATGGGTAGGGACGAAGTGCCAGAACCAGGGCCTGCTCCAACATGAGCAAGGTCTGAGGGGACCCGGGGCACCGGCACCATTCCATCTTACCACCAGAATGGTAGGGTCCAGAAATCCCTAATTTCTAGGCAAGCTGATCAGCTTGTAGACCTGACATTACATGAGGGGAGCCCCTTCAGCAGGGGGATCACTAGATGAGCGCCAGTTCATTTGTCTTAAGATGTATTTAGATCAACAGTAAGGGGCCTGGCCCATGCTTCAAGCACACACCCCATAAGGCAATCTGTTGCAGCTTGTGTGTTTGGCGTGGCTGGCCTCTGAGGCAGTTAGAAGTGTTCAATATGTGGGTCTCTGGTGTTTGTTCATAATGATTCTGGTGTTTCAAGGATGGCCAATGACGGGCTGCAGCATTGATCGCGGGGACTTGAATGTGGATGATGGATAGGGCCCCTGGCAGCTGCCTGCAGGAAGTTGGATTTAGTTCAGATGAGCGCCTGCAGTCTCTCTTCCCCTCCAGCTCAGACCCTCCAGCTCAGCCATCTGTTTCTCTCTCATCAAATGCTTACCTTCCCCTCCCCTCCTCCCCTCCTCCCCTCCCTTCCTCTCCTCCGCTCACTTCTCCCCCTTTCCCTCTTCCTTCTCTGCTTCCCCTCCCTCTCCTTCCTTCCTTCCCCCTCTTTCACCCCTTTCCCTTTTCCTCTTTCTACTTTTCCTTCTTTCTATCCCTCAGTTCTTTCTTCTCTCTCTCTCTCTCTCTCTCTCTTGCTTACCTCTCTTTTCTTCTTTCTCCGGCTCTATTTTCTATGTCATTTTTATTTTGTTGAGACTTGGCAGGAGGGGGCCATACAAAGCATTAAAACATATTCTTTCAAAGCACTGGGATGGAATCCAAAAGTCCTCTTAACACATCCGTAGGGTTCAGAATCACATAGCCTCTGGCAATAGTCCGGGAATTAGCCAAACCAAGCAAAGGGAGCACTTTCCTTAGCTTGACTCCTTGACTTGGAGCTTCTGGGACAGCCACACTGATGTGGCTAGGCCACCCACCTTCTTTTTGACAGTCTACTTTTATCCAAGGTGTAAAGACAGCATACCTCACAGCTCACTGACTACTCCATTGTAGAAGGCCAAAGGATGTTATTCAGGCTTACAAAACAGATGTGCAGAAGAGGTTTCATTCCAAGTAGAAGGCTGAATGAAACCAGCATGGATTGTTTAAAAGAAAAGGGAGGTTTTAAAGATGTCCCCAGCCTGGAGACTATTAATCCCAGCACTCCGTGTGTGAGTCGGCAGTGGAGTTGGCAGTGGATGTGAACATAGCCAGGTGTTTTTGTCCTCTTCAGACCTGTGAAGTCAACTCTCAACTCACAGATCAGCCTGGAAGCCTCAGGCCTCCTTTTTTCAGAACACAGCTCACAGACTGAGAAGCCAAACACAGACAAACTGCTTTTCCTTAGATGTCCCAGTGCCCATCTCAGGGTGTGGCTGAGGGACACCACAGGTATCTCAGGCCTTTCTCTGGTAAGGTCAGGTAAGGAAATGGAAACAAATATCTGATTGGCTTCTCAGCATACATCATTCTGCCAATGGCAACAAGCTGGTGGCAAGTGCCATCTTTCTGTAGGGAAATGTGTTCTGTCTGCTTTGCTTTATAGCATCTCTGTCCTACAGTGCCACAGTGCCTGTCCAGACACCCTCCTAGCACATTTGTGTCTGCATATCCATGCATGTTCACGAACTGTAAATTTATGTTTCTGTATACACATACACACTGGAATAAATGTATTTTGGGAACAGAGTTCTGAACAAACTGATTATGTTTATTTTTTTCGTCTCCATATACAATCCTTTATGGAACATGTGTGGCCCTTTCCATAAGGGAAAATTTTTTCAAAGTAAATTGATCCCATCTCACTTGATGCTTCCTTATCAGTGTTAGGTGCGTCACTTCACTTGGGTCTCCTCGCCAACTTTGACAAACACTGCAGTTTTAATCCTCCTTCCTGGGGTCAGTTGGGGTCACTCTGCCCTCATCTCCCATCTTTCTTTTCTCCCTGTGCCCCTGAGATTTAAGACTCAGTCTTGATCCTGCCCATTGAGAATCGTTTTCTTACAGAACCTTCACTTCATTTTGGTTTTGGCCAAAGCCACTGTGACAATGGTCCCCTGGGTCCATGTTTCAGCCCTCACCTCTAGCTCCACTTGGGATCACATCACTGAAATAGTCTGTCTCCAGATTATTTTCTAAAATCAAGTCCAGTGTATTTCCTTCCAAATTCATTTTCCATCCTTTATTTTTTTGCATTTCAAATTCATTGAACTAGGACATAGCTATTTTATCCCCCCCCATGTCTTGTCAGTCTGAGGCATGATAGGCTTGTTCCAAAGATATCCCCCTCACTCATAAGTCCCTCAGAGAAATGGTTAAATCAGCATGCCCAGGCTTGTGCAGTAGGATCTTTGTTCTTCCCTCTGCACCAACATTTCCCAACCTCCATGCCAGTGTCCAGCATCTCTAATCAGAGATGCTCCATCTTTCAGCCTTTTATTCTTCCTGAGAACCCCAGCAACCTTGTCATCAACTGGGTCCGAGTCAGTAAAAAGCCTTCCTCTCCAGACACTACTTTACCTTCCTCTCCCTTGACCCTGTACTTCCTCACCCCATGCCCATGCCTGGGCACTCCCGAGGTGCCCACCCTGTTTTCTTCACAAATCTGAACCTCTTATTTCCATGCTGGCCAAGAAGAAGCCTTCTCGGGTCACTCTGCCCTGAAGCATTCTTTGGGTTGTTGTTCTTCAATAGTTACTGAGGCACTTATTCATGTTTGTAGATAGGCGTTTTCTATGTAGAATTCATTGTCTTCTTTCTCATTTCCTTTTGATGAGTATAAAACAGTTCAGCACACCAGACTTCTTTAAAAAAAAAAAATCACCGTTTGGTCTAGTATAGCACTTTGAAAAATAAGAGTTGTGCAAAGTCCATGCTTATTGGAGAAGAGTTGAGGGTGAATATCTCCACCCCCCCCCTTCAGAAAGGCAGGCAGAGCCCAGAACCATCTAGCTGCCCACTGGACTCTGTTCTTTGCACACTTACTGGCTTTGCTCTCTGTGAGTGATCACCACAGCCCCAGGCTTCTTCCCAGAAAGGGGAGTTAAGCCACTGTAAGATGTTTACCTGGAACTAATTCTGCTGAACTCACATGAGCTGTGTTCATAGTGGAGGTGCTGGACTGTGCTAGCTGCTTGGAACATTCTCAGGTAAGTTCCCCATCAGTCAAAAGTACTTAGTGCTGAGACCAGCCAGGCAGCCCAGGGTCAAGGACCCACCTGGACCCTCCGTCCCCTCAACAGGAACTAAACATGAGGAAGAGCGATTTCTAAGTAAGTCACAGTTTTGTTGTAGCAGAACAACATGGATGTGAAGCAGCCGCCGCCACAACAGGTGCTCATCCCCACCTGTCACATTCTAGAAACAACAAGTGGGTCAAGGGTGGACGACTGGAGGTGAAAAGTGGAGCACTGACTAGGATGTGGGGCTATGCCCCTCAAGCAGTGGAGGAAGATCCCGACTCTGGGCTGAATTCCACTTTCTCCTTCTAATTACCCTGCCTTCATTCATTCTCCATAGTAAAGGGAAAGAAACTGATTCAGTTCAAAATACAATGTAGTCAAATTTTTGTTGTAACCTCAGAACTAGAAAGGAAACAAGATCGAAAGTAAGCCATGCTATAGAACCTCTTAGGGGAAAAATGGTTCTCTTTTTGCAATCTTAAAGAAAAGAGAGAGATCTGTAAAATGAAACAAGATTGGCCTTATCATGTAATTAATATTTATTAACTTTTTAATACAACAGACATCTCTGAGGCAAAAGGCTGATTATTGGTTCAAATTTCCTTACATAAAACTCAACCTTTCCCCACTGGGAACTTTTCCAGCTCTCTGAACAAAAGATGCTGCAATGCGATCCTCGTGCCTGTGAGTGAAGAAATTGTTTTGGTGGGAAGAAACCCAAACTATGGCTGCAGCCCCTTTCCTCCTTAACAGAAAGAACAAATGCATTGATCTGTTCGTCCTGGTCTGTGCCTGTATCATACAAATTTGCTAGAGCTTGGCAGGAGGTGAAATGTCTGGGCTCCCAATTGGGTCACCAAATTGCCCCATTAACCGCATTGCAGTCTGTCTCTCTTCAGTTGTTGGTGGCCTCCGCTCTCTAAGTGAAAACTAATATCTTTCCTTCACATGGGGCTCTTTAATGACACCAAGAAGCAGACTGGTGGCTTCTCATGTTAGAGCAATTTGTTCAAAGCCCGAAGGAACTCCAGAGTAACGTCATCAAGCTGTTCCTCCTTCCTGGCCTAACGGTGTGGGCGAGGAGACCGGGTCTAGCTGTTCATGTTAACCATGTGCTTAACCTACCTCAAAATGCTGCCGGATTAAAGAATAACAAGGAGATAACATTCTTGTGGGCCCAATGGGAGAGAAAGCCTTGGTAAAGGCTTGGAGAACGAGAAGAGGATTTGTTCTTAATCTTGCCAGATTATCCCACAATAAAATAGAAGTGCATTCGGCCACACAGCAATGTTTCCTGGGTAGAGAAATGCTCCCTTCTGGGCTCAACCAAGAATTCAGTTATGAGTGGGCAACGGCTCCAGCCCCAGTGAGTGTGGCCAATGTTGCTCTCACTGCCGGCACCTGCCAAGTGCCTCATGGCCCTGACCACGGGGGACAAGCTCCTGCAGGATGGACCCACACTCTCAGTTCTCTTTTTAGTCTCCCTGTGTTTCACGGGGGCGGAGCCTCTTAGTCTAGGGGCGGGGCCTCTTACTCTAGGGGGCGGGGCCTCTTACTCTAGGGAGCAGGCCTCTCAGGCTAGGTACTAGTGGACATCCCTCTTCACCAGCTCCAGTCCTCACTCACTTCCATTTCATGATGGCTCTGTGCCTTTTCTCTTCTCATGAGACCAATCTTCTAGAGACAGGACATATCTTTGAATAAAAATAAGCTCTGGAACTGCTGTGATAAAGAAAACACAAACACTAACACTTCCATCCCTGTGAACTCCTACCTCAGGATTATAGAGCACTGAAGGTGTCGGATAGTTCATCAGCAAAGGGGAGCGAGTGCGCAACATCACTCTTTGATGGTCACTATTATTTCCCTAATCCAAATTCTCCTGGTTGTCCCTGTTAGACACAAATTAAGTTAACAAAAACAAACAAAAAAACTCCAAAAAACAAAACACAACAACAAAAGCCTCCACTTTTTCAAAAATATTTACAGGACCGACTTCAACAGTTACAGAAAGGCACCAGGAAGGACTACTGGCAAAGAGAACTCAGTGGATTTTTCTCAGCCAAAAAATATCCCTATCATATTTTGCCGGTCTGGTGATAAGGACTGTGTTTCAGCGGGGCTCAAGTTAGTTTTCACCCTAGGTATAACTGAAATCTTCCTCTCTTCTCCTTTCCAACAATTCAATCCCAACCCAAACGGGAGAATGAAAAAGTCCTTGGTTAGTATATCTCTGGCACTACCCTTGAGAAAGAGAGGTGGAAAGAAGTGGAGCCATCTTTACCTGGCAGTGCGCTTACTGCTCAGCGGCTGGCTTTCGCAGTGAGGACTGTAATGACAACAGGCATCTTTATCAACCCTTTATGGTTTTTCTCTCAACTACTCCTGCTTCTCCATCCCATCACCAATAACCTAACGCCCAACAAAACTGGTGCTGTTTTATTTTTGCATGAAATTGATACCATGATTCACACACAAAAGCAAAGCAAAACCTGCTATGCAATTTTATGAGAAATTTTTTTTATGAGCCAGACTCCTAAGTGCCTTCCAGCGGGCTGCATTACCTTCTTGTTAAGCGTTATATATTCTTTCTTCCCCTTTCTTTTCTGGGTGCTTCCTAATGTTGATGCGCGCCTACTAGCTCAAGAGCACATTTGCATTTCTCCCAGCTCTCAGTGTGGAAAACATCAAAGGGTCTAATGACCTGCCTCTGTGTCTCTCCTCTCAGCACCTGAGCTCTTTCTGCCCAGGTGCCCAGTGACATGATGATGAGAGGCAAGAAAAAAGTGATGCTTAAGAGTTTGGATTTTGAACCTATGACAGAAGTCACATGAAGGCTGGATTTAACCTTTCACAATTCAGCCTATTAATTAACCGACAGCACTTAGCAGGTATCACAGACTTCCTTCTTATCTTCTATCAAGGACTTCAATAGCTATGAAACTAAAAATAATTTTAAGGAAAATGTACTGGTGCAAATAAAGTAAAAGTGATTTGTGAACAGTGGTGTACTTGATGAAAATATAGGATCACCATGGAAACGAATCCCCAGGCACGTCTGTGAGCGATTATGTATTTTAGGTTAACTGATGTGAAAAGACACACCCTAAACGGGGCGGTGCCATTGCCTAGGCTGGCGTCCTGGGCTGAGTCGGGAGGAGGAAGGGAACCAACACAGTCTGAATAGCCTGTCACCTGCTATGGCGGAGTGTACGCCTTGGAACTGTGAACCAATAACCCTTTCCTTCCTCAAGTGATTTCTGTTAGGTCTTTTGTCACAGAAATGTGGCAAGTAAATGTCATAGGACCCAACAAAGTAAGCTCAGTTCACAGAGGAGGAGCGGATATGAGCCTGGAAGTTGGGTAAGCTTTGCATGGGACTGGGCAAGGAATCGCTAATGCCTAGTGATTAGAAGGCTTATTAGTTACTGAAGAGCGTCATAATTGTACACTCGGTTTCCAGTGACCTTGGCCCTGACTTGTACGCACAGCCTTCTTAAGGCTGACTCCCTGGGCATTCATACTTCCAATTCTGAGTGAGTCAGCGACAGTAGCTGAAGGAAGTAACGTCAGGGAGGAACAAGACAAGAAACTAAGGCTCCATTTTCTCTGAACTGAAACACTTGTCATGGAGAGGATTAGAAAGTTCGTGGAACTGTCCATTCTCAAGGTTCTGTACACAGTAAACTCTGCTGGGGGAAGAAACCACCCAGTGGTGTTTCCCACCGGCCTCACAGAGCGACCTCCAGGGATGCGGCTTTCTCGAGTCATCCCCACCCACACTGGGACGGGGCTTTTGGTGATGCAACTGCCCCTGAGGTGTCCATGCTCCTGTACTTAATCGTCCTCACTGCGCTCCTGGAAGTGGTCCCAACAAATCCACTGGTTCACCAAGCCTGACTGAGGTGTGCTCTTTTCCTTGGTCTTCTTTGGAGCCCTACCGATGTTAAGTAGGTATTTGTTCATGCCTCCCAGGGAGAAGTCACACTGCAGCTAAGTAAGAGAAGTACCACAGACCGGCATTTCTTGGTCTTTAACATTGTATAATAGAAACTCCCATTGCAACACCCACTCAAAGGAATACATGCTTAACAGTACTTGGACCTGTCACATGCATACAGCCTTCTAGTCCCATCTTATTTATAAACTATGAGGTAGGTTTTTTTTGGGGGGGGGGGTGAGGTGGGGAGGCTACTCTGATTTAAAAAAAACATTATTTTTAAACAGATTTAATGCTTGAATGGTCTATCATATTGTTTTGCTACATTGTACTTAAACATTCTCTACTATGTAGCCTATTTACATAATTTCCAAATTTTCTTCCTACAAACACTACTGTGGTAAACATCCTTGACTATTAATCTGTAATAACATTCTATTAATTTTAAGACATAATCCTAGAAATAGAATTATAGAGCCACAAAGTTTTAACACTTTAAGACTTTGTATAAACAGTTCTAAATTACTTTCCAGAAATATTACACCCATTCTTATTCCCAGAAGTGGTAAAAAAAAAAAGTCATTCTCACTAAAACCATTTCAAATATTCAACGTAATATGACCTTTATTTATATTTTACATTTTAATCTATTCCATATTTACAAAGAAATATGTTGTTCTTTCTAGTATCAAATATATATCACCCTACAATAATTTATTAAAAATTTAAAGCATAAAGAAGCATGCCAAAACACACGTTAGAGAAGAATATGTGAACACAGTCCATAAACGAAACTGTGTGAGATTTCTGAGACTTGGTGAGAAAATTCAAAATAAGCCAGACAGGAGTCTTGTAGCCTCTGTTCCTCCATAGCTTGGGATGTTCTTGGTTGTCTGTGCCCCTCCCCGGGGTGGCAAGCTTACTTCAGATTGCTCATTATCACTGGCTACTGTTTGTTCATGTGCCTCTATGGAAAACACATCTTGTGCCACACGTCACAAGCACACCCTTGTGAGTGTGCACTTTACTCAGGCGACTCTTATTAACCTTCAGAGTATAAATTGTCTGATACTCTGAATAAAATTGGCTATTGCATGAGACTTTAGTCTGCCTCATTCTTAGGCCCTGCTCTCCCCGGTTCATGCTGCCAGCTAGGAAAGTAAACAGGAGAAAGTGCTAAATGTCTTGGGAACTTCAGTCCAAGTACACAAGGTAAGCCAAGGTCTCCCTTCTTTTTCCAAAAGGAAACACAACACTGAGTTTTTGTGATCTATGCCTTTTATAATTTTGCTATATGATTGAATAGTTTTATATATGGTTGAGCTAATCTACAATTTCAGTAGGTTTCTTTTGTTTATAAATATTATCAAACTATGTTTTTATGGCAACTTGAAGGTTGTTTGGTTTTTATATTTGTTTGGTTTTTTTTTTTTTTAGACATTGTCTTTCTGTGTAGCCCTGGCTGTCCTGGAATTTGTTCTGTAGACCAGGCTGGCCTCTAACTCAGAGATCCGCTTGCCTCTGCCTCCTGAGTGCTGATATTAAAGGCATGTGCCACCACTGCCCAGTTAACTTGGATTTTTTTTTACTCATTCATACATTGCTATGTAATATGTTATTGCATGAATGTTCTCCTCCTGATGGGTATGCAGGTTGTTTCTAGCCTAGTGTTCATGGGAAGAGCTCTGCTTGTCTCCTGACACCAATTGAGTGAGATTTCTTCCAGAGAGATTTATAACCTAATGTGTTAGATCCTGGAGAGACACAGGCTTTCCAGTGGCTTCCAGAAAATTGTCAGGGTCAATTTACAAATCATTGGGTTTCTACATGCACTTCCCAAAGAGGATCCTTCTGTCCTCTCAGGCACCTTGATTTCTATCCCACTAGCACCATGAATCTAGAATATAACACTCCCCCCCCCTCCCCCCCAGCAATCAAAGGGAGGCTTCAAATGTTAAGATCCTGTCAAGGAAGCAAATGGCCTTAGTGGGTGGAGAACAGATCATCCTGCAAGTCGGATGCTCTCGGTTAATTGTCATTCACACACCCAAGCTCTCAGTGGCTAGATTATTAAAAATAATTTATGATGATGAAAACATCAACCATAAATCACTAGGTGATATTTAGCATATAACTGGGAATAAATTTAAAGAATTAAGTGTCCTTGCTAAAGAAAGCTCTTTTGACTTTTATTTACTAAGGGAAACAAGGATTCTTAGCAATACATTAATTAAAATAATAAATTGGGATACAGTTGATATTGTGTTCTGCTTCCTTATAGCCTTAAATAATATTTAGTCATAGGTTTATAACCAAATTGAAAATAACACTATTCACTTCAACAAGGTATGCATTTCTCAATAAAACTTCAGATTTCCAAGTTAGCAATTAGCTAACTAACTAACTAACTAACTAACTATATATATATTTTTTGATCAGTAACATATGATTAATAAATATAGTGGCAACTCAATCTAAAAGAATTTTATGAATAGTTTATTAGAAGTCAAATATGAACAGCCATGATCTTGGAACACAGATTTAAGTACCCTAAGTGACACATTCCCCAAGGAAGAAACTGTTCATCCTTAGAACCAAAAGGTCATACAGAAAATCTTTGAAGAATTCGATTTATGCACATAATTTTTCTCTAATGATATATGATAGAGTAACCAATTAAAGACTTGAAGCATAAAACTGTTGAAATTACCTATGAAGTCGTGGAATTTAAAACTGTAGGTTTGAAGAGTAAAAGGCTAACTTGCTCTTCAACTGAAAGGCTAACTTAAATTACAAAGAAGAGTCAATACACACATAAGGATTTTCAGATAGTCATTACTGACAGTAAAATCTCCAATGTAGAGCTTAGATGACCATTTTAAATTGTGTGAGCTGTGAAAAGACTTTCATAGTCGGGGTGCACATAGGTGAAAATGTTTGTCAGCCACATTCCTGGATAGCATGCACCCGGAAACAACTTTGTACTGAAGGCACCTGTCATCCTTATTCCTGGATAATATTTGAATGTCTGTCTGTAACTGTCAACCCTCCCACAACCACAAACCCCAACTTCTGTGTATCCCCTCAAATATTTGGGATTGCTGGAGTTTTCAATTGTTGCCAAGCTAGTGTGTGTTAAATGGCTGTTCATTGTGATTTTAATTTGCATTTCCCTGAATAAATGAGGTTGGGCATATTTTCATGTATTTATTGGCATTCAGTATTACCATTATTTATTTTTAAGCTTTACTAATTTGATTTACAGAAAGTGATGCTTCGTTTGCATTTCTTTGATAACTAACAGGGTTAATACTTTTCATATGCTTATTAGCCTTTTTTTGTGTGTGAATTGTCCATTCATGTGCTGCCTACTTCCTATTGGGACTTTTGGACTTTCTTATGAATTCAGATGAGCTCTGGTAAGGCCCACCCCTCCTTGTCACATTTAAAGTGTGTCCATCTTCAATGATCTGTGCTTTGTAGTGTGATAGAGCAGCTCTTTTAATATAAGTCTGAATGGGATTTGTGGGCTTTTACTGTAGATTTTCTCGTCGATATTTACAAGTCAGATGTCATCAGGGTTATGCTGTGTTGTTTTGTTTTGTTTAGTGGGGTGACGCTCTGTCAAGCCTGGGTACACTGGTACTGCTCATTCTCATGAACCCAGAAGATTTCTTTTCTTTTTTTTCTGGGAACACTACTAATCAATTATACACTGTGGAAACTGTCTGAACAAGTGGCAGAAGCCACTGCAGAATAACTTATAACTGATTTTGGAAGAGAATAATCTCTGCAGCTAGTTGTTGGGTTTTCTTTTGCTCATTTTCTTTTTGAGGCATATGTACTATATACACTATATGCAGTAAGTCAACTAGGAATCTAAAACCCATCACCACAGGTGTGAGTGGTTTGAATTTTAAGATGTTCTGTGTACTGACTGACTTCACTTCCTTCCTTCTTCTTGTTCCAGACTTTGGCCACTTTTACTGTGTTGCTATTCTGAGAGTCCAAAATATTTTAAAGTTTATCTTTCTTAAGGAAATTATTGGGTATATTAATGAATTTACTTTTTATTTTATTTATGGTCAATTTGCCTGTATTTTCCCCCTCTTGAGTTTATTTCTATATTACTGAATCAATGAGTTAGAATATTCTTTGCCCTTGATTTTCTATTTAAGGTCACTTTCTGATCCTTTTATCACTTTAGACAGGGAAAAACATCAACAGTCAACTAGCTATTGCCCATCCTCTTGGGATTAAGTCCCTAAAGTGCATTGTTCACTTTCTCCTCTAGAAATGTCCTCAAATTGTTCTCCACTGGGTACTGAAATCACCACTTCTTCCTTGTATATGAGGTTCAGTGTTCTAGCTGTAAGGAGACATTTCTAGTCAACTCCTACTACTCCTACTATCTGCTGTGTGTTCAGAGGAGAGCAGGACACTGCTTTTCCCAGTTATGTGACTACCACACATCTGCATGCCTTTCCCTTCTACTGGGGATGCTCTTTCCTGCCCTGCGCTGGGAGGCACGTCCGTTGTAACATTTCCTTTCTCACTGCTGTGAGGAATGCTGGCAAAAGGCTCACAAGGTCCCTGACAAAACACACAAGGAAAGGAGGGTTTAATTGGCTGGCAGTCGGAAAGTACAGCCAAATGCGGCCTGGAAGTAAGGGCAGCAGGAGCTCATCTTGTTGCACTCACAGTCAAAAAGCAGACCAAGGCGAATGCTCATAGTTAGCTAGCTTTCCTTCTTCATGCAGCCTGAGCCCTGAGCCCATGAGATGGCATCACCCATACTTAGGGTTGATCCTTCCAACTCAGTTCACTCAGTCTGGAAACTCCCTCATAGACATGCTCAAATGTTTCTCTGCTATGTAATTCTAAATGCTGTAAGCTGACAATTAGTACTATATGACAACATTGTATAACTCACCAAAACAAAGGGTAAGTCTATGTCAACCTGGGTACCTCGCCTAGATTTTTTTCAGTAGGTTTTGTGAGTATTGGCTATTATCAATATCAGATATTAGGATTCTCCGTCCTATCAGTGACCTCTGAGGACTCGAGTTGAATGGAGACAGAGACGCATCTGGTTCAAATCATCCTAGGGTATTATGCTGACCTCATAATGTCTGAGACAGATCACAGGAGAAAGCAATGTGATGTCCTAACGTCCTCGCAGAGACGCACTGTCACAAAGACTTTATAGCTCCCAAAGCTGCAGTATTTTCTCAAGTCTTCCTCTAGTTCCACTCCCTCTCTGATCATCACCATGACAACACACGTTTCATTAATAATGGAGACTTTCGGGAAAGATGGGGGTAGACCTCTCCCAGGACTTACCTCCTGCTTTGCCTTTCCACCGAGCAATTCTGATTCCAGACGCTTCTCTTCGAGCCTTCCAAGCCATCATAATTTTGCATATCAGAGAGAGACTGCTCAGACACTGTAGGTGGAAAAAATACATGATTTAGACAGAATTTCCTAAAGCAATTAGCTGGCTCTACCCACTTAAGAAACGGATGCCACCATGAAAATGCTAAACCATTCCAATGTGAAGATAGCCCCGATGCAGAGGAAACAGGAGAGACAGACAGAAGTTTTTAGACTGTTTTCACAAATCTTTCAATGTCAGTAGTGAGGAACAGGGTGAACAGTGCTCGTGGGATGAACTGGCGGCAGCAATTTCACTAAATTTACATCCTGGGGTTCTTGGAACTCTTTCTTATGTAGAATCGGCCAGTTTTAGAAGTTGAATTGTGATGCGACTCAATATTTATTGGATTAACTCAGTAGACAACAACAGAATCCCAGCTCTAGCCCCCATCAGTTGTGAAAACTTGGGCAAAACACATTTCCTCTAAATCACTATTTCCTTTAACAAAGTAGAGAGCTATATTTATATTAAAAACAGAAATTAATGCATGAGACATGTTCTCAAAAATGTTGTAAAAGCAAGACTAAAATGTTCATCACCAGCATGCTCATTCATGTGATGGGCTTGAGGAATCACAAATGGATAAAAAGTCCTCAGGACACCCCCCACCACCACCTGCCTTAGTCCTGAGCCAGAAACCTCAGACCCACTGACTGTGAAAAAAATCAGAAGTGAGTCCAGGGTCCAGCAGACCAGAGTAACTTAAGGTCAAGAATATAAAGAGTTGAAGTCACTTATAAAATTTTTTTTTCTTTTTTTACACAGCTTGCCTCGGGTTTATTTGTAAAAATAGCATAGGACACTGGTCATCTGTAAATAGTGTGTGGGTGGGTGTGTCACACCAGTCCGTCTGTCTTCACATTGGCAGAAGCCTTTTCCATGGGACCTTCACAGGGGCCTGGGCACCTTTGGGAGCCTGAGCTGCGCTGAAGCCTGGGTCTTAGCTGGAGCTGCAGCCTCTGCCTTGGCTTGAACCTTGGGCTTTGGTTGGCAGAACCTACGACCCGTGGCCATGTAGCTTCGAATCTTCTTCCCAGGCTTGGGATGAGCGATGAAAGCAAGCCAAGCCGGCTGAGTTTGCACCTGGGGCCCCTTGGCATCTTGGGCTTAAAGGCCTTAGCCTTCAAAAGGGCCTTAAAGCCCTCTGCATGGCACTCATTTTCTTTGCGTTGTTTGCCTGCGTCTTCTTCAGGCCTTTCTTGTGTTTCTTGGCAAAGTGCATGTTCCTCAGGAACTTGGGGTCAACCCCCTTTAGAGATTCGTATCTTCATGACCGGGTTCTCTTGATGCCGTTTCTGTGCCATTGGTGGGGCTGGCCATGTGTGGTGTGGTTATTGGACTTGGCCATGTCTGCACGGTAATCCGCGGCTCCCGCAGCACCCAGGACCGGATGAAAAAGATGATAACACTTTTTTAAACTGAATTTCAACCTTTGTCCTAGAAGAATGAATAGGCAAATCAGAGCAGGAGGGAGGGAGCTAGAGGGAGCAAGAGAGAAAGGGAGAGAGAGAGAGAGAGAGAGAGAGAGAGAGAGAGAGAGAGAGAGAGAGAGAGAGAGAGAGAGAGAGTGCCTTCTTATCTGTGAGGGTTTCCTCCCCAGGACTCATACTGGATGCACAGCCATGCCACCCACCTCCCCTCCCATGTGGCCCTGCTACCAGGAGATGAATAGGACCCACACAGAAGCAGGCTGTGACTCCTGCAGTGGCCAAAACCAGGCATCCTCTCCACCTGGCCCAAGTCAATAGAGTTGGCTTCAAGTTTTTTTTTTTAATGTCTTTCACTTCATATTACCTAGTATATGCTTTACATGTTGATTATTCTTTTCTGCTAAGATGTTTCTTTTGCCTTGTTTTTCTATTCTGGTCCCACTGCTCCCTCCCAGCATCTAGCCCCTGTCACCCATGCCAGATTTAATTCAGCACCTTCCACATAGATGTCCCTGTCAATAGAGTCTGTGTGATCCAATACGTCCAGCAGAACTTTTAGGAAGATCTTCAGAAGGCAGGATCACCATCCATCCCTCTATCTATATCCCGGGGCCTCTAGGTTCCCCTGCCTCTGCAACTCCACTCCTTGCTTCTCCTCAAAGGAACCTTCCTCTACACAGAGCATTGGCTTCTCACTCCCTTGATCTGGAAGCTTCTCCCTTCTTCTGCTCACCCATGCTTTTGATTGCACTTGAAACCCTAGCTTAAAGTGGCACCTTTCTGTATACCCTTACCGGAGCAGAACGTACCTGCGCCTTGCAGGGACATGTGTGGGATAAACCATGAGCCTCAAATCCTTTCATGGTACCCAAGAATTAGTCACTGGGATTGATCTTGGTCCTTACCTGGTACCAGCTGTGAGATCCAGCTTCACGGCACAGTAGTTCCCTCTCGGTGATATGTTAGTTTATAAATGTTGTGACTTCATTTCAATCTCTCTCTCAAACTGGATGAGAATTCCCCGAGGCAGTAACTTTGTTTCTTATTTGCAGCCCCTCTGATCACAAATGTGTAACAGCACAGAGAGGACCATGCTGAGCGAGTAGGCTGCCCAAGTCCGCCGCTCACATGGCCCCAGGAAAACTGACCTTTCTATCAGAAAAATAAATTGGAAATAACCTCAGTACTCAACCTTATAAATACATTATGGGATATGCTTATTATATAAGGACATTCAGGCTGTAAACATTTTTGAAGGATTGTCAAATGACCTGAGAAGAATCTCGCTAAATAAATTAGATTTATATCAAATCTGATACAAATATAACCTGAAATTTCAATATACAATGTAGAATAGAAATGGGAAGGCAGGAAGGAGGGAAGCCAGAGAGGACTGCAGGGGGAAGGGAGGACTGCAGGGGGAAGGGAGGACTGCAGGGGGAAGGGAGGAATAAGGGAAAGGGGGCGGGAAGATGGGACAAAGGAGAGAAGGAAGGAAGCAAGGAAGGAAGGAGGAAAAGGAATGAAGAAGGAAATAAAGGGAAGGAAGAAAAGAAGGGAAGGAAAAGAAGAGAGTGCCAGGGACTCACATAAGATTTCAGGAACATAAACATGGTGGTGCCTGAGCAGTCCCCTGTTTCTTTGTGGGTTCACTTTTCCATTGTCTTCTTAAAGACTTTCCATCTTCAGATACAAGCAGAATCTATATTAAAACTAAAACTAGGCATGAGGAGACGCTTACTGTGTGTGAAGACTTGAGCTCTGACCTCCCAGGACTCAGGTAAAAGGCAGGGCACTGCTGCACACGCTGTGCTGCAAACCCAGCACACTATGGTTAATACGGGCAGATCTGGAGCTTGCTGTCACCCTAGCCTAATCTGCAGGCTTGTTATATAGTGAGAAACCCTGTCTCGCATCTGTAAAGCAGATCACAGCAGAGAAAGATACCTGGCATCCTCCTCTGACCTCCACATGCTTGTACATGGGTATTCCTGGACCCTACCCACTGTATATGACATCATACAGAATACTCACAGAGAGTATTACTTAACAAACGTCTTATTTTCAGACACTGTTTCTAAAATTAGCATCTTAGATGAAGCAGTAGATAGGTGGTAGGGCAGAGAAACCACTCAAACAAAAACCCTTGCCACTCCAACAGTCTCTGTCAGATAGAGAACTGCTTAGCAGTAACATCCTAACACCCACCAGGTGGAAGCACACCTCTGATGTTTCCGTTTTGATGTCATCCCTCCCATGGCAAAGTCATGGCGTCTAGGTACACCAAAATCATACTTCCACCGTGAGCTCTATCCCAGTGCCACTGCCAACTGTATCCCTGGTCTAATTCCACCTCTGTGGCCATGACTGAGTCCCTGAGCATGAAGGGTTTATTTGGCTTACAGTCCCAGGTGGCAGTCCGTGACCGAGGGAGCTTGAAGACTGGCCTGTAAGCTCTCCATGTAGCATCCGACTAAGGAACTCAGTTCCGAGTGAAGTGTGGCAGGAACCATGAAGACGCTGCTCTCCGGCTGTCTGGCATGCTCACACTCAGCTAGATTTCGTATGGCTCCCAGGACATCTGCCTGACAGACATACCCACAGCTCAATCTGATCCCGCCAATTCCTCAGCTGAGAGTTTCTTCTTAGATGATTCCAGACTGTGTCAAGTTGACAACTAAAGCTTCCAGGACAATCCCCAATACAATCACTGCAGCCTCCTGTTCTGACGATGCCTGTACCCTGCCCCACTTCCTGTCACTGCCACATCATTAACCTACAAGCATAGATAAGTCCTGAGGGCAGTGGTTTTTGACCTACAGGTCATGGCGTGTTTGGGGTTCAGCAACCCTTTCACAGGGGTCACCTAAGACCACTAGAAAACACAGATATTTACATTACAGTTCATAAAAGTAGCAAAATTACAGTTATGTAGAAACAACAAAAATAATTTTATGGTTGGGGGGTCAGCACATTATGAGGAGCTGTGTTATGGGGTTGCCACGGTAGGAAGGTGGGGAACCCCTGCTGTAGGATAAATGGGATGGGGGATGAGAATACGGGGACCCGTTATACTCTCACTGTACTATACTAAAAATGTTAAAAATAAGCAGAGCTTTTGAATTACGTCCACACCATTGGCCCAGAGCTGCTGGGGGTGGGCAGGTCATGGTCAGAAGGACGAGAAGGGACCCTCTGCTTTCTGAGCTGAAGAGAAAACCTTGACCTCGGTGTGAGTTTTGCCCTGGGTGTCAAGGGTTCATATCAAACCTTTAAGAACCAGGAGATTCCTGAACCCAGCATTATATCACTTAGTGTTTCCTTTCAACAAAGGGCTGTCCAGTGGCAGACAGTGGAGATCTGGAGAGCAGAAAGGGGAGTGTAGTGAGGATTTTTGGTTTCTTTAAAAACCCAGTTATGTTACATGAATACGTTTTTGTTTTAATCCCAGGTGTGGGATATGAGGCTGCTTTAGATTGTCCACAGCAGCTGATGATAATGTGTCTCGTGGTCTGGTAGGGGCATTTTTTCCCCAGCTGAAGATAGTTTATGTTTTGAATTCTGGGGACTTTTCAGAGGGTATAAATGCAAGATCCAGGAGAGGGGCTGGGAGCACTCCAAAGAAGAGGAGATGCTGCCTTTGCTATTGTGGGATGGCTGGGTTACTGGACTGCTGGGTATTCTGATGAAGGAGATTGAACTTGCCCCAAGAAACCCAATGCCCCTAAATCAGCAGGAAGTAGCCTATAGAGGTCTTTCCTCCCCTTTCTCCTCTAACCTTCTTTCTCTCCCTCCTAGTGTTGGTTGGTTGGAAGGGTTTAGGGAAGAATAAAGGTTGAAAGGGAGGTAGAGGTATAAAAACCCAAATAAACAAGTTTTTAAAAATTATTTCTTTATAAAAATATTTTATTAATTTATTCATATTACATCTAAATTATTATCCCATCCCTTGTATCCTCCCATTCCTCCCTCCCTCCTGCTTTCATCCTATTCCCCTCCCCTATGACTGTGACTGAGGGGGACCTCTTCCCCCTGTATATGCTCATAGGGTATCAGGTCTCTTCTTGGTAGCCTGCTATCCTTCCTCTGAGTGCCACCAGGCTTCTCCATCCAGGGGACGTGGTCAAATATGGGGCACCAGAGTTCATGTGAAAGTCAGTCCCCACTCTCCACTCAATTGTGGAGAATGTCCTGTCCATTGGCTAGATCTGGGTAGGGGTTTGAAGTTTATTGCATGTATTGTCCTTGGCTACTGCTATAGTTTGAGCAGGACCCCTGGGCCCAGATCCGTACATCATAATGTTCTTCTTGTATGTTTCTAGGACCCTCTGGATCCTTCTATTTCCTTGTTCTCCCATGCTTCTCTCACCTAAAGTCCCAATAGGATGTCCTCCCCTCTGTCCCACTTTCCTGCTAAGTGAAGACTTTCATGGGACATGCCCCTTGGGCTAGTGTCCAGATATAAGTGAGTATATACCATTTGACTCTTTCTGCTTTTGGGTGAACTCACTCATTATGATCATTTCTAGTTCGATCCACAAATTTCGGGAATTCCTTGTTTCTAATAGCTGAGTAATATTCCATAGTGTAAATATACCACAGTTTCTTTATCCATTCTTCTACTGAGGGACACTTAGGCTGTTTCCTTGGTCTGGCTATTATGAATAAGGCCACTATGTCTCCTCTGTAGGCATGTCTTTTAAAAACTAGTTTATGAATATTCCCAAGCATGTTCATAAACTAGTTTTTAAAAGACATGCCTATAGAGGAGACATGAGGGCAGAGGAAGGTAAGTATGCTTGTATTCTGTGTTTCAGTGTGCCAGGAGTGCCATTTGGTTATGCTTAGATTGTTACATATTTTCAAACACAAACTGAATAATAGTCTCTTTTGCCCAGTAGCAGTAAAGGCTGTAGTGTTGCAAATTATTCTTATCTCTAAAGGAAAACACATCTGCATGGCATAGCAAGAAGAGGGGTTCTATCCTTGGCCTCTGTTACAATTCAAGCAAACTGTGGAGGTAGAATAGGTCTTCTGGAACACAGGTAGTTGAACAGAGCAGGGGCTGGAGTAGATGGAAAAGGAGATGGGCTAAGTTCCTGCAGAGGTCCATCCAGCAGAGCCAAGGGAGGAGTCACCTGTCCATTTGTGCAGACAGCAAGGAGGATGCAGAAGTGACAGGTGGTAGGTGATAGGACTATTCATTCATGCCACAAACATTAACTGGGCATTTGCTATGTGTTCCGACATGTTGCTGTGGAGACTTTTAAATATGACAGTAAACAAAACTGGCAAAGCACTTGGAGGCTACATTCTCAAAAGATGTAGAAAAAATGCATAAATGTTATCTATTCCATAATGTCAAGAATGGCATGGCATCCAGGCTTAGTAAGGAGAGAGTGTACCCACAATGATGGAGTACCCTCTAATTTAAGTGGGGGAATTCATGGAAAACTGTTTTTGAAGAGCTGCCATTTGGACAGAAGGTTGAATAAAGGGTGTGGAGAGAAGAGCCAGCCATGCCCTACTAGGGGGGAGAATGCCGTAAGTAGAGAGAACAGAATATGCAAGCCTCCCACAGCCAAGCGAGCTCCAAAGGCCCCCAGTTTTAGAGTATGTGGTATAGAAAGGATGAGCAGTAGAGGATAAAATGTTGGGATCGCAACCCTAAGCTAGAAGGTCATGAGCAGGGACTGTGACTCCTGAGTCTAACCTGATGGGACAAATGGGAGGGTTTCAACAATGTGATCGTTATGCCATAGAACTTAGTCTTTCACAAACACAACTTCATAAAAAATTACTCCTCTTTAAAACAGATATGTGTCCACGCCTTCTGCCCTCCGTCTCCTCTGTCACTCTGAAGGGTCAGTCCACAGTGGCTTCCCTTGCCTTGCTCATCATGGCCCTCAGACACTCCTCTTGTTTTCACCATGTGCCTCTCACCTCTAGCCTCGGAGCATCTCTTGACTCCCTGCTTGTTGTGTGCACATCCTGACACCTGGTGGGAGTTTCCCTTGACCAATTGGTAGCAGACTGTAATGAATAGATGTTTTTAGTTTGTATTCCTGGTGTTCTTTAAGATCCTGGTGGGGAAGTTCACCAGGCTGGTACAACCTTATACTCCCTAGTTACTCCCCATGTTGGGCACCCCAAACCTAGGTCCTTGTGTCCTTCTGCCTGGTCACTTTCCTTGCTGATTTCATGCTATATTTATTAGGCACATCATCAAGTGGACATGGGATATGATGGTGTGATAATCTCATTTCCATAGAAGACAACGAGGTTGAATAAGCTGTACATGGTCATACTGGAGTGAAAAATGGACCTAGCCTCAGATGTTAACATCCACCATGATGTTAACCACTCTACTATGCTTCCTTAGAAGAACCGAGTAGGTGAGAGCATCTAAGGTGTGGATGACCCTTCTTCTACGCTCCAAATGAAACTTCAGCAGCCTTACAGGACAAAGCTAGGCACTGTGTACATGCCATCCCATCTGACTGTGATTCAGGGTAGCATCTTCCTATTACAGAAAGGACCATTGCCCATCAATGAGTTAAGAAGTCTGAAGCAGGCTAGTCCTCCTTCGGCTATACTGGACACCATCCCTTTGTCTACAGATGATCTTAAGAACCCACCCCACGGGAGATATGTGAAGAGTCCCACTTACTAGAAATGTAGGCTTGCGGGTGGCTGTGGCCAGATAGCTCTTTATGAACAGATACAGTGGGTTTGATATTATGCTTAACTCAGAGTCACCAGGGCAGGAGCATGACTGACTGTATTCTTGCGTCTCTTATCTGGATGTAGCTGCAATGACTGTCCATTTAACAGTAGTTAGAATAGATGGCTCAGACAATGCATTTATGAATCCTAGAACCAGGGCTCAAATCTGGTCTATGCAATTTGGAAAAATAAAAAGCCTTTCAATTTAAGCCACACTCCTCAAATGCCTGAGTGAAGACTCTTTCAGGAGGTGATGAAAAGCCAGTGTGGCAAGACAGTATATGGACAAGGTTGCAGGGCTAGTACAAATGTTGAAGACCTTCCAGGAAGAAACTATTAGGGCAGCGTTTCTGTGGTGAGGGAGTATATGCATGGAATAAAACTGGTGGGGTGAGGAGCAAGGCGCTGTGCTCAGGCCATCCCATCATAGCACTATGAGTAGAAAAGACAAGCTGGGTTGTGTGTAACTCAATCCAAGTAAGGCTACAAGGAACGAACCTGCAAGCCCAGAGAAGCAATCGCCGCAGAATCCTTAACTGCAGAGTGAGGGAAACTGGAGACTGATTTTGATTGAATAATGGCATTCCAATAATAGAAAGAGGGAGGGTAGCAGGAGCCAGAGGAAGTGACAGGATCTATGTAGGCGATAGTGATCTGTTATAAAAAGCACACCCCCAAAAGCTAATTAAAATGTGGTTTAGATGGGATCAAATCAGAAACAGCTTTCCATCACTGTGACAAAATAGCTGAGATAATCAATGTATAAGAATGAAAGATATTTCAGCTTGTGCCAGCCCAGGGTCATTTGGTCCTGTCACTTTGGACTGTGGTGAGGCAAAGTATCATGGTAGAGAGTGCCCGATGGAGCAAATCGGATCACCTCATAGCAGACGGGGTGTAGGGAAAGAGAGAAAAGAAGGAAGCGGTGCTGTATTTTCTTCCTAATGTCTTCCTGCGGCTCCTGTTAGAATTTTGTTGCTCTTAGGAACACCCGAGAAAACAACCAGAGGAGCTGACTGTTCATTTTAGCTCATGGCTCCAGAGATTTCAGTCCCTGGTCAAGTTCACTGTGCACTGATGATGGCACAGAGCATCCTGGTCACACAGCAGAGGCGAGAAGAGGAGGGGTCTGGAATAAGACACACCAGGACACACCCAGTGACACACTTCTTCTGTCTAGGGCCCACCTAGTTTCCAGAACAATTTTCAAAAGTAAGTCTATAGTTGTCATCAAGAAGGGGTGGGCATATGGGAGGATTTGGAGGGAGAGGAAGGAATGGGAAAATGATGTAAGAATATTATGATCTCAGAAGGTAGTGTGTGTGCGCGTGCGTGTGTGTGTACGTGTGTGTGTGTATGTGTGTGTGGTGTATTGCCACCAGCTAGAAACCAAGCCTTCAGTAAGCCTTCCTAGCATTTCCTAGTACATTGTGCCACAGGATGATGAGGAGCTCAACTCAACCTGACAGTGGAGTTAGCAGACGGAACCAGTTCAGCGCTGCAGCCCACTCGTGAACACCCACTTCTCTTTCAGTCTTGCCCTTCGCTTTTCTCTATGAGGGCTTTGGTTTCACACTGTCACTGTACAGAGGAGATTCACACACATCCTGTGTAGCTGTTGGGAGTTTAGGGGCTGCATCTTAAGCTTCTTTTCCTTCTCTGCTAGATGATATTCTAGTTGGTTGTGGGCACAATATCCTATTGGGTTTTTACTTTTGTAGAAACAAATCCCAGAATGTAAGACAGGTCATCACTCTGCCCGAGTTCAAGGCCTCTCAAAGCAGAAATGCCTGGTCGCTGAAGCACTCACTTTCTGGTACCTTCATCTGTGGCCTACTAACCATAGATGGTGGCAGGCCTCCCTGAACCTGCAGCCCTCCTCCTTCTGCTCATAATCAGCATTGACTCTCCATCTTCCCACTCCAAGTGCTAGCCTCAGGCAGTTGAGACAGAGGAGCCTTGCAATTAAATTCTCCCCTCCGGCCAAACTGACCCCAAACCATAGTTATGAAATTGCTCAGGTTTATTGATTGCCTTGTTTTTGTTTCTCTGTTTGCTGTGGTCACACAGGACCCCTCTCATGCAGGTTGCTTTGCTGCTCCGTAAGGCATTTACCTTGGGGCATAGATGCCTCACTGGCCGGATAGTAACTTAGCCTTTTGTCCTTCCAGATCCACAGGTCACTTTGACCACAGTAGCAGGTCTATTGCCGCCTGTGGGTGGGTCAGGCTCCTGCTAACAAGAGGCACAGCGGAGACATTCCTGCACCCCACTCCCACAACAGCCCCACAGGCATCCTTGTGCTGACCCCAGCTTATACTTGCAAGACTAGCTCCCACTAGCTCCTCTCTCCTCTGTTACAGCCCAGTGTGAACCTGTTCCATGCTGTCTATCGGTTGAATCCTTATGTGTAATTCCACAGTGGACAAAGAAGTTCTTTCTTCCAAGCAGCACTCAGGTTGGTGGGAGACAAGTAGATAAACAGATAACTGCAAGGCAGGGGAGCAGTGTTAGAAAGAAGATCATGGAGCATAAGGAATAGGAAAGGCCTCAGGTACTGTCAAGGCAGGGAAAGCCACTTGACACAGGGCAGACTTGTCTAGGTCTGGTGGTCTAGGAGCCCAGCACTCAGGCCAAGGTCACGGCATTTTAGGAGCATGTGACAATTAATTTTCATTCAGAAGAATAGATGGATGTCATACAGATAAATAGCCAGCAATGAATTTAGTCTGTATCTCGTGAGTTTTTATACCAATGTGATTGTGAATCTGCTGTTTATTTGTTTTTGTTTGAAGAAAGTGCCATAAAGGTACTATGGCTGAGGGCAGTGAATTTGGAGCAGGCCTGGGTAGGGGAGACAGCGTCTGGGCAGAGCAGACCTCTGGGCCAGTAGAAGAAGCAGAGTAGATGCTCCTGTGCTGGCCAGCAAGCTCCTATGTCCCAAATCCAGCAACTCAGGGCTGCAAGACAACAGCTCGGAGTCTGGGGGGCGTGGCACGCTGGGGAGGGAACAGGAATACCCTGATAGCGTTATGTCTGCTTTGTTGAGAACATGGGATCCATCCCATGAGGGTATTTCCCTATGCTCCCCCATCACCCCCACAGGCAAAGCGTTTCCCGGCCTAGAGAACCTCCGTGTGCTGAGTGGACTAGAATACCATTTCCTGTACAGAAGTAGCTGTGCGTAAGCAAGGGAATGGGCTTCCAGTTGCTGGTGGCCTGGGAGGTCTGGGGAAACAGGACTTAGCTGCCTGAGTCCTGCAAAGGCTGGTCGTTCTACCTCCTCCTCTGCTTACATAGAGCCCAGTGGTCTTCTCCCAGTGACTGTTTGCAAGCATAAAGCAAGGGCGGGATAAAGGAGACGGAGGTGGGGGTGGGGTGGGGGGAGTTCATTATGCAGGATGATAAAGCCCTCCCCCAGTGCATGTGCCACTTAATTCACTGTGAGAGTATTCATTATTTCCCCCATTATTTAGAACCGTGCTCCAAAGGCCCCTCAAGCAGCAGTGTGCCATCACATTGCTTAAACATATGATTTGTTAAATCACCACCCTTAGGGCTCTGGAGCTCTGGGGTTATTGCAGGCACAACTTGGGGGTTCCCCCTGCTGTGAGCCTGTCTCAGCTACTCTAAACCCAGCCTTGATGACTAATAAGGACCATTTTCTGAAAGGCAAGGTCAAAAGCAGGACGCAGTGTCTCCTGAAGCAAGCAGAGGCCTGTGAATTCTCCACTGGCAGACACTGGTAAGGAGAGAGCTCATTGTTCAAGGAGCTAAGAAGGCAAAGCCTGGCCTATGCTAGACTAGAATTCGATGGAGGAAAAGCCCTCATTATCAGCGTAACTTTTCAGGAAGTTGAATTCCATGCAGAGATGCATTAAGTGTCAGCTGTGAACTTTACACAAAAGATGCTTTTACACACCTGCCCCCTGGGTAAACTAATGGGTTTATTTACAATTCTTTAAATTGTAGAATAGAAATGCTTATGGCAAGACACTGATTATAGAAAATCAAACTCCCATGCATTCATTGATTTGAGAGGAAAATAAGAATAATGGGGAGAAAGGTTTCAAACTTTAAGAAATCCATTTATGCAAATCCATCAAGGTCTTCTATGTGAGAGAGCAGCTCTCCTTCTCCTGTGCTTTGCACGGCAACTGTCAGCCCTTGGTTGCTCTTCACCCTCTTACCCCACAACCCCGCACCCACCCCTACCCTAATGCACACCAGTTTACATTCTCTGTGTGGATTTCTTTTCCAGAAAATCAAAGACGATTCCATAGAAGCATGCAAAAAGAGCCCACGGCACTAAGTGGTCATATGCCACTTCCTGATCTTGTGATGGGCTGAGTGGCCCACGGGTGATGCTGAGGATGGAGGTGGGAGGAAGCCTCCACCGACTCTAAGAACAAAACCAGCCTCAGATGACTCCCTTCTCAGAATTCCCTTTTCAGCTTTTGCTGATACAGATCTTCTACTGTGAGCAAGCTGGAGCTCTTGGGCATAACAATTATTTACCTTCGTTAATCCCCCAGATGTTATCAGCTGCTAAATCCAATGCCAGCTCTTCTTGCCAGGTAATCACGACTAACTCAGTCCAGTTCACCCAGACCTGAGCTACAGCAGCCTCTCTCTGTACTCCCCACTACCCTTTTTATCAGCGTTTCCTAAGCCGAGTTTGTTCAATTCCTCTTCATGCCACAGTGGACACAGTGGACACAGTGGACACAGCGGACAAACCACAGGACAGTTCAGACTGAGCTCTTCTCACTAAAGTCATTTCTCCTGGATTTTCTCTAGCCTGAAGCTCCTCCCCACTGTCTCGGAGGCCCCAAGCACCCATCTCCTGTGTGCATCGTTGCAGACTAAAACAGAGACATCTGCAGAAGAGCAAGCCATGGCAGAGTTTAGTTTAAATTCAGGTACCAAAAAAGATATGGCCCCTGAAGGAAAGGCATGAAGAGTTGGGTTCTGCTGACGTCACATAGAGCCCTCTGTAGGTCATAAAGCACAGTTCAGCTCTTTCAAACAAACCTCTGTGTCACCTCCAGGAGACCTGGCGCTACAGTCTGAACTTTCCATGGACTTATAGTTGACTTCCTGGGTCAAAAGAAATCTCTGTAACAAAAGCATCTGTATCTCTACCACACAGCATAAAAATAGAAAAACCTAGCTTTATGCCAATGTTCATCTGAGGTGTTCCAACTCTGTTATTAATAAGTCTAAATGCTTTAATCATCTCAAGTCCAAGGAAAAAAATTGGGGTCTCTACAGAAGATAAGCAATGAGCATAGTCAGTGTCCCTCCCCAGTCTGAGGTCAGTAAGCCATCTTGGCTTTGAGCATCATATCAAAAGTGGAAAGCCACCCTCCACCTCCTTCTGCTAGAAAAGAAAATCCCTCTCCATCCTTGTACAACCTCACTCTACTTCCCTGAAAACACACTGGACTGGACTGAGCTCAGCTCCCAGCTTCCTGCTGAGTAATCCTTGGCTGGCTATTTCTCTCCTCTGGCCAGTATTTGTGTCCAATCAAACAAAGGAAGTTAATGCCAGCTCTTCTGCTAGTGTGGATTCCATAGTGCCATGACCTTGGCTACTAAGATGCTCTTCAAAAAGCTTGGCTGTTTGGGGAGCTCTGACACCATCAAAGAGCACCTCCAGGAGGCCCCTGGATTAGCCCACAGTGGTGTGTAAACTAAGCCAACGGATTACTGACTTCTAATTTTAGATCCATGAGGGACTAGGAGAAGCACAGTATTTTCTCTGCTAATAAAAGAAGAATAGATTTGTTCCCCAGCCCCTCGTCAATCCTAGCATGTTTTATATAAATGCCCTAGAAAGCATATACTTTTCCTTCTTGCCAAAACTGGCTGTGCTCCTGGCTGGGGCTGGGGAACAGAGGAAGAATTATGAGTGTGGCTGTGAGCTCTGGCATGCATGGAGCCAAAGCTGCTCTGCGCATCAGTAACGTGTAGTGACAGCCTCCCATCTGTTCTCTAGAACTCTCCGACACAGCCTCCATCAAAATGGAAATCTGGAAGGAGATGAATACAGAGGGATCTTCAGAAGCCACACATGAGGTTCAGAGTGCCTGCAGAAAGGATCCAACATAGGCTGCTGGTGGGGGAGGCAGCTGGCTAGGGGGCCCAGAGGAATAGCATCAGGGGTCTAGGAAGCAGAGGGAGAGCTGGTGATGCAGCCCAGCTGGAAAAGGTCTCTTCTTTATAATATGGTCGGAGATCTCAAGAATTGCATGGTATGAAATGTCAGCTCCAAAAGAAGAGAGTCTCTGGAGCCCCGTCACCACCATGAGGCATTGGATTTCCCTGAATGTTGGCAACGCTGGAGCTGTAAGTCTGACCGACGGGCACAACATCCGTCCCACATTCGTGCAGATGTCTACCTCTTAGTAAGAGATAGGCAGAGGGAAGCCGTGAGGTCTGGGCAGCATACTCCTTAAACTGATTGTGTTTGAGGACTAAAGAAATAGAGGGAGCCTGGGTCCCTTTAAGGTTCAGAGCTTGATGCATATAAGCTCCCAGGAGTCCTGGAAAAACAATGCCCAGGGACAGAGCATGCAATTGGCCACTTGCATTCTGGGAACTGCCTTGCTGAGCTCCCAGGTTCCAGCATCATTCACTGCCTGTTCCATGCAAGCAAGCCCAGAGCTGCTGGTGTTTGCCTCAGGCAACTGATTAGCCAGCAAGAAAACTTATTAGCTCCCCTGCTCCCCAAGTGAAGCCTCCCCTGCAGGGGACAGAAGGGGGACATTTCCATAGATTTGATAAATGCTGTTGGGAATCTGAGATCACAGGCTTAAAGTAAAAGAGGTGTGGGAGCAGCACATGACTGAAGTTGCTTGACACATGACCTGTGAGAGCTGAGGGAGAGCCAGTCACGGCCAAGGAGTTCTTCCTGGCTACAAGCTTCAGATTCCTACTCCTCAGGTTAATTCATGGGTCTCCCCAGCTTCTCCCTGCACCTCGGAAGCATGGTGCAGCCAGCCTTCCCACATGCTCTGCCCCAAATTTTGACTGCTGAAGTTAACTGCTGAGCTAAAAAGTAAGTTTAAAGTGTTTGCCCAACACTTCAAGCCATTGCTAAACGTTCGTCTAACGGAGTCTGCATGGTAGTAAGGTGTGAAGCGGGTCTCATGTCCCTCATGACATCATCTGTAGGCTTGGAGGGCACTCCCTGTCCCAGGTGCCCTCTGGGAATGAAGATGAAAAGAGAAGGGAAAAGGGCAGGCCTGTGATCATGAGGGACTTAAGAGTAAACTAACATGAGCTTGAACAGGGAACAGGTGATGAGAGACACACTGTAGAGTGTTACCATGGAAATGGATGCTTAGGAGCCCACCCTTGTCCAGAGGGCTTGGGAGAGGATGTCCTTGGCAATCTTGCAGGATGCCAGGGCCTTTACTTAAGCCAAAGGGACGGGGAAGCAAGGAAAGCAAGCTGACCAAAGCCTGCGGCTTCAGTCATCCTCCTGCCTCCTGCCTCCTGCCTCCTGCCTCCTGCCTCCTGCCTCCTGCCTCCTGCCTCCTGCCTCCTGCCTCCTGCCTCCTGCCTCCTGCCTCCTGTGCTACAGAATGCCACTGCAATCACGTGGCTGCAGAGAAGACTACTGAGGATCACAATCACTGAACTACGGGGAAAAAGGCCCAAAACCCGAAGGGGCCTGTTAAATGTGGTCTCATGACCTCTCCTCGAGGTGTCATCTGCCAGCCTATTAGAAGCACCTGGCTCAGACCCACTGAGTCAGAACCTGTATTTAACAGAGCCCCAAGATTTGTGTGCATGTTCAACTCTGAACCTGGAGCAGCTCTACAGACTGCCTGCCAGATCCCTCAGGCAGGTCTTCTCTTCTCTCTCTCGTCAGGAGTGGACAGCTGCCTACACTCAGACATAGACAGCCATTTAAAAAACCAGCAGCTGTGGAGAGTGTCCTGTCCATTCTCCACAGTTGAGTGTGGAGTGGGGACTGACTTTCACACAAACTCTGGTGCCCCATATTTGACCATGTCCCCTGGATGGAGAAGCCTGGTGGCACTCAGAGGAAGGATAGCAGGCTACCAAGAAGAGACTTGATACCCTATGAGCATATACAGGGGGAGGAGGTCCCGCTCAGTCACAGTCATAGGGGAGGGGAGTAAGGGGAAAATGGGAGGGAGGGAGGAATGGGAGGATACAAGGGAAGGGATAACAATTGAGATGTAATATGAATAAATTAATAAAATATTAAAAAATATTCCTCCTCCTCTTCCTCCTTCCTCTCTGTGCCTCCAGTCTCCGTCCTGGCAGCTATCTCACTAGGACCAAGAGTGCAGTTCAACTCTGGAAGGATAGTCTGGGCCTCAACACCCACAGGCCAGCTATTCAGCACAACCCCCTCCTGTACGCCCGACCAACTGGAAGATCAGAGCAGGCCCTTAGGAGAAATAGACCTAGGTTTAGACTTATGATTCTGCTGTGTCCTCTTCCTGCTGTGTGACCTTGGGCAAGTCACCATTTCTCTGAACCTCGATTTTCCTACAATTAAAACACCCCTGCTGTGTGACTGATGGAATGTCCAAGGCATAGAGTGCATGTGAAATAGGGCAGGTCTGAGCATTTGCAGCAAAGCTGGAGCCCTGCCAGTCCCCAGTGAGAGCCAGTGGGTTTCTTTGTCCCTTTGTGCCTCAGTATTGATCTGTAAAATGGAAATAATAGTAGTAGTTATTTCACCGGAGAGGCTCAAGTTAACATTTGAAAAGTGCATTCCAGTATATTGTGAGCATGAGGAGACATAAGAATTTGGTATAAGAATAAAAATAAAGCACCTGGCACTTTGTGACAAGCCAAAAGCAAATAACCAGTAAATGTTTGTAGCTTTCACACTTGAAAGTCAATATGATAAAAGCAAGCTGAAGAAGAAAGGAGAGGGTGGAGAGGAGGGGAGGAGACCCAAAGTACAGAGACACATCTCTGCCTGTCCCCCCACGTTGGTGGATGAGCTGGGTTGGGAAAGCTGAGCCTTCTAAGTGGAAGCATGAGCAGTGAGATAAGATGTTGGGGTCCCCGAGGCACGGGGGCCAGGACAAGATACACAGCCTTGCCTCTGCTTTAGAACCTATAAATCACTGCCAGTGCCCTGGACTTGTCTTATCTGTGAGACAGCACAGTTTCTATGGAATTCTAACATGGTCCCTGGGGTGGAGGTGGAGGTCTGATTCCTCATGTCAGAGAAGGAGGAGCCATGCTTTGGGGCCACTACAGGTCACAATGGCTGTCTATGGCAGAGGCAGTGAGGCCGTTCTGACTTGCTCCTTACCTTTCTCCTGTCTCATCTCTAAACAGTCAGGTACAAAGACTTTAGGGATCCTGCAGCCTCTACTGATAGTATCTTCCTTTGCCTTGGGTCTCACCCTGTCCCACATCTGGTCCACCTTGCCATCCCCACCAGACACAGTGTCAGTAGCATCCTTCACTGTAGCAAGATATGTTGGTGGATGCTGCTTCCCACCAGTTCAAGTTGAAGCCAGAGTCCGGAGCTTCTCAAGCACTTGCGAGGGGTAGGACGGCAGCTGCTGTGAGAGCTTGCTCGTACTCAGGCTCTAGGATACTGAGGTGGTGAGTCATATCTAGGTTTGTCGTCTGTGGCCCTATCAGTTCTAATTGGTGCCTCAACAGAGTCAAGAGGGCCTGGTTTAACCATTGCCACCGTCACCCAAGGAGCTGCGATTGCAGAGCGGCTGATCTGAGTTTACAGCTGAAGACTTGGGTCGTGAGGTACAGAATACTGCTCCCACGGTTTGGTAATAGATGCTGCCAAAATCATAAGTGGTGAGATGGGAAGTTAAGCCAGGGAGATGGCTAGTTGGCAAAGTGTCACACAAGCATGACGACCAAAGTTTTATCCCAAGATTCCGCCTTAAAAAAAAAAAATAGCTGGCATGGTAGCACAAGCTTATAATTCCAGCTCTGGGGACAGAGACAGAAGGGTCTCTAGAGCTTGCTGGCCAGCCAGCTTAGGCTAATTGACAAGCCAATGAGAGACCCAGTCTCACAGGACACAGAAGCCCTGAGGAATTGCACGTGAAGTGTGACTTTCTTCATAGTCAAGTGTGGTTGCTTCCTGCCTCCTGCTCCCAAGCGCTAGGATTCCAGGACTGTGGCATATGCACAGAGCTCAGGGATTGTGTGTACAAGACACGAGGAAATGCTCATACATATTTTAAAAAATGAACAATGACATATCATCTTGAGGAAGAGGAAAACCAGTACGCGTGCTTGAGAAACTCTACATTAAATGAGAGGGTTTCCTCACATTAGCGTGTCTGGGAGTGATGTGTACTTTCCCTTTGCCTCCAGCCTTGGCCATCCCTTCATGGCCCAAGTCAAGCCTCGTCCTACCACAAAGCCTCTCTGGGATCTCCAGGCTTCTCTGTGGTCTGCTCCTGTTTAATCCCATCTCACTTGAGATCTTACTCAGGCATTATCTGATAAGATGCCATGTCTCCTCATTGCTTCACCGACAGTGGCCTTGAAGTCTCAATGAGCCATGACATTCCCTTAAAATGAGGAGTGTGTGGCATGCCTCTGATCTTTCACGGATTCTCACGCTAACTGTGAAACACAGTCGGCCCTTGGTGTCTGTGAGGAAGTAGGTTCTGGCTGGGACCTGGGATAATAAAAAATCCTGCAGGCGCTCAAGTCCCTGTATAAAACAGTGCAATTGTTTGCCTGCAGCTTCCACACACCTCCCACACACTTAAATCATCTCTACTTTACTATTAATTCCTAATGCCACATAAATGCCATGAAATAGTTGTCACACTGTATTGTTCAGGGAATAATGACAAAAAAAATGTACCTATAAAATGTGTGCTGAAATGCAGCTGTTTTTGTTCGATACTGTCAAGCTGTGTTTAGTGGGTTCCTTGGCTTTGGAACCCAAAAACATACAGGCCCAACTATTCTTTACTAGACTAGGTGAAAACTTGCTTGTGAGACAGAAATTGGGGCGTCCCTTCTGTGCATCTGCCTTCCAGACCCAAGAGCGCAAGGTGGAAGGGAACAGTCCTGGTCCTAATGGTCCTCATGCCGGGATTGTCCCCGCCTTAGGGGAGAGTACCCTGTCCCAAGAAGGGTCTTCAGGCACATCTGACTCAGGAGCCTTTCTGGTTCTGTATATGTGTGTGTGTGCAGGTATGTGGGTGCTCACTCATGCATAGTATGTGTGTGTATGTGTTATGTGTGTGTGTGTGTTATGTGTGTATGTATGTGATGTGTGTTTGTGCAGGTATGTGCATTCTCACTCATGCATAGTGTCTGTGCGTGTGTATGTATGCAGGTGTGTGTATGCTCACACGTGCATAGTGTGTGTGGTGTGTGTGTGTCTGTGTGTGATGTGTCTGCGCAGGTATGTGCATGCTCACTCTTACATAGTGTCTGTGTGTGCAAGTATGTGTGTGTTCACTCATGCATTGTGTCTGTGTCCTTGTACACCCATGAATGTGCACACATGCCCAGGGAGATCAGAAGTCAAACTTAGGTGTCATCCCTCTCAAGCCATCTACCTTTTTTTGGGAGAGGGTCTGTCACTCCCTGTTCTGCATGGCTAGACCGTGGTTGCCAGGGTCCTCGTGTATCTGCCTCCCTGGTACTAGGATCTCAAGTGTTCATCATGTTGCGCAGATTTTGTGTGAGTTCTGGGGATTGAACATGTGCTTTCAAGATGAGTGTTTACTGACTGATTTCCTGCCTTTTAGACTGCTGCAGTGACTCTACTGTTTTAAAAAAACGAGCCTTGATAGACAGGAGGTTAGCAGCAGCCACGTTTGTTTCCCTGCCCCTCCCCCTCCCACCCACCCCCCCACCCCACCCCCAGTGACAGGGGAAGGTGCACACTGGGCTTCCAGCTCCACAGTGTGAAGATCTGCAGTTTCTGGCATTGCTGACCACTTGTACTCTTTTTCTATTCTTGAGCTTCGAGTATTTTAAGTGTCTCACTGTGTCTGAAACTTCCTGTCAATTTACTTGTTCCAAAACAAAAAACAAAAATACCCCCGACAACCTGAATTAAACACAGAGTAAGCTGTCTCCCTTTCCTATGTGAGAATAGAGAATAAAACAATCACATGTCAGATACACATCTTTGGGTCTTATTTTTGTCAGCAATAACCTCCCCATAACTGCTGGAGAAGCCCCACTGCATCCTTTGGTGTGCACTGACAGACATCACTTTGACTTGCCTTCAGCTGAACTTCACCCTGGTTAGGACTAGGCTGCCTGAAGTGCGTCCGGTGTTCAACAAGAACAGGATGGTGGCGCGTGTCTTGTTGCTAAAAGCGCCTTCTTCCCCAATCTCTGCTCCTTCCTGTCCACATCTCATGACCCACAGTGTGCCAGTAGTCAGGTAGGGTGCCATGGTGTTGGCTGTTGGGTAGCAGGGCTGGCTCTTAGGAAGGAGCAGCTCAGCCAACAATGGGATGGGCAGCTATCAGCAGACTGCTGGGCTCTAGGTGGCCAGCCTATCAGAAGGAAGGCTTCGGTTGTAGCTCAGAGTTGCTAGATTCTCAGCAGGCTAAAAGAAAAAGCAAAAGCCTGTCTCTGGGTGTGATGCCAGTCTCCTCCTGCACCTGCCCAGCTGGCTGCTCCTGGACGCAAACAAAGCCACGGTGGCCTTGCATCAGACTGTATGTAAGCAGAAAAGATGGCATCCTGTGGCAGGCAGGGACTCTGGAACCCAGGAAAGAACCTCCTGAGAATATCAGATATTTGCAGGGCTGGCCTTACAGCCACTGTGAGTTCACACAGTGGTTCACAGGGACTTTTCTAAAAGCCGTTGTGTGGGCTTTTGGTGAAACAGGCTGGCTGGCTGCAATAGCGCTGACCCTGTCCATCCATCCCTGGAAGGATTTTGCTGCAGGCGACTCAAGCTGCCCACATCCACAGTGCATGAGTTACACATTCCACAGAATTATTCCATAAATCCTGAAACGGGCTTTGAAAAAAAAAAGCGAGAAAAACAAAGCAAATCAAGGTGAATAAATATTAATGAGTCTTCTCTGTGGTGAGAGGAATGTGAGGCAGAGCTAATGACTGTCAGCTGATACCATCGCCTTGAATATTTCATGGAGCCATGGAGGTAGACCTGAGAGCCAGGGTCATTCACCTCTGTGTGCAGGGGCAGCACCAGAAAATCTGCTGGGCTGTGGGGGGCAGGGAGCATTCTTTGAGCAGGAGGCTGAGGTTTCTAGCAAACTAGTGAGCAGTGGTGCACGGGCGTCTGTGTCATCTCCAGACAGAAGCTATCAGGACGTGCACTTCCCTCTGTGGGTACTGAGGCCTGAGAAGTGATGGAAGGATAAGAGGAGTGGTCAGAAAGAGGAAGAAGGTCAAAGGAGTGGGAAAGGGACAAGAGAAGGCAATGGGTAAATCTGTGATCAAACTGTGTATGTATATGCACATATCATACTAAAACCTGTAACTGTGTATAATTGGCAGTCTAGTAAAAAGTTTTCTAAGCGAAAGTAAGTGAATCACTCACAGCCTGTGTTAAATCACTGAGCTGGGATTCAAACCCTCAACCCTGGACCCAAAGCCTGGCGCTCTCTCCTCCCTTGCTCCCATTTATTCTCTGAGGCTCAGCCCACATTTTCATGGCTGGATGTAGACCTTCCATTGACTTGGCGAAGGGCTCCCTGCCTCACACATAGTAGGTGGTCAATAAATCAATAAATAGTTGTTGAGCCAGATTGAGTTTCCTGCCAGGAGAAGAAAATAACTTTGGCCTCTCCCGAGTAGGTGGGAATCCATGAGATAAATCATCCCCGAGGGGACAGAAAGCCATGCTGCCCAAGCTCCTGGGAAGACAGAACCATCCTCCCTGTTATCACTGCCACTGTTACCCGGCTGCCCAGAACTCGAGGGCCTGATACAGAAGTGAAAAGCCTGTTGGACAGAAAGTGGCTCTTCAGTGACAGCAGACGCTTCAGCGCCTTCTTTTTCAAGGAGAGTCTTCCAAGGGCTGCCAATCACGTATCCTGTTCCCCAACCACAAAATTCACTTAAAACATTTTTTTTTTTTTAATTAACAAATGGAAGAACAGGCACCGACTTTCATCAGCCCTCTGTCGGGTCCCCACCCAGACAGCTAAACTGTTCCATTTGTCAGTCTTCACAAATGCCAGGTTTAAGCTTTCTAAGCACTTCCTCAGAATAGTCCCCACGAATGGTCCTGCTGTCACCCTGATTTCTGAAGCATCCGAGCAGGAAGAAAAAGCAGATGCTAGGGTAGAGGCAGTAGAGGGGTGGTGGGTGGTGATGAAGATGCTCCTTTGGTTAGCGTAACTCTGATTTTGTTTCCGTGCGTGTGTGTGTGTGTGTGTGTGTGTGTGTGTGTGTGTGTGTGTGTGTATGTGTGTGTATCTGTGTGTGTATATATTTACATATGTGTGTGTGTGTCTGTGTGTTCTACTTCCTGAACACTTTCCCCCAAATTGAAATCTCATTCTTTGAAATGATTTCCTATTCCTCTATGTCAGCTACCCCACTTCATATCCCTAAAATACATTACTCTTCCACATTATTGATTTACTCTGATCTAACTAATGCATAATACTCACATTTCTTTTCTAGGGCCATATTAATTAGTTATACATTTTGTGAGTTCATGTTTGTGTATGTGTGTGTAAATGAGAAGGCCAGAGGCCTCGGCTGTTGTCCTCAGGCACTGTCCAGCTTGAGGTGTTTTGTTTTGTTTTGGGGTGTGTGTGTGTGTGTGTGTGTGTGTGTGTGTGTGTGTGTGTGTGCACGTGCACGCGCGTGTGTGCGCATGCACACGCATGCACACTGTTATTTTGTTTCAGGTGTTTTGTTTTGTTTTGTTTTTGCTTTTTTAAGACAAGGTCTCACTGGTCTGCTTGAGCTTAATGAATAGGCTGGTTGGCCAAGGTCCCCCAAGATCCTCCTGTCTCCCCATCCCCAGTGCTGGTCAGACTACTTCCCTCAGCTTTTTAAACATGTGTTCCGGGCTTTGAACTTAGATCAAGTTCCTGCAACAAAGCCATGCCCAGCCCCTTTGCATGTTTATTGAGGCGTACTAGCTTCATTGAATTATCATTAAACACAGTCATTAAAACATCTCACTTTAGAGATGTTTCACTGGCTTTTTCCTGGTGGTCTCAAGCCATGTGTCCAATTGCAAAGTGTCCCTTCTGGCTTCTCTCTCTCTCTCTCTCTCTCTCTCTCTCTCTCTCTCTCTCTCTCTCTCTCTCTCTCTCTCCTCTCTCTCTGGTCCTGCTGTGGTTCGCATCCTGACCCTTCTCGGTGACAAACGTTGGTCCTGTTCTTTCCAGCAAATGAAGCACCATCAGCTCCCTGGCTCCTGCATGATGCTGGTCATACCTGAAGATGACAAACATGGGTACCCTCTACCCCAGCTTCTTCCTTCTGCTCCTACAGGTAACTACAACTAGATTGTCATATACAGCTTGGTAGAAGATGCCTCAAGGCCGAAGTGGTCATCTGTACCAAACCATGTTGTGTGGCACTGTCACCTCAGTTGTGTGGTGCCTCCTGACTTCTAATGTGACCATCCTTTAGGAGTTTCCAATGCCCTGGGGAAGGGTAACAGGTTTCCCAGGAGTCCCAGCCTCCTGATGTAGGAGCCCTACAGAGAAACTGACATATGCAGCTACTTCAAAAAGTGTTTTGTTGTTGCTGTTTTGTTTTGTTGATTTTTTTTTAAGGATAATAAAATGCAGGCATTCTAGGCTTTGACCAGAAACCCTCATTTAACTTTACACTCTCTGAAGGCCTGCACCCCCATTCTCTCCAGAACATCAACTTTAATTTAAAGGCCTGTCAAAGGCTTTCAGGGCTTAAATCTTTCCCTTCCAGCTGGTCAGAGATATTGGCATATTAATCTATTTAGTAATTATGTGAACAAGCTCTGACCATGTGTTATTGAAAATTAAACTATCAAAATGTGTCCAATCAAATCTTTCAATTTCTCAATCCCATCGTGTATTTAGATGCCACACCAAGATTAATTGTGAAGCAATTGGCCAGGTTCACCAGATGTTTTGCTGACTACAGTCAAGGCACATCTGTCTTCCGGCCTCTGATTTTGGTTTGGTTCAGGGTCACTTTAGTTTAAGCATGTTGCTTGGTCTCCTGTTCTTTGTGACACTGTGTAAGTCCCTTGTCAGCTGATGATCCGTTTAGAGAGAGTCACTAGAAAAGGAGAAACACTCTTTGAGACAAGGATGCAGACTATTGCTTAATTGAGGGGGAAAAAAAGTAGAGATTTTGAGCTCTAGTACACCAAGAAAAATATAAGCTGTGTAGGGATTGGAAACCACAGGTCTGGATTCCATCCCAGAGTCGCTGGCCTTCCCTGCCAGGGCACAATTTTGTGGTCAGATGTCCCCACCCACCCCTCTATGCAGTATTACCACCAATTATGTAAATTCTCCCCGACCAGAATGCCCAGCGCTTACAAAAAGTGCAAAACCTCACCACTTACAAGAAGCTGTACTTATCCTGGCTCCCTTCCATTGGCGGATACATTACCAGAGAAAAGAAGATTTACCACTTCTGAGTTTTCTCAGTTATCCAGTTATGAGGTAAAGTATCAGCCTTCCCAGGTTGTGAAAACTGGGACAGAGTGTGTCAAGAAAGAGTGACTCTCTGTGTTGTGATGAACATTAAACTCCTTGAGTTAGACCTGACCTATCCTGTGTGTCCTGCTAATAATGAGCTGAACAGCTTTGAGCAACTAATGGGGCCTTCCCACACCTTGATTTCCTTGACTGTATGTGAAATGCATCATGAGTCTATTTCACAGGTAATATTTGTGAACCATATAACTCAGGGAAGTGTGTGTGCTAGTTTTCATGGACAGCAACAAGCATTAAATGAATATTCTAAAATGTTTTCAACATCATGGAGTGCAACAAAGCCAATAGTCAAATATCTGTTTTACTTTCAACTTTCTTATTTTCTTGACCCATTTCTATGTTTCTATGGAGTCCCCAGAATTAAAAGGGCATTAAGAGTCATAATTGGTGGGAGCAGAACTGAGGAGTATCTCAGTAGCATGCATGAGGTCCTGAGTTCAACCCCAGATGCTGGAGGAAAAAAAAGAGTCACACAATTTAGTCCCTGGTGTAATCAGATACTCCACCTTTTTGAAATGTGACAAAAGAAATGAAAATATGTTACAGCATTAAATGCAGGTGATCCCTTGGAGGGCAGGTCCTGGTACATGAAAGGGGGTTCCATTGAATACCTCAGGGGATAGCCTTGGAAAAGGGGTTCTATTGAATACCTTGGGAGTTTGGTTAATTTTCTGGGCATATGATGAGCCAAGCTAATGGAGGGGACACATGCTTTGTGCATGTCCTCTCAGCCCAACCTGGTGGAAGATCTCGTACTGCTTGTTCAAGCAGAGAAAGGGTCACATATCATGACTATCCCTACTCACTCTCCTTTTGACCTTGGCTTAGTTTGACAGGCATGTGCCACAGTCAGGTATACTAGCCCTCAACCGGTGGGCCTACTAGCTGCCAGTCTTGGATGGGTGTGCTGATGATTAGTTAAGTCATGTTTTCTTTGCTCTCGCTTACGTGACTTGTTTGGCGCTCACCATGGCCACTGTCTTCACTGCCTATGGGGAGCTGACTCCACCACACCTCCAAGGTGACGCGCAGCTTTCCTGGTTACGTCATTATCTAGCTTCCGGCCTATGGGGCAGTGAGGGCAGTCTCCTTCCTGGGATAGGTGCAGGCCTCTTAGAAGTCATCCTTGCCCACAGTTTAGGATTGTAATTAAATGGATGAATACATAAAAGGGCAATGGTGTTTTGTTCCTCAAGAGGTGGAGAGCTCATGGGAGGTACCCAAATGTGCCAAGACAGCCCCTGTGGTCGTTCTCAGAGTGGTGTCCTTGTCTGGTCAGCTTGGCTATCTCAAGCCCAGCTGTAAGCTCTCTTATTAATCTTTCTAAGTGATCATGGCAATGCCATTTTAACAATAGGATTCCCTTTACCCCTAACACCTATCTGTTTTCACTATAACTATATGAACTAAGAATTTAAAGTCAAAAGATAAGTAAAAGCATCTTAAGGGTGCAGCCCACCAGGATGAGGAACAGAGACAAAGGTTCAGCCCACCGGGATGAGGAACAGAGACAACGAAGGGAAGGGTGGCAAAGAACACACATTCATAGGAGACAGAGCTAAAGGTATGGGAGACCAAAAAATGTAGTTTCTAGTCAGAGGGTCTGAACTTTTAATATAATCTTGATATTATAGTATTCAGAGGCTTAATACAAATGTTGGCTTAACTCTTATAGTAAAATAAAATAACCTACAAAATCATACTTTTTAAACTCGTCAAAAAGCCTAGTAAACCTAGAACTGAAACTAAAACTGAAAGTCACACTCAGAAAGAGACACATTATGGTTTATACCATTACAGATTAGGGGAGGGAGGTGGACAGCACACACGTGTATGAGAAGAAACAGCACAAGCTGGAAACGACACTGGAAAAGGTCAAAGCTCAGGTGGGATTGGTGACGGAGGCTCTCTGGAAGCACGAGGACATACAGAAGCCGAACAGACCTGCTCTCTGGCCTCCAGCCCTCATGAGGTGCTCACTGTGTGAAACATCAGCAGCTGTGAGAGTCCTCTCACAGTGTAGGCCTTTGGAGTCAACTGGAACCTCAAGGGCAGGAGGCTTGACAGAAGTCCTTCAGGAACTCGGCCACCTTCTGTATTTACTTAAAGAGGCAGAGTCCTGCTCCATCCCAAACACAGACTGGGCTGATTCCTCCCCTCCTGCTCCCCACCTCCCACCTCCCGACTCCCTCCCACCCTACCCCCACCAAGCTCCACAGAATAGGAAGATGAGGTTCGCCTTTACATGTCAACTTGGCTGGGCCACCCAGACATTTGGCCAGAGTTTACTGTGGTATGAATTTTAGATGGTGAGATGAATATTTTAGCCAGGAAGGTGAGTAGGGCAGGTTGTCTCTCTAACCTGAGTATCCCTCATGCAGTTGATTAAAGACCTGAACAGGCTCTGAGCACTGACTAGGGGAAGACTCCTCCCATTCTCTTCCTGCAATAGAAGCCTGGTCTTCTCGCACTGCTGCTGCTCTTTCACTCCTTTGCTGAGATAAGAACCCAGCTTCTTTGGGCTTCCAAGCGGACTGAAGACCAGCAGCTCTGAAAGAGTCCGCCAGGCCTTCAGTTCAACTTGGGACTGCTGAGGCACCCAACTTCGTGAACTGAGTACCTACTGGACTCAGGGTCTCTTCAGTGTCAGGCTACCCAGACCTTTTAGCATGAGCCAATTGAATAAATCCCTTTTTAATAATATTCTATTGGCCCTGTTCCTCTAGAGACTCCTGACAAATGCAGTGACATAATATTATTTTAAGACAGACTGAGATAAATTAGATGTTGTAAATCATGAAGCAACCACTTCGAAAACAGGCATAACTAAAAAATTAAGAGCGGCAACACAATGGAAATACAAGTCCATTCAAAATAAGGCAGGAAATAAGAGAATAAAGGTAACAAAATACCAAAGTGGCAAACAGAAAATGACCAGCAAAGCGACACATTAAATACATATTGTCAATATTTGCATAGGGAGTATAAACGCCTTGTACCTGGCCTAGAAGGTGAAGGTTATTCTGTTGGGTAGAAAGAAAGATCCTGGTAAGTGCTGCTCACCAGGAGCTCACACCCAGCACAGGGGAAGACAAAAGCAAAGGGAGTGAGCAGGTGCGTGAGGGAAGTAAGAAGGCCAAGAGCAGGGAAGTGCTGAGCTCTTGATATGTGTTGTCTGTGGTGCAGGGGATACAGTGGGACTCACAAGGAGAAAAACTGCTTATAGCTGCCGGCCAGGAAGAAAGCAACCTGGTGGGCAGACCCCAGTACCTCAGCAGGCACATCCATAAACCTGCAGTCAGCCTCACTTGCCAGCACCTCATTAGGCCATGTGGGCAGCAACAGTGTTTCTTGCTCCCCACTATTTTGATATGTTGCTGCTTAACAAAGGTAAACCTGTGTCCAACTCCTCTGTCTCACATGTAAAGACATATGGGTTGTGCTGTTTGGTCTTTTTATAATTAGAATCCTCATTGTCCAAACAGCAATTTGGAAAGCAAAAAAAAGAATGTGAGGTTAGACCTTGTGTAAATCTCAGTTCTACCGTTGTTGAGATACGGGGTCCTGAGCAAATTCTTCAGCCCTCCCTACAAACCCACATATTCCCCTGTGACTGGGAGAAGAAATACTACCCGCAGGACTGTTGAGAGGGTTAAATGAGCTCACGTGTGGGAAATACATTATGTAGCACAGGGTATAAGCTCGGGATGACCCACGCTGCCTCAACATCCCATGAGCTAAGTATTTCTTGGGCATATATTGACAGCAGCCGTGGGGGTCACTCACTGTGGTCTGATCACTGTGGCTGGCTGAGCGGCAGGCCTGCCTTCTGCAGCGGGAACATAACTGACAAACACATTTCTTTGCATTTCAAAAACTCAGCCTGATAGGTGAACACTGGTGACTGCAGACGGTATAAGCTGTCACTAGTGACGTCACAAAGAAAGGGGTCAGCAGTGAGGGCGAGGAAGCGCTGGCATTAACAGAAAACCCAAGTCAGACCTGTGAATCCAAGTGAATCGACAAATCACATGTGCGAACGAACATCTGACCTTGTGATATGAATTTGTCATCTGCAGAGTTAGCACTTAACAACTCAATCTACCAAAAAAAAAAAAAAAATCACAAAGCATTTCATAATGCCTTAAGCAACTTTATAATTATAATGTTGCTTAAGCCATATTCCACCCACAGGTCACTGTCTGGACATAAGTGGACTGTTCTTTTATTCATCTCTTTCCCCCATATGTTTAAGCTTCCTCAAAGATCAGATATTTGCCAGGTATCAAAAAATCTGTCTTGGCAACAAATTTTTACCCAAAGCAGCAGATCCTCAGACAGTATTTCACAGGTGGTCGGCTGAAGTCCAAACACATAGTAGGGAATTCTCAGATGGGCCCAGCTTCCTCCCCTCAGCTGCCAAAGATGGAGGACACCCGAGGAGCGATGGAGCCTTGGCTGTATTTTCAGCAGGTTATCTGCTTGACTCAGGAGAGGAACTACCTGCCTCTTGACCAGTGTACCTGGTTCAGCAGTTAATAATCTTGATTAAGCAGGTAAACATTATTGCTTTTAAAAGATAGAGCCCTTCCAACCACCCCCACAGTAGTGGAGAGATACAACTGCTCAGAGGAACCCCAGTTTGTTACAGATGTATAGTCTGTGAGCGAGCACACAGGTGTGGGATATGAACCGTGCTGACACAGGCACAAATCGGGGATGGGCTATTTTAGTAAATCACTGTCATCTAGAGTGGCTCTGAATTCTGTCAAAAAAAAAAAATAGGTCTCAATTTGTTGTAGACAGAATGGGGCTATTTTTTAACTAAAATTCACAGAGATGAACCCTTTTGTTTGCAAATTGGACTTCTTTTTAAGGACGCTGGGTGTTGGGACCAAAATATCAGTTCCCCAGTCACGTGTTTGCCTTCATCTCTTCCTTCTATAAAGAGGAAGGGCGGGGTTGAGATTCCTGGAGGGAGAGCAGCATTCCCTTGGTAACATTCATGTCAGAACCTGGAGCATAATCTCGGGAGGCATCCAGGCTCACTCTCATGCAATGGGCACAGACCTGAAATTTAAGATGCCTTCCACTCTGAGGAGAAACCCTGAAAGCTACCAGATCTCCTGGTTAAGCCACAGACTTATGAGCCAGACGGTGCCCTCTAACTTTCCAACAATTGTCTTTTTAAGGAATTCAAGATCTGATTTATTAAGCCAATGTCAGTGGTGTAAATATTTCCACACCAGCCAGTCTGGAGCCACAAGGGTGATCTCACTGACCATAGAACCATGAAGAACTGGGCTCTGCCGAACTCACACCAGCCTGTTCCAGCCCCACTGCCCAGGTCTCATCCCAAATTCCCAAGCCTCCTAGTTCCCAGGCAACATAGATGCCATTCACCTAATATTATAAGTGATGGCAAGTGGCTAGAACTCCTTCCCTCGGGGACTAATCGTTGTCTGTCTCCTCCTATGGCCCCAATTACACACGTGTACTGGCATCAATTGTCACAGTAGGGAAGCAGTGAGTTTACTTAGGTTGCTTACAGAGCAATGGATGAGCGGGCAGGAGGGTTCGTGACCTTAAAGCAGCCACACAGAAAGATCTACACCAAGGATAGACAATGACTTCCCTGTGGCTACGGAGGTGTAGTCTCCTCTTCTCGTCTGTCCATACCTATATCCTCTACTCCCTAGCAAAGGCCGTGTGTTATTGGGGCTGAGCTGCACACACAACTGGTAGGGAGGAGTGTCTGGATACTCAGATGAGGGCCCCATGACCCTCCGTACTCCCTCAACAGTCATCAAGCCCAGCTGTGACTGTTGTTGGAGAGTAGATGCAGCTGAGTTCCTGAACATGGCGGCATCTTGGCTCGGCGGATAGTCCTGTCCCACTCGGATTGTGATGAATGCTATGAGACCTTCCTCTGGCCATGGAGGCCACAGTCACCCCATTCTCACTTCAAAAGACCATCTTTTTATTCTTCTTGTATCCTGATGTGGCCCCAAAAGAAGCCACTGGAAAAATAGTCATGACAAACACTGAGCTACAACATTGGTAAAACTAAACATATTAATTTTTACAAAGGTAAGATTCATATGTTTATATCTTTTCTCAGCACCTCCTCCATTTGCAAGCATTATTTAATGCACAAGGTCTTGTTTCGCTTTGACTACACCGAGCCAGTAGAACTCCAATGAGCTGAAATAAGTATAGTACATTGGCTAGGGGCCCCAGAACACAGATCTTGTTTCTATTACTCACTCTTTAAGCAAACCTCCTATTCTTGACTGTATTAGTCTGTTCATCTGTGTGACAGATGTTTCAATCAATCCCTATTATGGGCCAATCCCTGGTGCCTGGAGTATAGTAATGAAAGAAGCAGACAGTAGGTCTCACCCATGGAACTTATAATACATCATGTAAGGCAAGTATTAGATAATAATTGATTTAAATAAAGATCCCAGCATGTGCACAGTAAGGTAGCATGCAAGGAGACAGGAGAGGAATCCTTAAAGAAGACAAGAATAAACCGAGAGCTAAAGAATGGGTAAGAGGTTCCCTAAGACGTGACTGGGGGCAGGAGGATTGTCGCTATGGTGACTTGAAGAGGAAGCATGCCCCCAGGCTCGGGCAACTTGGGCATTTGTCCAGTTGGTGTCAGGAAGGCTGTGGATCTTTTAGGAGGTGAAGCCTTGCTGGAAGAAGTATGTTCATGCGGGGAGGGGGAGATTGGGGATGTTATAGCCTCACCCCGTTGCGGTTAACTTTCTCTGCTTCTTGCATGTAGACGGAACTGTTTTCAGTCAGTTTCCTGCTCTGGTTGCATGGTGCCATGCCTCTTCCACCATTATGGACTCTCCTTCTGAACTGTGAGCCAAAATGAACTCTTTTTTTCTAGAAAGCGAAAAGCTGCGTGACAGGACCCAGCGTTTCAGAGAAGAGAAATTGTAGGGACGGGGAGAACAGAGAGGCTGCCTAAGATGAACCCAACAAAAAAGGCGGGCTTGGACTTCCCGTGTGGGAGACTGCGGAGGAATTGGAAAAAATCTTTCCTCTATCACATCAACCTGAAGAAGTGCTGCCTCTGAGCCTTCTGAATCACAAACACAATTTCCGCCCAACAAGCTGTGATCTCTGACTGCTTTCCTCTTGGTGTTCTATTCCTTCAGCTGCCACAGCGCCATCACACATACAGGATGCTCAGGTGTTGACAGAGCCACGGGTAGGGAAGAGTGCTGACGTTCATCAGAAAAGACCAGGGTACAGTTCAGAGCCCATAACCAAGCAGATATAAATCTCCAAGTGTCCACGTTTGCCTTAACTCATTTTGTGTCGCTGTAGCAAAGAGTCGTGGCTGGATTCCTTGTAAAGAGAGAAAGTTTACTCGGGTCACAGTGCTGAGGATGCAATAGCACACCCCAGCTTCCCATAAGGGTCAGATGGCAATTTATCTCACAGTGGAAAAGTGGGCAGAGGAAGTGGGTGTGTGCAGGAAATCACGTTCTCCAGAGATGGAATGAAAGTTCTGGACTCATAACAAGTCTCTTGAAAGGTATCCAATCCTGTCTACAAGAGTGAGCACTGACTACTGGGAAAAAGCACTCTTAAAGCCCCAAACATCTCTCAGCATTATTTCCTAGGGGCCAAACCTCAACACTCAACATGGGTCATGGTGGAGACAAACTGTATTGAAACGATAGCAGCATTTAGTGCCTTGTAACTTTTCTTGTCTACAATATTCAGAAATACTATACTTTATGAAGTGGTGGGGAAGGAGAGTAGGTTAACTACAGTAATAATCTTTTAGATTTTTTTTTATGACTTGAAAATGTGCTACACAGATAATCCTTTTTCTCTCTCTTTTTTTAGTTTTTTTAATTAATTTATTCAGATTACATCTCAATTGTTATCCCCTTGCTTGTCTCCTCCCTCCCTCTTTCACCCTATTCCCCTCCCTTGGGTCTGTGACAGAAGGGGACCTCCTCCCCCACCATATGGTCACAGCCTATCAAGTCTCATCTTGGTAGCCTCCCTATTCTTTCTCTGAGTGCCACCAGGCCTCTGCACTAAGGGGAAGAGGTCAAATATGGGGCACCAGAGTTCATGTCAGAGTCAGTCCCCACTCTCCAAACAACTGTCCTGTTCCTTGGTTAGATCTGAGTAGAGGTTCAATATTTACTCCATGTATTGTCCTTGGTTGGTGCAGTCATGATGTTCTTCTTGTAGGTTTCTAGAACCCTCTGGATCCTTCTATTTCCCCATTCTCCCATACTTCTCTCACCTAGAGTCCCAATAGGAGGTCACCACATCTATCCCAATCTCCTGGTAAGTGAAGACTTTCAGGGGACATCCCTGTTGGGCTAGTGTCCAATTATAAGTGAGTATATACCATGTGAGTCTTTCTGGGTCTGGCTTAACTCACTCAGTATGATCATTTCTAGTTCAATCCATTTGTCCACAAATTTCGGCAATTCCTTGTTTTTAATAGCTGAGTAGTATTCCATAGTGTAAATGTACCACGGTTTCTTTATCCATTCTTTGATTTTTTTTTTTTAGATTTTTTAATATTTTATTTATTATAATTTATTCATGTTAAATCTCTATTGTCATCCTCTCGCTCTTATGTTTCCATTCCCAACATCTCTCCCTATTCTGCCCTATTCCCCTCTCCCAGCCCTCTTTTATTACTTCTGCTCTACAAGGTACCATGCCTTATAAAGGCAAAGTCACATTGATGCTTCTCAAGTGCAAGGGTTGGTTGATGATATTTTTCAAATAGGTCCACTCACAACAAAATGACCCAGGTACTTATTAAACCTGCAAATGTGTGGGTCCCACTCCAGATCTGAGTCAGAGCCTTGCCAACACTTAAGTCCGCCCCCAGCTTCACCTGGTACGCGTCATGCCGTGCTTCGACCTTAACCTCAGAGACATGAAGACACAGGCTCTAGAAACCTGACTTGGGTTCCACATCTGAACCTCTGATGACAGACAATACTTATCTCTACCTCTGATAGGGCCTGTGAGGGTTAAATGAGTTACAGTGTGTGCAGTGCTTAAAAACGGCACTTGGCACTTGGGAGGTGCTTGATAAATGGCCCCATTTGTATGTCACCCTGGTCTCTTAGTGGCCCTGTGTGTGGGCAGATGGGGAACTAATGTCCAGAAAACCAAAGTGAGTTACCAGAGGTCATGCAGCTAATTAGCAGCTGAGCAAGACTCAGGCCAGTGCATCTGACTCCCTACCCAGCTGTGTCCACCACACCAGGCTGCCTCCTTCGTGCTCTGCTCTCTCTTAAACACTCCTCTCCTCTGCACAGGTCTCTGGGTAGCCAAGTGGAGCTCCGCATGCCTCCCTTTCATTAGCAATTTATCTCCACATTCCTTTGTATCTTGCAAACAGATAACCAGACTTGAGCCCAGCTGACCTCTGGAATCCCCTCAGACATAATTGAGTTTGCATTATCTGACGGGTAGCCCATCTTCTAACATTTAGGTAAATTGCAGAGCTGCTGCCCTTGACCTGAATAACCTGCCCCAGGGCACCGAGCCCTTTGTTTTTCTTGCCACAAACTCCTCCCCCGTCTCTTCACAGCTTCCTTTCCTTTCCCTTCCTTTCCAGACAGCCCTTGTGCTCAGCTCTGTGGATGCTGCCTTAATGCCGAGCACGCAGGAGCATAAAGCCAAAACCACTCCCACTGCAGAGCCCAGCCCTGCCTTTTTTGAGACAGGGAGATTTAATTTAGATAGAGATGGTTTTTGGAGATATGGATGTCCCAGCGTACCCTTGAGGAACAAACAAACAAGGCAAGAGCCTCTTAGTGCCAGAGGTGGAGAAGAATAGGGGTGTCATCGCTGCTTCTGGGCACAGAATCCTGCTCCAGCCTTTCTCCCTCTTTTGTGGGAATTTCGGTTCTTTCTGTGTTTGACGTCTTAAAGCCTTCCTGTAACACTTCATCCATACCCACTTGGGCCGTGTGTGACCTTGTGTATCTAAGTGGACTTAGTGATTTGCTTTCTCTGCTCCTGCCTCTCCCCGTACACCCGCTTTCCCCTGCTCCTCACTCTTGCAACCCAGACACAAGAGAAACAGGACTCAGAATGTGTGCTTGTAAAGTGAGGGGCTAACATAGATCACTTGAGACAATTCTCCCCTGGCTGGCTCATACACTCCCTGTGTGCAGGCACAAGGCCAGTGACACTATGAGCAAAGGCATTTTGCAGCTTCTTTTGAGACTTGATGGCAGAGGTTCGCAGACTCTTTCCATTCCTCACATTCTTAGTGTTGTAATAGGTTTTTTTTTTCATAGTCCCATGAGAGAATACCTAACAGTTCTACTTATTAAGCAAGTAGGTGCAAAGGACTTAATGAGTATTTATGTATATTTTGAGAATATGTATACGTTGTAAGGGAAATACTATTTCCATTTTCTTCTTGAATAATAATTACTTGCCAATAGTACTTCAAGCTTTCTGAGGTAGAAATCACACCAGACACTTTCTCCCTGTTTCTTGCTCTGCCTCCATTTTGCATTTAGAGACGATTCTAGGAAGTCTAGCTTGAAAAACTGGAAGAATTGTACACATTTTCTCTTATTTCTGGCCCAAACTAGAAAACATAAATTAAAAGCTTACATATAGACAACACAGATCAATTTTCTGACAGTGTTTGCTAAATATGCATTCACAGATACATCCAGGCCCAAAGGTGAGAGAAGACATTATTAACCAAGTGGGCCATATAGATCTGTAGTCCCTGGATAATTTTTTATCCCTATGCTGAATGTACTTGAATAAATACTCAGGATAAAAAAAATTAGGTATTACACAATATTTTATAGTAGTTGTTGAACTAAGTAAAATGTTGTTTACAGACATAAATTCTACTGGCATCTTAGCCCTACAAATGAAGATGCCTGAGCTCAGGCAATGCTCTGCTCTCAGGAACCAAGCCAACACTTGCATTTGCATCTTTCTGACTGCAGGGACTAAGGTTTTCCCACTCACATTGCCTCTTGGAAAGTGTGAGTCCTTCCTCCAAGGATGTCAAATGTGCTGCCTTGCAGGAATACCGAGAAACTGCACATCAGAGCCCATGACAAACTAGAGATCTCCAAGCTGTCCTTCTGAAGCCAAGCCCACCTTTGTGTCCAGCTCCAAAGAAAACAACCTTTCTCCTTGACCAATCTCTGAAGGTCCATCTTCCAATAAGCTGAACCCTTCCCATGGGTTCAAAGATGTTTGCTTTGCCTGGTTCATTTCACCATCAACAGTACAAAGACCTCTCTTCCGGCTTCCCCCTTTCTCAGGAACTGAAGGAAAGCTGCAGAGTCCTTTAAACAGAAGAGTCAAAACTATAGAGGAAGTAACATTTGCCTCACATGGAGAGTGGGCAACTGAGCGGCGGTACCTTTAAGTTACAGAAAATCCACTCGACCTGCTACCTGCCCCATGAGCATCTCCATCTTGCCACAAACCCAGTCCTACCTGTAAAGTGAACACCAGAAGGCTTCGTGGCCTTCTCTCCATGACCAGAATTAACAAAGGAGACGATGTACCAAGGCTTGGAATTAGTGGGCATCGACAACTCAGATAGGTTAGAGACTATGGGTGTGAGATGAATAAAACCTTGCCTCAGATTTGGCAGGTATGCAGGCTCAGCCATCACCAAGACTGTCCCCACTTCTAACCTGCAGCAGTGGCTCCTTCTGTAAGACAATATTTTGCTTGGCATCATGCCCTGTACCAGCCGTTGCTACACTGCATTCCTCCTCCTCCTTTGTTCAAATGAAAGCTTTCAACTTATGAAAAACAGGTTTCCTCCTCCTCCTCCTTCTCCTCTTTCTTCTCCTTCTTCTTTTTCCTCCTCCTTCTCAAAGGTGGCTAGGCTTCCTTAAATCTTCTCTGCTTTGTAAAACTTTTTTTAAAATTTTTTTAAAAGACTGACTTATTTATTATGTATAGAGCGCTCTGCCTGCATGTACACCTGCACACCAGAAGAGGGCACCAGATATCAATATAAATGGTTGTGAGCCACCATGTAGTTGCTGGGAATTGAACTCAGGACCTTTGGAATAGTAGCCAGTGCTCTTCACCTCTGAGCCATCTCTCCAGCCCCTCACTTTGTAAAACGTTAATACAGATCTTTTAATCATTCCACCTGCTGGAAAATTTGTTTGCAGAAAGGCTGTAGGAATCTGATGGCAAAGAGCAGCCGACCCCTTGCCCCTTCATTCATTTCCTCTGTACTACTTAGGAGTCAGCCAGTTGACTCAGATGCTAAGGGTAACCTCCCACCAATGGGATGTGATACAATCACCTTCTTGTGAGAATAAAAACAAAGTAAATTTCCTGCCCCCATGTCCTTTCTATCCCAATTTGAGTTGTGGGCACTCTTTTTGGAATAAAAAGGATCCTGATACTTTAGTTTTGCTCGTTTGTGTCTTTGTGTGATACTGATTTTTTTTTTCAACACAGAAGTTTATCACTGAACCAAACAGACCAAATGTGAACCCTGAGGGCAAAGGGAAAGCTGTTTTCCCAGAGATACACACCCAGTTGTGCAGAGGACAGTGATCTTGACCATGGCTCCGTGTCCTCCTCAGAGACCCGCCCAGACCTTTCCCCAGGGTCTCCTCTTGGATCAGACGGCAAGGAAGCAGGGCCCTGCTGGACTAAGACTCCCCTGATGCCGAAAGCCCTGTGAGAAAACATGGAAGAGAAACGGTCAAAAGTCCATCCCACAAGGGCAGTGAAAGGGGGAGGGGCTTCATCCTTCTCCTTGTTCTCATGGGGAAACATTTTCCTTCAGCTTTACAGGTCAAAAGCTCCACAGACACAGCGGGTCGTATATAGCTACTCCTATAGTGAAGACACAGAAATCTTACAACAAAAACTCTTGGCATACTCCTTTGCAGTCAATTCCTATCCCCAACTAGGCCTACATATCTCCTGTATTTTTGCAAACTATTATTTATAGCTTATATAAGCTGATATTTGTATAATTAAAATTGGAAAGGTTGTAGCCTTTGCATTTGGGGTTCTTTCTCTTAGCACAATGCACTTAAAGCTATAAGGGAAGTAGCATTTGCTACAAGATCGGGGGAGAGCCAGTACCTTTAAGTCATAGAAAAACCATTAGAGCGAATACCCTGTGAGCATTTATAGTTCCATCTCATCACACCAGTCTTGAAACACCAGTTCTACCTATAAAGCAAATGTTGGGAGGCTGTGTGGTTCTGTTTCCACGACCAGAATTACGTGAACAGTAGACATGGCTGCTCCGAGGCTTTTCGTTGCTGCCTGGCATTCCTTTGTATGGATATGCCAACCGCTTCTGTAGAAAGGTGCTGTGTGGCTTCCAGCTTGGAGTGTCAATGAGCAGAGATGCAACGAACATTTGCATACACGCTTTTCCACTAAGACAGACTTTCTTTTCTTTTTTTCTTTCTTTCTTTTTTTTTTTTTTCTAGGTAGCTATTCAGGAATGGAGTTGCTGGCTCATGAGGAAAACATATACTTAACGTTATCAGAATTATAAAACTGCTTTCAAAAATAGCTTTACTAGCAACGAATGCCAGCACCGGGTGCTAGGTGCCCTATGTCCTGCACACACAATTAGGCACTCTGCTTTGTTTTCTTTTTTGTAAACTCAAATTGTTATAGTAGTTGCCTAGTGAGATGTTAGTTGTGGTTTTTAACTGGCACTTATCCTAATGTCTTTAAAAATATTTATCCATTGCTTATTGAGTAGTTTGTCTTGTTATTGTTGAGTTTCAGGGGTTTTGTACATGCTGGGTACAAATACTTTGTATTTTATAAATATTTGCTCTGCTTTGTGGCTTCTCTTTTCATCCTGTGGACAGTGTCTCTTGAACAGTTTTCAATTTTTTTAAAAAAAATTCTAGTTTGTCAATGTTTTCTTTCATAGGTCACACTTTGATGTTGTATCTAAGAAATCTTTGCTTAGCCCAAGGTTACAAAGATTTTTCTCCTGTTTTCTCTAAAAGTTTTTCAGTTTGAAATTTTAGTCTCTAGTCTATTTTCAGCTCCTTGCTTGCTTTTCATTGGTGGTCTTTCAAGGGCAGAGCGGCAGAAGTAGAAAGTGAAGTTCAGCACGGCACTCTTAAGCCAGTCTTGTGACAGTGAACTCGGTACCTGTGGAGGGGTCTCGTGAGGGAGGATTCATGGTGGGCTTTGCTATCAAATGCCCAGTGCTTGGATCTGTTCCCTGTGCCCTGAGTGGTAACATGAGGAGATCGCCTAGGCTTGGTGAGCTCCAGTCAAATGAACTGATGTCAGTAAAGTGAAGACTGATGCCAGGACCTTAGTTCTAGAACTTAGAGCAGAGCCAGGAAGTTCAAACTCGCTTTGAGAGAGGCTAGCATGGCTCTTAGCTAGGAGCCATAGGAGGTTCTACTCCATGCTAGGACAGCAGCAGGTCATGTGATTGGCCCTTGATAGGGTGGCTGAGCTCCCTGGAAGGCTTCTCCCTGAGTTCACAGACCATCTAGCCCTCAGGGGTTTGCTCTCTAATGCTGCCTTCCACAGTGAGAATATTAGTTTCTTTAAAAATCCAGGTTTGTCATATGAATACATTTTTGTTTTAATCCCAGGTGTGAGATATAGGGCTGTTTCAGTTTATCCACAGCTGTTAATCATGACTGTCTCATGCTTTAGGAGGGGCGCGATTTTTACCAGCTGTAGATAGTTTGATGCTGAAGACTCTGGACAGGGTATAATAAGTGAGAGAGTCCCGAGAGCGCCTGTGGTGGCTGCCACCTCCTGTACCCTGCTGCTCTTCCCCACTGCTGGCCTCTGATGTTGATGCACTTGCTGTTTCTGGACTAGTGGATCACTGGTTTGCTGGTTTGCTGGTTTGCTGGATATTATGACCATGAAGATTGGACTTGCCCCTAGGAACCTGAAGCCCGTAATCAGCAGGAGGTAGTCTAAAGAGGTCTATGCCCCTTTTTCCTTCTAACCTTTTTTTCTCTCCTATGAAGTGTTGGGGGGATAGAAGGGATTGGGGTGGGATAAGAGTTGGAAGGGAGGTAGATATAAGAACCCAACAAAGTATCCCAAATACCCTAAGTCTACAGCCTTTGGCTTGGGCTGTCGCTGCTTTCACCACTTTTCCCCTTCCTAATCTTTTCATTGCTCTGACTTTGGTTTTCAAGGAGCTTCTGTCCACATTTTTATGGACCCTTTTCTCTAACAAAAACATAAAGACCTTCATGCCCTACTCAAAAAAAGAAGACTTAAAAGCCACAGCTAGATATGATCAAAGATATTGTCCTAAATGCCCTCAACATAAAAATGAACCTCCCAGCCAGGTGGTGGTGGCGGCATACACCTTTAATCCCAGCACTAGGGAGGCAAAGGCAGGTAGATCTTTAAGTTCAAGGACAGCCTGGTCTACAAAATGGGTTCCATGACAGCTAGAGCTACACAGAGAAACCCTGTTTATAAAAAGAAAAAGAAAAAGAAAAAAAAGAACTGCCCCTAAAATCTAGATAAGGGGTGATGGGAATGGGATGGGGGCTTGAGAACACACTGTTTTGGAATTCAGAAGTGTGCAAATCATGGTTCTTACGTTAATGTTTCTCCCTTGGGAAAAGCACTTGCTTTTGATTTCCCAATCTCAAAGCAAAGCATATTAAAATCTTTACTTGGTTGTGAGGGTATTAGGATGGAATAATCACTGTATGCGCAATAGCTAGTGCTTTGTGGAAACGCGCATAATTACAAGGACAGGGTTGACTCAGCCTTCAGCAACCTCCTCTCCAAGATTCGCTGCCTTCCATCTAATCAAGACGCCCCCTGCTGCTAGCCCTGCTCATCTCTGATGATTGTATGCAGTCAATGGCCCTCAGACTATCAGACAGGAGTCGAGAACATCCTAATGGCTTTTGAATTCTTTGAAAAGTACATGTGTATGGATGGTGCACAGCACTTGTGAGAAACTTGTCGGAGATCAATTACTGTAAATACCCTAAACAGCTCCAATTGATTGCTATGTGTGATCTGAACTTCTGATTAATAGAGGCTTTGTTTAAAAGGGACTGCTTTTCTGAAAGGGAAGGAGGAAATCGGTGCCTATTCTTGTCAATAACCTGCAAAACAGTCTCCATTATCAGGTATCTGTGTCCAGTAATCGGCTACTTTCTGGACAAGTCTGACCTGGGTGGACGGGACTTCTGTGTGTGGCGGGGTGGGGGTGAGGGGGAGATGAAGGTGGGGGGCTGTTTGGGAAGAATCAGCTGGAATAATCTTATTCCATAATAAATTTTCCCCAGACTGCCTGTGCTAACCATGCTGTTTTAACATCCTGGGTTAAGGGAAGGGGTGCAGGCCGTGTTGTATCTTGTGTAGCCCTGGTGACCGCTCACAGGGCTTTGGGGCCTGGTCTTGTGGGTTAAGGGAAGGGGTGCAGGCTGTGTTGTATCTTGTGTAGCCCTGGTGACTGCTCATAGCCCTTTGTGGCCTGGTCTTATGGGTCAAGAGAAGGGATGCAGGTTGTGTTGTATCTTGTGTAGCCCTGGTGACCGCTCATAGCCTTTTGGGGCCTGGTCTTGAGTTCCCTTGACTTTGAGGTCACAGCATCAATGTCCTCCTTGTGCTATTTCCATCCTGGAGCACAGATGTAGATATGTAATTCCTGTGTGCACACAAGTATTCTATTCTTTCCTTTTTTTACTATAATTTATTCAGATTACATCCCGATTGTTACCCCTTCACTTGTATCTCCCTGTTCCCACCTTCCCTCTTTTGCCCCATTGCCCTCCCCTAGACCTCTGACATAAGGGGATCTCCTCCCCCACCATATGGCCACAGCCTATCAGGTCTCATCCAGACATCTTGCTTCTCCTTCTGTGTGCTGCTGGGCCATTCCACCAAGGGGAAGTGATCAAATTGGGGGCACCAGAGTTCATGTCAGAGGCAGTCCCTGCTCTCCCCACAACCCACAGCCATGGAAAATGATCCATTGGCTAGATCTGAACAGAGGGTCAAGGTTTACTGCACACTTTGTCTGTGCTTGGTGCAACAGTTTGTGCAGCCCCCACCCCCACCTCTGAGGTCTCACAAACACATGAGCATTCCTTTGGCTTGAAGTCTGAAAGTGCTAATGTGAAGCTGGGTGAGGCGTCCCCAGGCCAGACTCTGCCCTCAAACATTAGTCACATGTGAACAGCAGAGAGCAGTGCTAGACACTGGAGAGAAGGTGGATGCTCTCCCTGAAGAACAATAAGGCAAACAAATGAAAATCACACTCCCATTTGAGAGCACTCAGCAGCGGGCGCTCACATTTTCCAGGTGTACATCTTGGTTTTGATCAGATGGAAGCAGTGATTTGATGAACTTTGTGATTGAACAAGAAAGAAAACAAGACCTAGCCAATCCACATCATGTGTGTGGTTTAGTGTAGAAAGTTCCCTCTTTGAATTTCATGACTGCTTATTATGATTTCAACTATGTTTTTCTTGTCTCCCTCCCTTCTCCTCCTTTCCCACATTTCCCCCCCTCTACCCTTTCAGTACTTCCTACGTTGGGGAGTTCTTTACAATTTAGAAGAGTTCAAAGGCCTAGAGATTGTGCAGTGCAGTCACTGGCTAGTGATCTTCAAAGAGCCTGGCTGGAGTTACCTCCGCCCTCAGGCCATGTCACATGGTCCTCTGAACTAGGCTGGGTGCAGTCAGATCTAGTTTGGGAACAACACAGTGTGTCCACTCTACCTGTGGGTTAGCGCAGGGAGCAACACTGTCTCCCTGACAACCAGGCTTTGTCCATGTATTATGCCAAGTCCAGAGGCCAGATAGCCAGATACTTTGACTTGGAATAGTTGATCTCCATCGCAAAAAATTACTTTTTGATTTAAGTAATAGCTTTGTCTACCCTCCTTTCATTTTATTTTGGGGATAGGGTCTTGGTGCGGCCCAAGTTGGTCCAGACTTCTCACCTCCTCTTAGCCTCCCCAGGTCACCCTGAGTCTAGCCTTCACTCTCCTCGTTTGAACCATGGAGTGTCCACCGTGCCTTCCCATGACTGCTTAACTCAGCGCTACTTTGACTCTGACACTCTTCATAAATATCATTTGTTCATGAAAAAAATACCAATAAAGTAAAACAACAACGTGGCCACTCTGAAAGACAAAGTGGAAGTCTGAGCTTTTCCTTGGAATTCTTTTTTCCTGTTCAACATGCTTCCTGTAGTTTATTGCAGCCTCATTTTATTGCAGATGACCTGGTATAGTTGTTTATCTCAAAGCAGGGAGGGATGACAGCAGGAATACAGCATTCCTGGCTCTAGCCAAATTCACTGTTACCTAACAGTGAAAGGGAGGTTGGTACATTGGAGGAAATGTACCACAATGTTACTTCTGAGAACCAAGCCGCAAAGTAAATAGATAGATGATAGACAGATAGACAGATAGATAGATAGATAGATAGATAGATAGTGATAGATAGATGAATAAATAAATGGCAAGCAAATTGGACGAACTCTGTCCTAGAGTCCCCATGACCACCCAGTGGTTTATCTCTTCACAAAGGCTATTTCAAGGGTTTGTAATCAGACTTCATTCTCACAATGGGGCTAGCCAGAGAAAAGAAAGGAGCAGGCCGGGTGTGCTGACCTTTTACCCTAGACCTGATTCTGTCCAGTGCTCGCCTACCTGCTTTTGTGAGGCATGTCACCTGAATGCCTATGAATGCACATGGAATGTGAGTTCAAGGACTTTGTAATCACCAGCTCTGACCTTTGACCTACTCCTAGGCAGTGACACCCATCTGAGCAGTGGCATAGAAAACCACAGTATTTGTTCATCTATCCATGCAATAATTGCGAAGCACCACTCCGTTATGTGTTAAGGATATAACTGTGACAAAAATCAATAAAAATGCCTACCTGTCCTATTAAATAAATACATGTATGAGAGGCACCAGGGTGAAAGATAATGACACGAGGTCCATCATGACAATTAACAGCAGAAGAAGCCACCCACCTCTGGGCCCAGCTCAGCCCCCACCTGTCTGCTCTGCCTCCTCCCTCTATTGGCTGTTCCTGTCTTTCCCTTTGTCTCTCAGCCCTGGGACTAGATCTCAGGAGGACTCACTGAACTCATTGCTGTCTCTCCTCCATGTCACCAGCTGCTCCCCGATGTCCGTCCTCCTCCCTGGGCCTCATCCGCATGCTCTTCCTCTGTCTCCTACTCTTTCCAACCTCCAAGCTTTCCTTGAAGGTTGTACTGCTGTTTCCATTTGCCTTTCAACTTCTCACCTGCTCTCTCCCAACTTTGCTCTCCAGACTCTCCCCGGAAGAATGTTCCTTCACGTGGTGGCCTGTGCTTCACACTCCAATGTAAGGGACCCCAGAGTCAGCCCTGGTGTTTACATGATGTTTGCTCGGGCATCTATTTTAAGGATCTGAATGGAAAGGAAACATTATCTCCCAATACCCTAAATCAAAGAGATGCTCCTTTCCAGCACATGCACATATGAGTTCTTACATTAAGCCCTCATCTGAATGAACGCAGCTGGCTGCAGGCACAGGCCCACAATGCTTTGTGGCCCCTAGGATGACATTTATTTGCAGAACAATACTCCCATGGAGACAGGCTGCTCTGTTTATTCAGCCATATGCCTAATGTGCTCTGAATCTCTTTTAGTTCTTCTCCCAGTGATATCTTACTGCCGCCAGGGTCCTGGGGTTAATTATATACCTTCCTACATTTAAAATAATTTCCCTTCTTAATCCACTTAAAATATGTGTCCCTCAGAATAGAATGCTGGTCTCCTTCATCTGGAGATGTCATTTAACTGGATGCCTAAGTGGATTTTCAGATGCACTGATTACACTCCAGCTCTCTGTGCAGCGCTGCCCCTCCCACCACGTCAGCAGCTGCTGTCCTCCATGGCCTGCCGGCCTGCTGGCTCTGTGGTCCTTGCTCATTTTGTCTGTGGAGCTGTCCTTCTCAGACAAGCTGTTTACCTGACTCCTGGTCTCCGTAGACTCTAAAGCCACTGCTTTGAACAACTAATGCCCAGCTCATTCTCCAAGTTAAGAAATCTACTCATTGAAAGTTACTGTTTAAATTTATATTGCATTAAAAAAGCTTCACTCAGAGGAAGGACAGCAGGTTACCAAGAAGAGACTTGATACCCTATGAACATATACAGGGGGAGGAAGTCCCCCTCAGTCACAGTCATAGGGGAGGGGAATAAGGGGAAAATGGGAGGGAGGGAAGAATGGGAGGATACAAGGGATGGGATAACCATTGAGATGTAACAAGAATAAATTAATAAAGGAGAAAAAAAAGCTTCAATTTAGCAGAGACTTGTCTTTTAAAAAAAAAAAATCCAGGCTTGGTATTTAGCTCAGCAATTGGGCACTTGCTTAGCATGCACAAGGCTCTAGATTCAATATCCAGAACTATGAAAACAAAATTTAAAAACACCATTATATTTTATATGAAAGTTAAATTGGAGGCCGCCCAGTTACCCGGTCAGTTCTGAATAGATATTGATTCACTTATCTTCATTTCAAAGGGAAGTTTACCACGGCCTGAATGTTTGCTCTCCCTCTGTACTGACCACATTTCCAGCCCCATGGCACTGCGTACTCCATGTTTAAATAGCAGCTTTGAAACAAACAAAGATAGCACAGTGGTGAAAAAAGCAAAGAAAGAGAATCTGAGTTTTTTCAGTTTTGTCATCCAATGTGACCACTTGAGTATTTATTTGTGTTTAATATTTAAAGCAGCGAAACTGAGTATAAACTGTGAAGTCTAGCTTTATTAGAAGTGCAAATTTTAGTTCTTACATGAAATCTCTTGCTGAGTTTGAAAAACATCCTTACAACTGAAATGTATTCATTGTAATTGTTAGCCTCCTGTGTACATATGCAGCACAGATGTGCGCTAGTACATGTATCCGCAGGTGTGTGTTTACATGTGTGGTCATGGACTTGCAGACCAGAAATCAGCCTCATCTCGTATTGTTTGAGAGAGCTCCACCTTGGTTTTTTGTTTTGTTTTGTCATTGTTTGTTTGTTGTTGTTGTTATTGTTGTTGTTGTTTTGGAGAGAGGGTCTTTCATTGAAACCTGTGGTTCACTAACTCGCCTTGGCTTGGCTAGGAGGCTCCCCTGTAAACCTGTCCTCCTCTCTCTGCCTCTCCAGCACTAGATTAACTGTGTGCCATGGTGCTTGGCCTTTCCATGGGTTCTGGGACAGCATTCAGTCCTCACGCCTGTAAAGCAGGCGCTTTACCCCTGATCTATGCTCCCATTCATCGAACTGTTAATTCTAAAACTAAACCAAAAGTAAGAAAAAAGTGAAGCTTTATTAAAATCTATTTGTTACCTAGACAGTCATATAAATTAAATGTTTGAACATTGGACCATCATCAAAGGGCCAAAGCTGAAGCTGTTATTTAAGTAGATATAAAAATGCTGAGTAAATAGATGGGCTGTTCCATTGTGCTGACAGAAACACAGAAAGACTTCAAAGTCACGACTGTATTGGCTCATAAGTATTCTGAGTTTTTGTAAAGAACTTTGAAGTGGGCAGCCAACAGTAAATGACACTGGCCCAGGGAAATTCAAGATAACTTAAAATACACAATACATTGTGCCTTCAATATCACATAAAGCTTTGCCCCGTCCTTGTCACTGATCATAGATTTGTTGTAGAGGAGAAGAAATTAAACAGTCATTACCCACATGTCAGGTAAGTGTGATGCTCCCTGAGTTACAGTTGTGATAATTAGCATTGCCCTGATCATGAGGAAATTTAGAGCCTTTTCCTGAAAAGATTTTCTTTGACAGCCATCTACTAAATTCTGGTCTGTGGGAGGCTTTAGGTATCGATCTGTGCATGCTCCCTCGTAGCCTTTATAATAAGCGCGGCATCCTTACACAGAAGTCTCTGTCGTATGTCTCCAAGTTCTTATATTGTGTTTCAATATTTTGAGAGATTCAATACGTATCTCCTTTTATTTTTTGCTTATAATTTAAAGTATTTATTCTGGTGAAAGAAATCAGATGCTAGCATGACTCGACATGCCACATTTGAAATTTTGAAGAAATAACTTCTTTAATTTTTATGCTTATTTGTTTCTAACACTTATTTTTCATTAAGGCATATCTTTAAAATTAAACAAGGACAACACCAATAGATATGCCAAAGTGGACTGGGGCAAGCCCACAAGGTTTCAACACTACGCAAAGAACTATAGGAATGCTGAGAACGGGAGAAAGTCTTCTCCAAGGAAGATCGCAGCGATGGGGTGATTGTGAGCATCCAAGTAATGCTGTACAGACTGATTCGGTTATACTTAGGAATATATATGTATATGAATGTGCGTGTGTGCACTAATAATTATTGAAAAAGGAGAATCATAAATTTGAAAGATCCCTGTATCTGAAGGGCTGTTGAGAAGTGATGGGGGTAGGGCTCAGCAGGAAGACTGGGTCCTTGCGGACATGTATTTAAGCTGTGTCTTGTCCATGGCATCTGTCTCTCTCTCCCTCTCTCTCTCTCTCTCTCTCTCTCTCTCTCTCTCTCTCTCTCTCTCTCTCTCCCTCTCCCTCTCTCTCTTGTGTGTATTTATGTCTCTGCCTCTCTCTGTGTATGTGTGTGTATTCATGTGTCTCTGTCTCTCTATGTATTTATGTCTATGAATGTGTATGCATGTTTATGTTTTATGTATTTGTGTGTATGTTTTGTTGCTGTGTACATATATGTATATTTGTGTTTTTGTATGAGTGCATATGTGCGTTTCATGTGTATTCAAGTGTGTCTGTGTGTGTGCATGCATATGTGTATGTGTTTGTGTGTATTTTTCTGTGTCCATTGGTAGGAGCCTAATGTTTAGTAGAAATACTGAGAGTTGAGACTTTTGCTTTGTTTCAAATCATCCCTTTTCTAATATACATGGTGCATTCAGTTTCTGTAGGTCCTTTCTCTTGTGTTGAGGAAATACCTTTTCTTTCTACTGTGATAAGAATTACTTTTTGTTTTTGTTTTTTGGGGTTTTGTTTTGTTTTGTTTTGTGTTGTTTGGGGCATTTGTTGTTGTTGTTTGTTTGTTTCTGGTTTTTTGTTTTTGGGGGTTTTTGTTGTTGTTGTTGTTGTTTGTTTCTGGTTTTTTGTTTTTGGGGGTTTTTGTTGTTGTTGTTGTTTGTTTGTTTGTTTTGAGAGACAGGGTTTTCCTGTGAAGCTTTAGCTGTCCTGGACTCGCTTTGTAGACCAGGCTGGCCTTGAACTCACAGGGCCTGCCTCTACCTCCCGAGTGCTGGGATTATAGGCATGTGCCACACATCTGGTGAGAATTACTTTTTGAATAGTGTGTCGATTTTTCAAATGTCTTTTTCCTGTATCTGTTGATAATATGATTTTAAAATGTTTATGTTTACTTATAAGTCACAGATTCCACTGATTTTCAAATGCCAAGCCAAGCTTGCATTCCTAAAACAACATACATGGATCATGATGTATTATCTTTTTTATTTGTTATTGGTTACACTTAATGAAAATTTTTGAATTTTTACATGTATGCTACGAGGACTGGTGTTTTATAATTTGATTCTTAGTGGTATTTTGTTTTACTTTGGTGTATTAATTACAGTGCCCTCATAAATTCAAGTGGAGAGAATTCTCATCTCTAACTTTTTCTGCAAAGACTTTGTTATAATAGTCTTAAGTGTTTAATGGAATTTACCAACCCCGAACCCTTTTTCCCCCTCAATTTTTATTCTCTTTCTTTGCCTCATTCCTTTCTTTCTTCCTTTCCTTCTTGGGAAAAATTTAACCATGCCTGGCAGACTTTGCACACAGACTGCCTCAGTAGCCTACACCATGCACTCAGGGGCCTTGATCTCTACTGACTTGTAGCTCGGCTTCCAGGCTCTTCCCCATGCACACCCTGAACACTCTCAAGCAGAGAGCCCCGCCAACTGGGCCCTCACTGCTTCTGTCGCAGACTTTGTTATCTTTATTAGTTGTTTACTGATTTGAACATTGTTTAGGACTTTTGTCTGTCTTCTATGGAGGAGGATAATAATGTTATTCTTTCCTTATTAGAAGTAGAAATCCTTAGGCTGGGCGAAGGTGGTGCACACCTTTAATCCCAGTACTCGGGAGGCAGAGGCAGGTGATCGCTGTGAGTTTAAGGCCAGCCTAGTCTACAAAGGGAGTTCAGGACAGCCAGAGCTACACAGAGAAAGCCTGTCTCAAAAACAAAACAAAAAACAGAAAATAAGAAAAAAGAAAAAGAAAAAAAAAGAGAGAAAAATAGAAGTACAGATCCTTATGTAGTAATATTGATTTTAACATCATTCTATTTTTGAGATTGAAATATAATTATATCATCCCTCCCTCCCTCCCTTTCTTCTCTCTATCACCTTTCCTGTCCCTTTCCAGGATCTTTCACACTCAGGGTTCTCTTTTCATTAATTGTTATTGCAGATGTACATGTATATACTAATATATTCCTAATATACCCTACTCAGTCTATGTAATGCTAGTCATGGGGTCAAGGGCCTAATGGATTCCACCACCCTCTGAAAGTCCCACTCCAAACAAGGGCCATCGCTTTGGGGACACAGCTTTCTACACCCGTGTTTTGGGGGAGGGAACTTCTCCTATCTGTACCCTGACATCATTAATCAGGACATTCACAACCACTTAGATCTTTGTGTGCTGTCCAAGGCACAGCCAATGGCCGCATGTGGGTTCACATCTTCCACCTATGGACTCCCTTTTGCTGAGTTCTCCCTCTGGACCGTGTTAAAGGCCTGCTGCAACAGTGTCGCCAACACCCAGCAGTGGCTATTTAATATTGGCTCATCTCCTGTGACATTTAAGTTTATTATTTTCTTTTGTTGTTGTTATTGTTGTTGGAGCTTTCTTTTCTGTTGCTGTGATAAACAATCGCCCCGTTTCTGTATAATGACAGTGGGCCCCCTCTCTTCAAAATCCTCCATAGCCTGATTCTCTTCTCGTCACACCAGTCACACCACGCAGGTTAGGGCTGCTAGAACAGCAACTGTTGAAGAATACTAGGTCCTGGAAGGGAGCAGAGAGAAGACGCCTCTTACATCTTTGTCAGGCAAAGGAAGTCCCAGCAGTTTGGCACAGTTTTTAACCACACATGCAAGGTAAGTGACCGGCATTTTGAGAGTACTCTTTTGTTGTCTCTTGGCGGCTTCTGCGGCTGACACAGTATCACTGTCCTGGTTGTTCCTCCGTGGTCCATAATTGAGCCTATTTTTCCTTTTTTTCTGGTTTTAAGAGCTTTTCACTGCTATTCTAAAACTCAGCCACAAAATGCCTAAATGTGAGGTTATTGCTTTATCTCCTATGAATGCCATCTTCTTCCTCATGACCAGGCACGACTCTCAGGTCTGGGTGGCTCTCTCTGATTATTGCAGTGTTGTTATAGTTTCCTCTGAAGTTTCTCTCACATGACTCTGAACTTTCTAGTTAGTCCTCTACTTTATATTCACTCTTTTATCTCTTTGGCAGTGAGTCTCTGTGCTAGCTTCCTTATTATATCTGCAACCCCATTAGTTAAGCATTGTTATAATGCAAAAACATTGATTTCTACACTCAGCAACTGTACCCACCTCTGCAGTCTTTCCGGTCCTTGTATTTCACTATCTGTTTGTGGACTCAGAGAGCTGTGGGAAGCTAGCTCATCTGTGAGCAGACACAGGGGACCTGCTACATCTGTAAAAGGTTTAAGGGGGAATCAAGAATCGATTGAAGGGACACCACAATGGAAGATAGTTTTTTTTTTTTGTTAAAAGAATGCTAAGTTTCCTATGATTTTGACAAGCATATCACAAATAACTCCATTAAAATGTATTCTTATGGAAGGCTGAGGGAACAGAAAGACCCTGAGGGGACAGGAGCTCCACAGGAAGACCAATAAAGCCAACAAATCTGGGCCTAGGGGGCCCCGTGGCGACAGCACCAAACAAGGACAATACATGATGAGGACCTAGGCCCCCTGCTCAGATGTAGGCATGGGCATCTCAGCCCCCATGAGGGTCCCCTAGTCAGGGGAGCATGGGTTATCCCTGCCATGGACTCTGTTGCCTGCTCTTAGATCACTTCCTCCTAGTGGGGTGCCTTACTAGGCCACAGAGGATGCAGGCAGTACTGACAAGACTTGATTGGCTGGGCCAGCTGGTGGGAGAGGAGGGATCCCCCTCTCAGAGGAATAGGGGAGGGGCATCGGGGGGAAGGGAGGGTGGTAGGAGATGAGGCAGGAAGCTATGGTCAGGATGTAAGGTGTATAAATTTTAAATAATGTGCTAGGGAGACAATTAAGATTTAAGAATTTATAAATTGCTTCTAAATCTATCACAAAACATCTTGCTTGGGAAAAAAAATCAGTGTTTTGTTTGTTTTTAAGAGCAGTCAGTGTTCAACAGGTCTTATGACTTTGGCTTCAAATGATTTATGTTTTTAGTCTGGATGCATCTGATCAACATTTCAAAGTAATCCAGCCCACAGCAGTGTGAGTTTCCTCCAGGCTGTTGCATATAGTATGGCCAAGGAGATGCTGGGGACAAGAGCTAGGTCAGAATCTGGAAGAAATCATACTCTTTCCTCAAAATGGTGACATGATGCAAACTACCCTTTATCACATCTTTATTGATAAAATACAGTCATCCAAATTTTGTTTTATCTAAACTTGAAAATTCTTTATTTTGAGGGAAAATAGACAAAAAGGCCCTTAGAAAATCAGATTAAAGCCTTAATTTCAAAGCTAAAGTCAACATAAATGCTATTCGCAAGCACCTACGCCCAGCCTATCACTCATAAAAACACAATACAATACAATATAAATACAACACCTACTTATCAAAAATCAAAATCAGTACAAATGAGCAGAAAATACAGTTTTAAACTGGCAGTGTCCTTGAACAGAGGTGAACACAGTTTTCTCCCTTCTCCCTTGACACCAAAAGAAGTAAGTGAGATGACGGAGGGTGGTGATGTGACAGACAGCTGGGCTCAGAGCGGCAAATCAGAAGCTGTGGTAGCTGACGCTCAGCCGCTGTTACAGCCAATGGGTTGTGATGCCACGGAAGGGGACTCGGGGAAACTTCGGTATTCTTGCTATTGGCGAGGTATCTTTGTGTGACAGAGACACAGTGGGAGGAGATGTTCCCGCTGAAGAAGCCAGTAGTCTGAGTTGGTAGCACTCCCAGAGTTGGAGAGCATTTTGTATTTGCACCTCCACACAACAGGGACATATGCTCAACCATGTTCATAGCGGCCTTATTCATAATAGCCAGAACATGGAAACAGCCTAAGTGTCCCTCAGTTGAAGAATGGATAAAGAAACTGTGGTACATTTACACTATGGAATACTACTCAGCTATTAAAAACAAGGATTTCCTGAAATTTGTGGATTGAACTAGAAATGATCATAATGAGTGAGTTTACCCAGAAGCAGAAAGACTCACATGGTATATACTCACTTATATCTGGACACTAGCCCAAGGGGCAGGTCCCACAACAGTCATCACTTATCAGGAAAGTGGCTAAGAGGGGAGGACATCCTATTGGGACTTTAAGTGAGAGAAGCATGGGAGAATAGGGAAATAGAAGGATCCAGAGGGCCCTAAAAACCTACATGAAGAACATTATTACAGGCAGATCTGGGCCCAGGGGTCCTGCTCAAACTATGGTACCAGCCAAGGACAATACATGCAGTAAACTTCAAACCCTGAACCAGATCTAGCCAATGGACAGGACATTCTCCACAGTTGAGTGGAGAGTGAGGACTGACTTTCACATAAACTCTGGTGCCTCATATTTGACCATGTCCCCTGGAGAGGGAGGCCTGGTGGCACTCAGAGGAAGGATAGCAGGCTACCAAGAAGAGACTTGATACCCTATGAGCATCTACAGGGGGGAGGAGGTCCCCCTCAGTCACAGTCATAGGGGAGAAGAGTAAGGAGAAAATGGAAGGGAAGGAGGAATGGGAGGATACAAGGGATGGGATAACAAATAAGATGTAATATGAATAAATTAATAAAATTTTAAAAAGAGAAAAAAAAAAAGGAATTCTAAAGACAGGCACCTCAGTACTGCGGACACAGTGTGGAGTTTCCAAGGCCTGTCTTGTCTCCAGCCCCCTTCTTTCGCCCTTTCCCATCTCCACCCCTGCCCAATTTTGGTGCACTACAGCGCCTGGCCTTGCTGCGTGCAGCACAAATCTGGGGGAGGGGGTGTCACCTGATTACTCCTGTGTCTCCCTCATGAGGGATGAGCTTCTGGAGAGCCCAGAGGCCTCCCCACCTTTTATCCTGTGACCAGTGCCCATCCCTGTGTCCAGTGGCAGGTCATAAGAAATAAGCGAGAGACACAAAGAGTAGTTACATGTACAGCTCTCTCTCTCTCTCTCTCTCTCTCTCTCTCTCTCTCTCTCTCTCTCATGCACATGTGCATGAAGACACCCACACACATGCACATACCTGCTCACATAGAAACAAACAAAAAACCCAGCCATGCTTATCGACGCCCTCAGTAAGCCCTGAGGCTGGCTGCTGGGCCGTGCCTTCCTGTGCTGTTGAGTGTAATCCTAGGTGATGTGGCCTTCTGCTTCCATCTCTCGTCGTCAGCTGTCAGCAGTTTCAGCTCATCGTCACCCAGGCTGTCATATTTAATATCAGCTGTGTGGTTCTGGCGCTTTGCTGAGGCTCCTCCCCCACCTTGGATGCCTGTCTCGGTCCCGTAGCCTCTCCTCCCTGGCTGAGCGCACCGTTCTCCTTCTGTTAAGAGGAGCGTAGCTGCAATTGCTCTTGCTGTGTTTGTTGAATGTATTTGCTTCATACATTTTTGTCATTTTTATTGTATTTTCCTCTGAATTTATCTGTAGGTGAAGGCTTACCCTTCCCACGCTTCTCGTTTGCTTTCATAATGAGAACGGCATGCTTGGTGAAACCAGGAACTTATGTGGCTGGTTTGAACCCCGAACATCCCCACAACCTTCAGGCACTGTGAGGGCTTAGGCCTCTGAAGGGCTTTCAAGGCATCATTTCCTTTGACGCACAGAGGGTCATGTAGAATAAGCATCACTACCTGAAACTAAGTCTTTTGAAGAGCCCTGGAAACCTGGTTGACACGTGAGTACTTCCTATCCAGTACAGTGGGCTTGGGCAGGCCATTCCGTACTCATTCAATTAAACAGTAATAAATGGCACCTCTTATCACCCCACCCATAGCACTGGGAAGAATGCAGGACAATGCGCCCCTAACCAGCCTTGGTGGCGACATGGCTCACATAAGACAGTATAACAATAAAGTGCTATCAAACCAAAAGTGGTCAGGGGCAGTCTATCACTTACTGTGAAATGGTAGAAGGAAGACAGGGAGGGAGGGAGGGGGAGGGAAGAAAGAATAAGTTTAAGTGTCATCACTCACAGGCATGAGTGAGGGGCTGATCACAAAAGCATGGGCAATTTACCAGGAGATACACTCTGAAGAAAATGCCTCTCTCTCCCCCAGGAGAAGAGCGATTCCTCAAAACACAAACATCCTACCTGCCGTTCCTCCGCATCCTCTGCATTCCTGTGCTGTGATTGACAGGGTCTGGGTACTTCATCATTTCAAGTCATACAGATGAAGCATAAACACTTACACACACACACACACACACACACACACACACACACACACACACCCCACATGAATACACACATACATCCCACACATTGCATAAAATATTACATGTATACAGAACACAATACACATAACATACATGTAATGCATACCACATGCATGCACACATCACACATACAACCCACACATACATACAACACATATGTATGCCATATACATTATATCCAAATACATACCAAATTTTATACAACACACACAGATACACACAAACTTATACAACATACATTCCCATATTACATACATGCATAGATATCACATATAGTCATATATCACATACATACATCACACACACTACACATGTACATCACATACACTCACACATATCACACAACTAAACACATCATGCACATGTATGCCATACACACAGCACAGATCTCATGTGTCACCCACATTGCTTACATACCACATATGCTAACATATCATTTATACATACATATCACACATATATACATATCATATAATCATATACATATACACACATGACTGAAACCTCACATACATACCACCTACACACTCACATATCACACATGCATATCACATATACGCACACAGATGGAATAGGAGGTTTCAGCCAGAGAGAAGAAAGCATACACATTTCTAGGCACTTCTGATCCACTCGTCCCTGGCTGGCCAGCCCTAGGATCTGCTGGAGAGGTGGCAAGTCTCACTTTCTGTCTCCTGTTTCACCAAAGCATTTCTACTGTCCAAGAGTGAGGGCTTCCTGCCTCACTGAAAGGTTTGACTTTATTAGCAACACAGCCACCTACCAACAGATGTTTTTCCTGGAAAACCATGGTAGCTCCCACCCAGGAGCCACCAGATGAATCTGCATTGATTGAGATAGGACAGTGACCCCTCCTGAGCATGGCACCAAGGCTAGCACCACTCCGCACAGTCTAGATCAGCAATTCTCACCCTGTCATCATGACCCCTTTAGGGGTTGAGTGACCCTCTCACAGGGGCAGCCTAACGGTATCTATATACCAGATATTTACATTATGATTCATAATAGCAAAATTACAGTTACAAAGTAGCAACGAAAATTATTTTATGGATGGGGAGGTCACCACCACAATGTGAGGACTGTATTAAAGGGTTGCAGCCTTAGGACGGTTTAGAACCACTGGCCTAGACACAGTACTTCAAAAAGTAACAGGCTGCAGACATCTTAGCTTCAATCCAACTGCCTTCACGAGGCTCGCAATGAAACCAGCTCTGTTGATGAAAGCTACCGGGTTTCTCTTCCTAATTGCATCAGCTTGACCCTCTCTTCTGATTAAACGTTTATAATTTTTCTCCCAGCATGTAATTTTTTAATTATAATATCTTTGAAGAACATCAAAATTATTTGGCTGTTTTCAGTGTGGCTGTTGACAGTTAAGTCAATCCTTTTCTTCTCTGATGTGCCAGGCACCCAGTGGGTCCTGGGGAAATGATAATTCATGGGAGTAACAGAGAGATGCCCCCGTGTGAGGGCACTGGGCTCCTAGCAGCAGCAGGAGGGAGAAGCCTCCAGATTCACTGAGGCTGTATTCCTGGCCCCCATGCACTTGGCATGGTGTGAAAGAGAGGAGAACAATGCCGAATTACGAGCCCATGACCAGCCAAGAGCCTGCTCAGGGGCCTCCAGTTAGTTGAATTGGTTTTCCCTAGGCCTGGGCTGGATATGGCAATCTTGTAAAGAGTAGATTCCAGTTAGGGGATGTTTTCTAGTCAAGGTCAAATAATCTCAAACCAAACAAAAACATTTTCTGGACAAACACATACACACACACACACACACACACACACACACACACACACACACTGTATACTTCCCTAGCGTCCACAGGGATACGCACGTGCCACACGTGTGGTGATGCTCACTTGAAGTAACAAGCCACAGAACCCAGTCCAGTGCTCCCTAGAACTAAAGTGCTTGGGGAAGTCTTAGCAATGGCATCAAGGGCAGCCCGAACCCATGGCTTCCCAGCAGTACGGGTCCCTCTGAATCTGTCCTCTGGGGAAGTGGATAGTCAGATTAGACAACCCCTGGCAGACTGCATCTGAAGGAGCCAGCTGTCTGCGCCACTGAAGTCATGGCCTTCTGCCTCATTTCCTGCTTGTCTGCTCTGTGTATTTGTGTGTGTGTGTGTGTGTGTGTGTGTGTGTGTGTGTGTGTGTGTGTGTGTGTGTGTGTGTGTGTTTTCCTGGATTCAGATGCCTGACCCTCAGACCTGAAAAGGATACCGAATTGCCAATTCAATTTACCTAAAACTGGTGGAGCCTGAAAGCCTGGCCCACGTTGACATACAGCTAATCTAATACAAACTGATTTTGGTTTTAAACCCAAGCAAGTCAAGAAATTGCTGTGCCACGGACTCCACCCCACCCCCAGTACAAAGGACCTTGTTTTTCGGCTACTGAGAAGCACATGACCTGGCTCTCACAGGGTCTCATTTCTGCAGCCTCTGTTTGATCCTCAGTACGCACAGGGCTCTGTCTCCACACTACTACACTCCAGGCCTTAACAGAGATTAGGAGCCCCAGACCAGGTGCAGCAGCTTTGCGTTAAGTCTCTCATGCCGTTGTTCTCTCCTTGACCCTGAGCTCTGACCACTCTGACTCTGACCTCTGACGGCCCATTGTCACCACTCCTCTGGCAACTATATTCCTGAGTTAGCCCTAGCGGCCTATGACCGGCTTGGGTCCTCTAGACTGTAGGGTTTCAGCCGTTCCCAAGTGCAGGGATTCATGTTATGAATTCTTCTGTAAGTCTCAGAGCCCTATAACTCAGGGTCTTCTCTGGAGCTAACCTCCAGAGCAAAACTCCCTGTAGATACTAATCCTTGGATTTTTCTAGACACATTGATTTAAGGCCTTGTTGTTAGTAAACTGTCCACTTCAAACTCTACAGATGCCAATCTGTTGCCCAGACCAGCTCTAGATGGCTATCTATAAAGAATTTTCTAATGCACTTTTTTTTCATGGACCTGTCCAGAAAACAGCTTCAGGGTGGATATTTCAATGTAATTGAATGGATAGGGCTCATATGTGACCATCTGGAAGCTATGTCTCCCAGAAAGATTACTATGCCACATGCTTGTGACAGATAAGAAGTCATATCTAGCTTTCTTGATATTATACCAAAATATAGCAAAATAGCAATATCTACAATGCTTAAATGAGACAATGGTATGCCTGTCGTTTACAATATATATATTATCAGGCTTCCTTAGGATGTGCAGATACTCTATTCCCAAAACTTAAGAGGTTGAAGCATTAGGACCTCAAGTTGGAGGTCAGTCTGAGCTACATAGCAAGACCCTCTTAAAACAAAACAAAACAAAACAAAAACAGGAAACGAAAGGAAGGGGAGAAAGAAGTACAGGAAGAAGGAGAATACATCTCTGAATCCATAGGATGGGAAATGGTCCAATGGAATGAATGGGTCAGAGCCTTGGAGAACCTGCTAACTTACGTGGAAAGTCATAACTGGAGAAAGGCTCCAATGCAAAGCACATCCAGGTAGCCAGCATCCCATCTGGAGACCATGGCAACACATGTCAACATCATTTTGTATACAGGGAGCCAAACAAGTCGGCCGGCAGACAGGAAGCCAACAAGGGGATAATCATAAAGTCTTGGGTCTGAGTTGGTTGTCAGTATCTTGACTCTCATTTGTGGTGGACTACAAGTGAATGACTGAGTGTGGGGCAGAACATTCTTAATAATTCATTTAGGTGATTCTAATATGAATGGAGAGACATATAAAAGTAAGGGAGACCTTAGGACTGGAGAAACTGTGCCACTCAGAAATTAATCAGAGGAGACTCTGGCCCATGAATTCAGTCTCTTCTAAGGCCCCAGGAAGCAGGATAAAAGTCCCTTTACCCTTTGACCATCAGAGGATTCAACTCTCTTTGAGCATCGTCATTCGGGCTTAAAAATAAGCCAAATGCACGTGAGTTTTTTTTTCTAAATTCAAGAAAAATGACTCGTTTGCCCAAGAGTCAGATGCCCTTGGCCTCCTGCTCCTACCCGCTCGTCCAGGCGGGCACTGTTTCACTCACTGATGCATCAATTACGTCATAACTGCTGCTTCTGTTGCTTCACCTATGATCTCACTCCTGAGTCAAATTAACCACATCTAAAACCATCTAAAATCTGATACATACATATAGACTCGATCATATTTCTTTTCATTTCAAAATTAACTCTCTGTTTTAAGTTCATAATCGCCAAAGATCAAGAAAGAATATAAGAATTACTTCTCACATGTACAGGCCACAGACTACAATACCAAGAACTCTATGTAAGGAAACACTAATTTTTCTGCAATAACTGGGGGATGGGCAAGCAATTTCTCACCATTTTACATATTGTGGAACACGGGGTGGATTCTAACCCTTCTAAGATGACATCCAGTTAGTACCAGGAGGAAGAGAGATTAATGCTGCAAGCCTCACACCAGTGCTCACAGTCCTCTCATTTGGCCAGGAACTCAGTTTTCCTAGTGTGGTTTGGAAATTCGGAATTGGTTTGGAAACTGTCTAATGTATAATAATTGAGCCAATAAGCGTAAGGAATACCCTCACTCAAAACATTCAACATAGTTACTTGATGGCGTCATCACTCAACACCGTTACTCAGTCTGTCATTCAGTAACATTACTCCACATCATGGCGGAGTGGTGTCAATGTCTGCAGTGGTGCCATTCACTATCAACACTGTCACTCAAACCATTACCACTTATCACCAATTGATGACGGCAACACTCAACAGCATCACTCAGTGATGTCACTCAAGAGTGGCATTCAACAGCCTCATCCAACGGCGTGACCCAGCATCTTCAATAAGTATCTTCACTTAATGGCATCACTCAATGGAGGCTTCAACAGTGTCACTCAGTGACATAACTGAAGAGGACAGCACAGTGGCACCACCCAACATCGTCACTTGACATCACTACTCAATGATAAGACTCAATGGCAATATTTATTGGTATCACTCAACAGTGTCACTTATCAGCATCAAAGTGTCACTGAGTGTGGTCACTAAATGTGTTTGGTCAATAGCATTACTATATGAAACCATTTGAAGTAATTTTTCAATACAATCACTCAGTGATGCCACCTCAGGACCACACTATGCCATAACCAAACACCATCATTCAGTGTCATTACTTAACGACTCAGTGATAGCACCAAGCAAACACACAGAGAATAATCACCCAACACCGTCACTTGACATCATTCAATGGAATCATTAAATAATGTCATTCAGTGACATCACTTGGTGTTATTCAATGACATTACTCAATTTCATCCCTGAAACACCATTTTAAAAAAAATGGCTTGATGCAGTTTCTCAAAGTTTTCCATTAGCAGTTTTCTCCTTGTAAACTTTACTTAAAATACAAGGAAATACCATTGTCAAAGAAAATAATTACAGCAATTATTCTATAACAAATTCCCAGGACTCCCAGTGACTTCTTCATCAAACATTTTCCTAAAGCCCAACAGGCACAGATAAACTCACCAATGCATCTAACCCACCAGCATCACTGGTTTAGGGAGGATATTCACTTTTGTTTTGTTTCTCAGTGCTGGAGATGAACGTGGAGCCGTGTATATGTCAGGTCAAGTACCGTGAGTTACTCCTACCCCAGCCACACGCTTCAGTGTCCTTTGCTCCCCTTAAGTAAGGCACTTCCATGCAAGAACACTTATGGAAAAGACTTTCAGGGCAGATAAAGCTGGACATGGCCTAAATGTCTGCCTTCCTCAGTTGCAGGGCTTCGGCACAGAGAGACGACAAGGAAGCTGCTAAGGAGGAGAGACAGGTCTGTATGTTCCAGGATGCCAACTCATTCGCATGCATCGTTAGAAGAAAAAGTCAGAGAAAGAGAATGGGCTTAAGGTGCACAGGTATGTGCTTCTTTTTTTTTTATCATTCTTTTTTTAAATTAATTTACTCATATTACATCTCAATTGCTAGCCCATCCCTTGTATTCTCCCATTCCTGCCTCCCTCCTGCTTTCCCCCTACTCCCCTCCCCTAGTTTATATGTGCAAACTAGATTAGTGACATTACACAAACCTTGGCTTTGAAACTTGGACTTGAAGACTGAGGGGCACATATAAAATGGATTGTATCTTCGTAGCATTTCAGTTTTTTTTTTTTTTACTATGAGCATCATTGATTTTTAAAATAAAATACTACCTTTGAGATGTATGAAAATTATTATTCATGTGACATCAGCTGTTGTTAATATTAATATTGATAACTATTAATAGATATTATCTATTACTTCTTTGTGGCATCCACTCAGAAGAGAGAAACCGCTGAGCAGGTACACTGGGATGTGAACTAATGAGAGAAGGAAAGAACTCATATACGGGCTGTTGCCTGGCAGCAAGGCGCAAGGGGTGGAGAGCACCTGACCTATATGAGACAGTGACATTTGGCGGGGACATAAGTAAGTCAGAAAAGCTAAGAGAGAAAACTCCATTTCCGAATTTTACTTGGCCCCTTTATGCATTTATTCTGAAGGGTTTCCCAGCAGGGAAACTAGGCTCTGAGGACAGGCAAACAAGCATGAGCCAGGGATTAAAGGTGAATGGTGCTCCTTGAGGGACTGGAAAGTTGTTGTTTTATTAAGTCAAGCAGATTGTTGCTCAACTCTGTACATCTTGAGTCTGGGTAGGAGGCACAGTACTTAGTCTAAGGGTGCTGGAGTCAGGAAGCTTGGCTGTGGGTTCTGAGTCAATGTATAATTTGTAACCACTGTACAAATGAGGAATTAAATTCGAGTTCCTCCAAGTTCTCTTTCAAGTTCAAGCCCTGGCATGAAAACTTCCAAGAGCTCCCCTCCTTCCTCTTCTGAAGCACACCTTCAGAATTAGATGCCTGCTGCCTGCGTCGTCACCCCATGCCCCATCTCATTTCTGGCTTCGGTGCATCCCTCTCCCTTGTGAGAGATGAGCCCTCAGCTCCTGCACCAGCACCCTTCACCTAAGTGGACACACAAACCACTCATTGGGAACGTGGTATTCCCTGAGGGAACACCATAGCTAATTAATATGCTAGGCTAGTGTTTTCTTGGCTCCCACTTGGGAATACCCAATCCTGGAAGTCTCTTGATTTGCTAATCACCCTGATTTTCTGTTTTACCCTGCAGGTGAAGTCCTGGTCTGCTTGGGAAGGTTGGTGCTGGCTGGAGATGACCTCAGACTGAGAAGGAAGGAAGGTCAGAAGTGGGGCATCTCAGATCACATCCAGGGTAAACTCAACCAGAAACAAGCAAACACCTTGCTGCCTGCAGCCTCCTCTTACCTCCTCCTGTGGTTTGTGGGACTCTCTCCTGGGGGGCGGGGGTGTTTCTTAAATCAAGGTTTGGAGAGTATTAAAGAGTTTGTCAGTTTAAACAGGATATTACAACTAGCAGAGACAATTCACAGGAGAAAGAGAAGCTGGAGTTCCCGGCTTGTTTCTCTGTCTTGCTTGCTTACTAAAACACGACTCTTCCCACAGGCAGGTCAGCTTGTCCCTTATCCCTCCATTTTCAGGTCCCCAAGTTCGGAAGTGTCTGACAGTTCCCTTGACTTCTCCACTCTATCCAACTAGCCACAGCTCCTGTAAAATCAACTTCTTAGAGTTTCTTCAAACTGTTCACTTATCCTGCCCCCCTCTCTCTATCATCCTGATAGCTTCTTTCTGAAAGGCTGAAACATTTCTCAAAAGCTCCCGGATCTGCCAGTCTGGTTTTGATGATCCATTCTGAGCACTGTTCCTCGAATATTCAAATGGGAAAATACAATCAGGAAATGCATGAAAAGCATCCAAACATGCAACCACTCCCTCCGTCCAAGTGGTCTTCACAGCCTTTTACAACTTGACCCTATATCAATAAGGGCAGCTACTAGGGCTTGAGTCATTAGCACCTCCCATATACAAGCCTTGCATCTGCATATATAAGATATTTTTACATGAGCTCCAGAAAACGTTTTGTTACTCTCCGTTTCTTCTCCCAGGAAGCCTGTTGCTTCTGTCACTGCCATCCCTATTGCAGAGCTCTCACTTGACTCTGGGCAGTTCTGTCTTCTGCCATGGTGTTCCCCTTACTCGTGGCTCATGGCTCCTCACCCAGTCTTCATGAGACATATTGTAAGGTAATGGTATGTTCAGTGCTAGGACTCTTCAAAATGCGTTGGCTGCTTTTCCCTCACTCCTCTGTGGTACCTTCAGGGGACCTGTAAGTGGATTCAGTAAGCGAGAGGGAGCTGGGCAGCAGCTCACTGGGAGGGGCTTCCCTAGGGGCTCAGGGTTACCCAGCAGAAGGGTGCCTTTTGTCCTCCTCCCCACTATGAGCAGGACATGTCTGAGTGGGAAGCACAAAGCAAGAGACACTGACAGTTGAGGTCATACTGATGATGAACATCACTCTGAAGGCACTGAGAAGTGTTACCACCCAAAGCCAAATTGCTGGCAATTATGAGGTCTTGTAGTGAGGTGTTTTGTTTTGTTTCTTTTTTTTTCTCTAAAAACATAGAAATGTTTTTGTTTTAATCCCAGGTGCAGGGTATGGGACTGATTCAGATTGTCTGCAGCAGATGATTTGCCTCGTGCTCTAGCAGGGGTATGACTTTGCCAGCTGCAGATAGTTTATGCTTGGAATTCTGGGGACTCTTGATAAGGTGTGAAAATGTTAGAGTCCTGGGAGCTGAGGCAACTGCTGCCCCCCACCTGTTTGATCCTTGGGCTGTTTCTGCACTGCTCCTGCCGCTCCTGCTGCACCTCCTGCTCCTGCTGCTCCACCTGCTCCTGCTGCTCCACCTGCTCCTGCTGCTACTGCTGCACCTCCTGCTCCTGCTCCTGTTGTTGCTGCTGCTGCTGCTGCTGCTGCTTGTTGCTGTTTGTTGTCATTTGCTGGTTGGACATAACCTGACAATGAAGATCAAAGTTGCCCCAAGGAGCTTGAGGCCCCTAATTAGCAGGAAGTACTCTAACTGTGTTGACACCCCTTTTGCCTATAACCTTCTTTTTCTCCTACCTAGCATTCGGGGGTTAGAAAGGATAAAGGTGGTATAGGGAGGTAGGAAAAAGAACCCAATAAAGTAGCAAAAGGCCCAGCTACAAGGTCTTCTCTCCATTCTTAGATGACAAATGAAAGTAAACCAGGCCCCATCAGGCACGGTATAAAGACTCTGGCACTGTAGTGTGTGGGAAATTCAGCCATTTTCCTGACCCAAGCATGCTGACTCATAACTCATTCACTGGAGTCTCCTTCCATTCCGGCTGTTTCTCACCACTCCTGAGCATGTCTATCCCAGGCAATCTTCAGGCAAATAAACCTTCCTGGTGAGGGTCCGTGTTAACAGCTCCAAACAAGAACAGTATGCCTCAAAGATCATTGACAGATAATTAAAGAGCTCCCTAAGCTCCTTTTCTTTCTTTATCCAGCATCTCATTCTAGAGTTGGGGAAAGAATTGCTCCACCCAGAGCCTCCATTTCCTCATCTGCACAGCGGGAATAATAATGTTATGGATCAGACAGTTACAGTAATAGCTGCAATGTAAGCAGCTGTTGGATACCAATAGCCACCCACAGTTCTGGGCCGGGGCAGAGCTGCTTCGAAGGCCTTTGAACTGTGAAGGTGAAATGTGTCTCCCTTCCCTACACTGTCTATCATTCTGCATAGTAGGGGACCGAACATAAACAGTGCTTGAGAGGAGAGGCAATCAGAGAGGGCCCTAAAGCCAGCAGAGCTTCTGCAGAGCCCTTCGTGCAGACAGGAGCAGGGAGGTGAGGAAATCAGCGCCAGGCAGAGTCTGGGCGCAGCAGATGACTCTGAGAACAAGTGGACAATGAGGCATTGCACTAGGAAGTAGCTGGGCAGAAAGGCGGAGTTCCTGCGTAAATGTGAGCAGCTGGGGTGATGGCTGTCAGTTTGTTCCTGTGCCTCTTGGTTTTTCTGCACCCGTCTCAATAGGAATTAGAAACTATATATTGTATTTTGGTCATGGTTGTGGGGGGGGCGTTTGTTTGTTTTTAGTGCTGTGTACTGAACCCTGGGCCTTGTGCTTGTGAGATAAGTGTACTGACACTGTGCTAAATCTCCAGCCCTGCCTCTCTGCGGACTAGGTAAGACACAAACCTGCTCTTCAAATTATTCTTTAAGTGTTCCTAAAGGTAAAATTCTTTCTCATTATAAAAATTTGGAAGAGCCTGGGGACCAGGATGTCTGCCATTAGACAGTGTCCTCTATCTATGACAGGGAGTTGCACTCATGAAATCTCAACAATGTGGCTGCCTAAACAAGACCTACACAATGACAGTGTGCCAGTGTGGATGATGGAAATCTCACAAGAGCCCATCCTTAGACTAAGTGCTGAAGGCAGTTGATGGCTCCTTGCAGAAGGGGACTCAGTCCTCTCCAGGCATAAGCCCCCTCATAAATTATCTATTCCTGAGGGCCAGCCCTAAATACATATACGTGCCAGCAACACCAAGTGGACTCAGTGGACTCAGCAATTTGTATATATATATGGATCACACACATGCACGCACACACACACACACACACACACACACACACACACACACACACACACACACATACACACACACTCTTAAAGAAGAAGCAGTCATGACGTTGAGAGGGAGTGGGGGAACATAGGAGGAGTTGGGAAAGGGAGAATATAAAGTGGTAATGATTTAAATATAATATTTGTGTATGAGATTCTAAAAAAGAATAATGTAAATGTTTTAAGAACAGTTAAATTGGAGAAATTTTGTAAAATATGAAAATGCAGTAGAATTTAAAAGTTACACATAAATCTACCGCGTGGAAGTAACTTCAGTTTGTTTTTAATCTTTCCCCTATTATCCAACCCTATATGAACATTTTCCCTAGAACACTAAAACAAAAATTGTAATAGTTTTATCCACTTAGCAGTGAAATGACCACGACCTGTATTGCTGTATAGTTCTTAAAACTATGATTATTAATATGACCTGCGTGGTCTACATGATGGTTCAGATGGTACAGGAGCTGTGAATTTAGTTCAATGACAGAGTACTTTCCTTGTAAGCACAAGGCCCAAGGTTAAGTACTCAGCACCAAAATAATTTTTTAAAATCTTCTTTTGAAAATAATGAGAGGTGTCTTCATTAAGAGATGGTTGCTGATGGCCAAACAACATTATAACGTGTAAATGTTCTTCTTCTACTTAACCCTGTAAGGTCAGTAACACTAGCCTAAACTAGTTAGTGTTTCCCTCTGGAGTCTGGGAGTCCCAAGGGTTCAGATGTGGATTTTTAAATCATCAAAATGGGACCACAGCAGGTGGTACTGTCCAACTGTACTAGTTCTGGTTGTTGTTGCTGCTGTTGTTGTTGTTGTTGTAACAAGTGTCTCAAGAGACTCCTTTTGTACAGAAGTTTGGGAAATGGTAGTTTAGCACCTCCCCCAGGGTAGGACATGCAGAATCTGTGCAGTTTCCCACTGGTATAAATAACACTTTGATAAAGGTCTTTATGCATAAAACTGAAGCCACGGTTCCCATTCTTCATGAGGGTAGATCCTAGAAAATGAGTTGTAGAGTCGGAGTGTATGCTTTTTTAAAGGGAAACTATTGGAGGTATGGAAAGGGAAGCGGAGAAGGGTGAGTAGAAAAGATAGAAGGGAGGGGACTCTCAGAGATCATTCTGTGCATGCAGGGGAACATCACGGTGGAATTCCTTACTCTATACAAATAATTAATACGTACTAATTAAAATTATATGGTTTTTTAAAAAATAAAATGTTTCTCCTCCCCCTTTGCGTTCCCTCCTGATGTATGTTTACGCTCCTCCTTTCTTGCACACTCCTCCTGCTCTTCCTTTCTTGCACACTCCTCCTGCTCTTCCTTTCTTGCACACTCCTCCTGCTCTTCCTTTCTTGCATACTCCTCCTGCTCTTCCTTTCTTGCACACTCCTCCTGCTCTTCCTTTCTTGCACACTCCTCCTGCTCTTCCTTTCTTGTACACTCCTCCTGCTCTTTATTTCTTGCACACTCCTCCTGCTCTTCCTTTCTTGCACACTTCTCCTGCTCTTCCTTTCTTGTACACTCCTCCTGTTCTTCCTTTCTTGCACACTCCTCCTGCTCTTCCTTTCTTGCACACTCCTCCTGTTCTTCCTTTCTCGCACACTCCTCCTGCTCTTCCTTTCTTGCACACTCCTCCTGCTCTTCCTTTCTCGCACACTCCTCCTGCTCTTTATTTCTTGCACACTCCTCCTGCTCTTCCTTTCTTGCACACTTCTCCTGCTCTTCCTTTCTTGCACACTCCTCCTGTTCTTCCTTTCTCGCACACTCCTCCTGCTCTTCCTTTCTTGCACACTTCTCCTGATCTTCCTTTCTTGCACACTCCTCCTGCTCTTCCTTTCTTGTACACTCCTCCTGCTCTTTATTTCTTGCACACTCCTCCTGCTCTTCCTTTCTTGCACACTTCTCCTGCTCTTCCTTTCTTGCACACTCCTCCTGCTCTTCCTTTCTTGTACACTCCTCCTGCTCTTTATTTCTTGCACACTCCTCCTGCTCTTCCTTTCTTGCACACTTCTCCTGCTCTTCCTTTCTTGTACACTCCTCCTGCTCTTCCTTTCTTGCACACTCCTCCTGCTCTTCCTTTCTTGCACACTCCTCCTGTTCTTCCTTTCTCGCACACTCCTCCTGCTCTTCCTTTCTTGCACACTCCTCCTGCTCTTCCTTTCTCGCACACTCCTCCTGCTCTTTATTTCTTGCACACTCCTCCTGCTCTTCCTTTCTTGCACACTTCTCCTGCTCTTCCTTTCTTGCACACTCCTCCTGTTCTTCCTTTCTTGCACACTCCTCCTGCTCTTCCTTTCTTGCACACTTCTCCTGATCTTCCTTTCTTGCACACTCCTCCTGCTCTTCCTTTCTTGTACACTCCTCCTGCTCTTTATTTCTTGCACACTCCTCCTGCTCTTCCTTTCTTGCACACTTCTCCTGCTCTTCCTTTCTTGTACACTCCTCCTGCTCTTCCTTTCTTGCACACTCCTCCTGCTCTTCCTTTCTCGCACACTCCTCCTGCTCTTTATTTCTTGCACACTCCTCCTGCTCTTCCTTTCTTGCACACTTCTCCTGCTCTTCCTTTCTTGCACACTCCTCCTGTTCTTCCTTTCTCGCACACTCCTCCTGCTCTTCCTTTCTTGCACACTTCTCCTGATCTTCCTTTCTTGCACACTCCTCCTGCTCTTCCTTTCTCACACACTCCTCTTGCTCTTCCTTTCTTTCACACTTCTCCTGATCTTCCTTTTTGCACACTCCTCCTGTTCTTCCTTTCTTGCACACTCCTCCTGCGCAGTTGGTTCCCTTCACTTGGAAAGTCATTGTCAAATTTTAATGACAGTGAAAATAACCATAAAGAACTACCTGGTGTAAAGTCGGTTTCAAGCAAGAGTCAGTTTTCCTTCAGTGGCACTTGGACTGTAACATGGGCCTGAAGGGCAAGTATGTTTTTTGCTGGGCAGAGAACGTTCGCAGTCCCCACTGATTCTCTGGGAATGACTGACAGGCAGAGATGCTGGTGACTCTGAACCCAGAGGGTTGTAGCAAGCACTAGTTGAGAAGAGGTGTGGGCTTCTGCACCAACACATGCGTGTAATGAGTAAACAGGGCTGTCAATGTCATTATCATCAATTAGCTGTGTTTGGAGCCGAATGGGGGCATTTACTTAAGAAGTTTGAAGGGTCTGTCACTTAGGATCTGAGCTGTTTTAAGCCAAGCTTGCAATGGAAGAGGCATTCAGAAACCACGAGTGGGGAAACTATAGACATGGCCTGCAGTGGAAGACAGGGAGGCACTGGGGAGAAGGAGATGTCACCAAAACAAGCAGGGGCTACGACAACGGCAAAAATCAAAATCCTGTTTTGGCACTAAAAGCTAGCACTGTCTTCTCAAACTCTTTGGCCACTAGAAAATTTCATTGCGTCTCATTTCCCACTGTGAAAGTCATCATCTTCTTCCTCCAACCCACTGTGTACTGAATTCAGCACCAGCCTATCAGCTCCTGCTCTTGTATATGAACATCAGGCCCTCAAAAACTGGCTTTCTCTGAAAAGATGCTGCAAACATCCACTCTCAAACATGGTGTCTCTTTATATCCTTGCTTAACTTTCAAAGCATCGTTTCTAGTATGGAGACAGCATCCCTAACGTCTTCTGTATTCCACACTTAGAGTCAAAAGCTCAGTGACTTGGCTGTATCTAAAACCTGAAAATGCATGTTGACAGGAGATGTGAGCCCGAGCGTGGAGTAGCATCAGCCTGGCCTCCGCTGTCCTTCCCTTTCTTTCCTCCCACCTTCCCCGCCACTCTGGGAGCTGCTGCACGTTAACAAGCGCTAAAGACCCTCAGATCTATTTAGAGAGAAGGCCAATTTACTGTGATTAAATGCAAGGTAGTGTTCAATTAGTGGAGGATAAACACAACATATCAGCCTACTATGATAATTTTAAAATCAAAAGTTAGAGCACACATAGGCCGCTGTGATCATCACTTACTAATCTAATGATGACAAAGCCCTTTAAAATCTCTCCATTCTCTCTGAATGTGCCTGAAGGATGCCCCTAATGTTAATTAGAGTTGCTTCATTAACAACTTAACCAAAGACCACACCTTATGAACTTATTTGGGAGCCTATGAGGGTTGATAGAAGCAAATTACTGCCAGTATCTTTCTCATCACTTAACGAAGGGTATGATGTATAAGTCATTAGTAAGGGCCATATGGTGACAGTCAGTGAAAGAAAGAAGGGCTTGGAGTGACATAGGGGAGCAGGGCAGATGGCCATGAATAATGTGTCTAGGCACATGGACCCTCATGTATGTGCCTCTTGTGGTCACAAACCCGCCCTGCCATACAAACTCAGGGAGTTCTATTTGGCAGACAGCTGTTGCTTACACCTCTGGGCTCTGCCTGACAGCCTCAAATCACCTCCAGCAGAGTGTGCAAAGCCAACAGACAGTCTGCTTGGGAACTAATGGTGAATTCTAAGGCCTGTGCTCTAGTGGACAGATGGCTCTCGAGCCCTGCTTTTACCCCCTTGGTAGATGGCTCCTTGAAAGATGTGTGCCCACTGCTACAGGGTTCCAAGCTGATTGATGGCTGGGGTGTATATCTCAAAAGCAGTGCTCACTGGAGTCAACAGGGTCTTTAAAGGCAACTGTGCTCATTTCTTGCTCTCACTCCTAGACTTTTCATCACTATGACCTTAGCTCTGAGCATTGAGACTTTGAAAAGCACCCTCCGTCTAGATGATTATAACCTGTGCAAAGTGTGATGGTCACTGATCTCTAACTCAAGTCTCTAATCTTAGAGAGATGAAAGGCCCTGAATCCTGGGCCTGGACACAGCCTCTTATCAACAGGACTTCTAGTCGCTAGGTATCAGGGTAGGCAAAGCAAGGCCAACAGCACTGACAGTCATGAGTTTGAATCCCACTGCCATTTTAGGCCAGTTACTGCTCTGTGAAATGTAAGTAATGTACTTTCTCTGAAGTCCTAATAGATTTAAATTTTTAAAAACTGGTAAATAATTGAACTTTGTGCTGGCTAGTTTCATATCAACTTGGCACAAAATATAATTATTTGGAAGAAGAGAATCTCAATTGAGAAAAACGCCTCTATGAAATCAGGCTATAGGGAATTTTCTTAATTAGTGATTGACCTAGCCCATTGTGGGTGGTGCCATCCCTGGGCTGGAGGTCTTGGGTTCTATAAGGAAGCAGGCTGAGCAAGCCATGGGGAGCAAACCAGTAAGCAGCACTCCTCCATGATATCAGCTCCTGCCTCCGGGTTCCTGCCCCATTTGAGATCCTGCCCTGACTCCCTGCAGTGATAGATGACATGGAAGTGTAAGCCAGAGAAACCCTTTCCTCTTCAACTTGCCTTGGTCACAGTGTTTCATCACAGAACTAGAGCAAAGAGAAAGACAAGCCTGGAAGGCAGTAGTAGAATGGTTTATGTAACAACATAACAACAACAAATCAACTGTGAGAGAGAGAGAGAGAGAGAGAGAGAGAGAGAGAGAGAGAGAGAGAGAGAGAGAGAATCATGGCTTTATCACACTGCAGTACTTAGTGGAAGTGGCCGAAGGAACTCAACTTTGTGCCAGCACTGATCCTGTTCTGACTGGAATGAAGAGATTCTAGAGATGCCTGTGCCTTTCCCTTTGACTGTGTACATAATGGACCCAGAAATCAGAATTTCCTCCAGGAGACTTATGCCAAGAGACAGAAAAGATGGCAGAGAGGGAACTTGTCTCCCAGAGTGAGATTTCAAATGGTCTGACAACTTGCCAGATGACTTTAAAGGGGAGAGTCAAGCTAGACAAAGATGGTGGACGGAACTCTACCTTAACCCAAACCGCTTGTGTATGAAATATCTCTCACCTTCTCTTTAACCTTAAACCCTTCAGGGACCTGAAGAAGGATTTCATTGGATCTCTTTGTCTCTCTTTCCAATATGGCCACACTGAATAAATCTCCTGTTTCTGCTTTTCGCTTTTGTTTAGTCTTTTCCATTGGCTTACTGGGGGGCTAATGGCAAAGCCTGGCGTGCTAGGCCTCCATGGTCCGGGCTCTGAACCGAATGACTATAGTAGTAAGCTTTCTATAAACCCGGTCTGCTGCTCATACCCATGATGCTTTGCTTGTGCCTGCTGTCAGCCAGGCTGCTCTATACCCTTTACAAGCTCATCCTAGGCTTCTGGCTAGTAGAGATATCACATTCATAGGGATGTGTTCGTGAAACATTCCATCAATACATGACACATACCTCTTCCTGAGAGGACATTTGCCTAGGTCCACATGATCTGAAGAAAGGGAATCTGGCCAGTTGAGAGAGACCTGCTTACTAGGTTCATGGCTAACTTCCAAGCTAGCCCAGAACAGGTACATTTCTGAGCTGTTCATTTAAATCTCAGTATCTGTTGACTGAAGTACATACATACAGATGTGTGTAAGGCAGGTAAGTTTCCCTTACCAAGATGAGGCAGGGTAAGAGATGTTAAGTGTAGTAGTAAAGACCATGGCTTTGGGTAGACAACAAGAACTTGTAAAACAGTTTGCTGATTAGCACTAACCAGCAAAGGAGACCAGTCAGTCCTATAGGGAGCTTATAGTAAGACTTCTAAGATCATACAGTCCATGAAGTGCTCTTCCCCATTTCCCAAAAACATCAGGTCTAGTGAACCCATGGTATTGTCCTCTTTCTTCTCCCTGACATATCCACAAGCTTGTGGGCCCCTGTGCTTCAGCCACACCCAGAACTGAAGATTAGGCAACTAACAGGGCCTCATGGTGCCAGTGCAGCATCAATCAGCCCACAGCTGAGGGCCAGCACTTCCTGCAGAGCCACCTCTCCTTGCTTGGATCCTCTTTATGCAATAACACCCCCTCACTAAGAGATTGCTGGACTTCGCTCTGCGCCATTACCTAAACAGCTGTGTGATGTCCCCCTGGAACAGAGGAGCTCTGAACAAAAGGTCAGAGCTGATTCAAAGCCCAGCTTTGTAGCAGCAATTGCTTTTAAAGGCACAATTCTCCAACCCTAAGCCCCTGAAGATAAAAAAAAATTACATAAATGTACAAATGACTTTATGACTTTGATTATACTGCTTCTGAGAAATATCCATATGAACTGTTGAGGAAGACTAAAGATATTGTGATAAGAGAACTCTTTGAAAATGTGCTTTAAAAAAAGACTATGTCATGCGATATGAACGTAGCCAAAGCCCTGATAAAAGTCATGTCACCCTTTTGCCATGGAAGCTGCTGAGGCATGAAAGGGACCATGGGCCGGAGATCTCTGTGCCTTTCAAGTCTGGCTTATTAACATGCATTAGAGTCTTTTGGAAGATGAGTATGGCCAAAGGTTATCAACAGAAACTTAATTTAATGAGCCCAGAACAGGGGACGAGGAGCCCTGCGAAGCCAGCATGGGCAGAGATCTGGGGCAAGGGCGTCTCATTCTCTAAAGAGAAGAAACAAAGATAAACTTATTAAAGCAGAAGGCACTACAGTGTTGGTTTAATCCTCAGAGCAGCGCTCTCTTGGTGTGAAGGTCCCCTCTCACTCTCATTGGAGAGACTGAGACATTACCCTAGGCATATTAAAACCTCTATAATAAAGGCCTTTGGGCCAAAGGAGCTCTAGAGGGAAGGCTGGCCAACCTACACCCTTACAGAGATGCAACAGCTAATCTGGCCTGGAGTTCAGCAGGTAGAAGATCTGGGCCAGAGCTTTCATGATGATGTGTAGATGCAAATTATTCTGCAAAACCAGAGGGCAGAGAAATCTGCTCAAAGAAGGATTGTAAGTGCTGCCTAGTCTTAAGAGATGTTTTAGCTTGTTTCTGGCTAAAATCACCAGACTATTGGGGTTAGTAGAAAGAGGTCACAGACGGACAAGCAAAAGTGAGCAGACAGCAGTGAGGTCAGGCACAGGTTACTCAGAGCAGCAGAGCCTCTCCTCTGGTGCTGGCTGCCTCCCTCTGAGGTACTGGAACTGTCACCAAATGAAGGGGCTGGAATCAGCACCCAGAGATTTCCTACATTTACACATTGTGAGTGGGATGGTCTGTATTTTACTATTGGTGGTGGTAGTGGTGGGGATATATGTTTAGTGTTGAAGAAAAGCATGTATATTGTAGGCATAGCCATATCCCATCAGCTGTTTGTAGGTGCTGATTCTGGAACTCAGCAGGGAGATCCCAGCTGGGAGCCTGACTGGGTTATACCAGGACATCTATTCCCAGATTAAGGCCTCCTCCAGCTGGAGCTACCATGGCTGTGCATTGTATCACAGAACTCCAGGGGCACCATTCAGAACAAAGGCTTTTTCTCCCAAGTTGTAGAGTGTGAAACTATCCAACCACACCCAACAGCCTAATTGTAATGTACTCCCAGTCCTTTATTTCAAAAAGATCTCTAGAGGCAGGAGGAAAAACCCATCCTATTCCCGGCTCATAGATGCACAGCAGTGTGCAGCTCCCCAGCTTCCAGGTAGACTTCCATCTTGTTCCACTGCAGCCCTGCACCATTAGGACTAGCATCTGGGAAGCACTCAGATCTTTTTTTGCATCTCATTGGCTACAGCTGAATGCAAAGTTTTCTTAGCAAGGATCTAGTCGGCATAACTCAGCCAAAGAACACTTTAGTATACAGATTTGAATTTTAAAAAGTAGCTGTATTTGTTTGGGGCGGGTAGGCTAGTTACTTTTCTCGTTGTTATCACAGAATATCTAAGAAGAAGCCTAAGGGAGTAAGGGTTTATACGGCGGGCCTTGCAGTTGGAGAGGAGACGTTCCATCAGGACAGGGAAGGTGTGTGAGCAGAAACCAGGCCGCTGGTCATACTGTGGCAGTGAGGTCACAACAAAAGGCCTACCCCGAGCTTTCTAAAAGTTCCACAACCTCCCAAACAGTAGCACCAGCTGGGGAAGCCAAGTGTCCAAATGGGTGAGCCTGTGTAAGACATCTGGCATTCAAACAAGAGCAGCAGGTTCATACAAACTGTCCTATAGGGTTAATTGTAAGACTTTGAGCAAAGCCTATGACTGCCCTCAGTGTCCCGCAAATGACCCAGGGCTGCAGGGACAGTAGTGAGCCTGACACCAGAAACTGGCAGTAAACACTGCCTATGCATCTTGAATCAAGAAGTGATTATTTTCCTGGGCAGCTTAAAAGTAACAGTAATATGTGCTGCTGTGAGGACCTGCAAGGAAGAGAGATATGGGGATGCGTTAGTGAATGTGATGAGCAGTATTTCAGCAGCTCGGAAAACATCCAGCCAGTAATTCCTATAAATATTTAATAATAAGCCAGAAATACAAAGACAAAGGGAGATACATATTTTTAACACCATATTAAAAATGTATTGTAAACATTTGTTGACTAAAACGATATTTCAAGGTATAAAACTCTCCCAAAGACAGAATTCTATTGCTGAAGGTAAACTGCCATTTCTGAAGGTAAATGCAATAGGAGGCGTGCTCTCTCGGCCAGCACCCTGGGCTAGTCCTGACAAAGATGGCAGAGAATGACAGCCATTGATTGCTGACATACTAACATGAGCCTTGGTATGTCGAAAAAGCGGAGGGACTGTTCTAAAATGGGCCCAGTCTGTGCCACCTTACCAGAACACAAGAACAATAAAGCCTGGAAGACACTCAAAGCCTTGGTTAAGACTGGGTCAGCCTCCCTCCTGCCCCGCAAAAAGGAAAAAGAAATTGAGTGTTCAAAGCAAGAATGGCCACATCTGACTAGCTCGGTGCTTTACATGGGGGAAAAAATGAACTGCCACAAGAAAACATTAGAGGAGATCCATGTGCTAGCCTAATAAACATCTTCATGAAAAGTTAACACAGCAGCCTCATTTGTCTGCAGTGCCAGGCAGGCAGCCCTGCCAGGGTGCTTCCAACTTCCTTCCAAATCAGAGACAATTTGCTGACTTCAAAATAAAGGGAAGAAGAGAAAGGGGGGCTGTCTGGTCAATGATTTATTCATGGAGCCAAGGAAACTCTTCCCCTTTAAAATGATATTTTTCCTGGGTTCTAACCCTTCAATCTTCCTTCAGCCTGGGAATATGTGTTTCTCTCCTCCATGTATTTTTCAGTGGCCCCCATTATTGCATGGCACACGGCTCACCTCAATCTGCTGTGTGCAATCTCAGTGGGGTTGCCCTGGCTCAGGGCATTTTTCTGTTCCCAAACTCAGAATCAATGCTCTATCTCTCTTAAAGAGGTTGATGAGTTGCTCCCCACCAACAAAGTCTTTCCCCAACCCAGGAAGAGGCAGTGCAGCACAGCCAGGGCACTGGCATTTGCAATAGGCTACATCCAATCTGTAAACAAAGGATGTTGTAAACGCTTTCAGCAAACTAGATTGATGGGGCAAGAGGCTGAAGAGTGGCCTGTTTCTAGGAAGAGACAAAAGCCTTAATCCATGCCTCGAAGGGTCTGAAGTTGCCTCAGGCTTTAAAGTTATTACTCACTGATCCATACAGGACAAGGAACGAGGGAGTACATGAGATTTGGAGCTAGGGTTCCTGGGAAGAGGTAGACTCAAATGGTTGAGAGCTCCGTTGGAGCCCAATGTTGATACCTTCATAGACCTGGGTAAGTATGTGTTGAGGGAGAGGAACAGTGTAGCAATCCTGCCCACATTAGAGCTACTTGGGGAGATGGGAGGGGGATGGTTTGATTAAGAGATGTAGCAATTCCCTTGTTTCTCTGGCAACAACAACAGTTGCTTTTGCTCAATGCACACTCCTTCTCATTCCATGGTCATTCACCATAATTCACCACATACAACAACTTCTGGGAAGGGCTTCTCTGAACCCTAAACACAGATGTGCGGTTGTACTTGTCACAGCACTGTAGCTCTGTCATAGCAGTTTCTCCTGTGAGATGTGTGGACTTAAAGACAGGACCTATGCTCTTCGCTCCATGTGCCCTGACTATCAGGTCATGGGACCCAACTCTAGCTCTAGCTGGTAAGTGAGAAGCAGCAGCTAATTGAGTTGCATTCTAGCTCTGCCTTCCTGTTCCCTGCTGCCACCACCCGCTGCTGCCACCACGCCCACCACCAAGGCAATTGAAGTACTCCTTGACCTTTGATACCATTTTTTTTTGAACCTCCAGAACTTGGGGATCATTGTTTATGATAGTAACTATTACCTAGCGAATCATCCCAAGAATTTTCTTGAAGAAAGGTCACTTTTCCATTCCTTGGCATTTCTTGGAATCCTCAGAGCAAATGAGTAATGAAAGAATGTAACCTCAACAGAGCAGCAGAGAGGACAAATCAGATCTTACCATTAGTACGTCCAAATGACTAGGCATTTTCTTAGGAAAGGAGGGTGTGGGAAAGGTTTACAGTAACAATTATCAACAGTAAAATGATGAAAAGTTGCCTTGCTTATCACTAAGCCAGATGCAGCACCTGGACGGATTAACCCGGCAAGCAGGGCTTCCCTCATGTGATACACCAGGTAGATATAGCTGGCCAGCCTATACAGCAAACTTTCCTTCCTTTTACACAACATGGCCCAACCAAAACCCATATTTTTTTTCTTTCTTAGGAAAAGATTTTCTAAGTCAAGAAGTCGGGGAATGAACAGAGTCATCCAACACGGACGCTATTAGTAACATCTCAATGCTCTCTAAACATAGCCTCCCAGAGATGCCAGATGCAGCAGCTCTGAAAGGTACCCACGGAGACCACGATATTAATCAAATTCAAGGAGTAAGTGGAGGCCAGCATGCTTAAGGCCAATGCTTTCTAACAGGCTTTGCCCCCATTACGAGGGGAAAGCCAGCTCCAGTGCAATGTGACATCATCAATCTAAGCAGGCAAGTGGAATGGATTTCCTGATTACCAGAGTAAGCGATGCATCAAGCAGGGGCAGGCCTGGACATTGCTAATCATTTAAATTTAAGAAGACTGAGCTTGGTGACATTATCAGACCCACATTAGAGAGTGACTTCTCCCTGGTATCGGGAATGTATTGGTGTCTCCCGCAGGATTTATTACCCTGGAAGCTCCAGGACAGGCTGAGGCAGCAGCTCTCTGCAACACCAGCTCCCATCTGTCATCCACAGCCCTTTGCTGGCTGGGCTCAGGGTAGGTGTCTGTGATCTCTTTCTCTCCTGGGCATTTCAATGGTCAAGTCCATGGCCAGAGTGGTACTAGCATCAGTCCCTAACTGGTTCTTTCCCTCTGGTTTTTGTTTGGGGAAAAATATACTGTTTACCACAGTTTCTATTACAAAAGCCATCTGGACCCAAAGATGACCTTTGCTCATGAGATACATGCATGGTAACTTTTTCTAGTTTTGTCAACCAAACCTAGGCCCTGGAACCTTCTAGACAAGTGCTCTGTTCCCAAGTGACATCTCTAATCTGAGATGACTGCATCACATCTACCCTTAGATGGTTTTTATTGTTTTACAGTTAGAGCCTGTTGTATGAATAAATTCTTCAAACAAACAAACAAAAAATCCTTAACTGGTTCTTGGTCATTCATAACTAATAATCAGTGATTTAAGGACCTCTTCTAAAGAAAGTTAAACCTTGTTAAGGATTGCCCACTAACCGCAAACTTTAAAGGTATGTGTGAGGAGCAAGACTTCCTAGTGTGTCACCAACAGTCTTGTTCCTCATACTCAGAGCCTGCTAACCTGTAGATTCAGACCCAGCAAGTCCTGTGAATCACCTAGGATTCTGCATCTCCTGGGAATTCCAAAGAGATGACAGTGTTATGGGTCCATGAACCACATCCAGTAACCAAATTTGTAAAGTTCCTTTTCAACCTTGATCTCACCTAGGAAGCTATAAAAAATGTGAATTCCAATCCACCCCTATGCAATAAATTAGAAGCTCTGGAGGTGGAGCTTAGACATCAGCAATTTCCTGTTGGTTTTGTTGTTATCTGCATTAATAAGATGCTCTGGCCCTTTTTGCCAAGACAAGAAGTAATTTAGTGTGTTGGGTAAGTATAGAAACGACCTTTAATCCAAACACACAGGCACTCCTAGGAAGTTGGGCCTACTTTCCAGCTCTCAGTATAGGTCTGAGCAATCCAGAGGTTCCTGGACTTTCAGCCCCTTGCCACTAGCCAAATATGAGACAAGGAGATGCTAGCAGAGTCCCTAAAAGTAACTCAATAGGCCTCCCAAGTCACTTTGACATAGACGGGCTTGATAAAGGCTCCCCTCTCCTTCTCCCTCCCTCCCTCCTTTTCCTTCTCCTCCAGTTGGATCCAGGGTCTTGCATATGTTAGACGTGTTTTCCTTCCATGGAGCTTCATCCCAAGCTCAGATGAAGATATTTTAATTAACACTGTCACTTGGTTTATGCAGAACAGGGATTAGAAAACATAGCAAATCCCTTCTAATTACATAAAAATGACAACACATCTACTGAAATTGGATAAATAATACACTACCGTCTTTAAATTCCCTTTGTCTCCATTTTTTCCATCATTTTCAGTGGAAAAGGCTGGAGGGTGAAGGATATCAATTGAAAGAGGCAAGCTTGTCTCCTCTCTCCTGAACAGAGTAACATTGGCAATGCCCCCAACTTTAGCCAAGCCATGCCTGCTGATGTGCATGCGACAGGCTAAGAGCATCTGTATTGGGAACTCTCCGTGAGCACCAAATGGCAGAGGGATGGTCAGCCAGCCCACAAATCTGCTAAGCAAATGTCACCTGTGGCTGCTGTGGGTGTTGCTGCTGCTGGGGAAAAGGTAAGCCGTCACCCAGAAGTGGGAGTTTCTCAGTCACAGCCACTCTGTGTTCATAGAAGCACAGGTGAGGCTGGGTACATTGCTCATCCTGGCAAAGTTCCCACCCGAGAAGCTAGCCCTGGGTTGTCTGAAGAATTCAGATGGAGGGAAGCACAAATCACAGTCCTCCTTGCAGGCTGAGAGAAATGGGATTGGGAGGAGGAAAGAGGAGGTTGCAATCTAAGTGATTTTTAATTATTTTCTGATTCACTACATCATTAGGGAGACAAGAAAAGCACTTAAGACTTAAGATACAGTGATCTAATGCCATTGATTTTCACATATATTTTATGAGTGGTGAAATATGATGAAGTTGAGAAAAGCTTTTCAAATATGATAATGGAATATCAGAGACCAAAAAGAAAGGCATCAAGTTGTGGACCTGGGATATGCCAACGTAAGGGCTCAGGACACCTGCAGGTTGGTTAGATCTTTACTTTTTCTAGATTTCCGAGAGCAGACAATGTCACCACCTCAGTACCACACCTATGTCCCCACCTGCAGCTGGAAACTTAGGAGTGATTTACCTTGTGCCTCCTAAAATATAAATGTGTAGATGCTATTTTCATCATAACTTCAAAGCTTAGCACAGGACATAAAGAGTAGGCACTCCATTTATTCAGAATGAATGGAGTCCATGTCCCTAGCATGTCTTTCAGGGCAAAGGATCATCCTGCCTTCATACTTCAAGGCCTATGACTGAACACAGCTTAACAAAAAGCAAAGCATGCACATTCAAAAACAAGAGATGACACAAATGCCAAACAGCATCTACAAAGACTGCGGCTGTGCGGAGCTGAGAGAAGGAAGAATGAGGACTGGCTGGAGCTGCTCAGGAGGTAGCTTCCGGTGGTGTGGGACAGGTGCTCACTACTGCAGGGAACAGTATGCTGCCTTAAGCAATTACGAAGCCTTTGAACACTCCAGGTGGCTTTATTTTCCATCAAAAGATTTTCATTTTTTTCCAAAGCCTGAAAAGTTACCAACTGTTAATCAACTTAGCTGAAGTATGAATTGCTCATCATAAAGCTGTGTATATAGTACACTGTGACAGAAGGTGCACTGTTTCCCTTATTTAGTCTGAAAATAAGCAAGACGTGGCTGGGAAGGTGATGGAAAACATGTCCAAATAGCTCCTGAGTGGCATGAGAGACAGGGTGTCCAGGCAACCTGGCTGTGGCAGCAGGCTCCCTGTCTGGAGTTAGTGTTGGCATAAAGTTTAAGTTAGCACAGAGAGGAGATGTTGAGGAAAGGGCATCTTTCTTCATGATAAAGTTGAGTCTGTTTACCTTGTTAGATACTGTTGTCTTCATTACTCATTTAAAAGCAATAACCTAGGGAGAACATGTCTAAAACAATATGTCCACAGCACTGTCATCTACTTAAACACCTTTTATTCTCTGCAATCGTTGTTTAATTTCTTACATTACAACTCCAAGAGAAACATGCCCTGCCTTTATTTTCCTGATAGGTTGACCTTCCTGAGATTGGTTAGTAGGGAATGAAGCCAGGATGTCAAGTTTCTCAGGCTCCATTACTTCCCTTATCTTACTAAAATGGTTTTATAAGAAAATTTTAGGCCTATCTGAAAATAAAATGAGTCCCAGGTGGGAGTTGAAAATCATTTCCATTTCTTCACAAGTTGGGGATACTTGCCAGTGGTCTAGGATCCTATGACCCACAGATGAATGGACCGTAAGTGAGCTGGATTAGGAAGAAAGACTCCAGTTCCAACAAGCAATGGCATAGGCTCCCGGCTCTGGAATGATGTGAGGACAGACATAGAGAAGTCCATCTCATAAGAACATGGTTTCTCAAAGCCCAGAGAAGGGTTGCCCCCCACAAGTGATAGGCAAAGAATACAGTTCATGATATCTGTGAGAAATGGAAAAGCAAGACTCCTTCCATATGGAGTGGGAAATTCACTAAAAAGCCTTTGCTTTTAAACAGGGAGAATGTATATCGTACCTACAGCCAATGAAGTTCAGAGAAAGTCACTGAAGGTTTTTGCAAATATGAGTGATTAGCAGAAAAGGATGTTCTAGGAAAATGAGTCCTGGTGAGAAGCAAAATAAACTCAGATTAGGAGACACTGGGACTAAGGCCTTGAGAATTCAGCAAACTTCCAGATCTACACAGCGAAACCCTATCTCAAAGAGCAAAAACAAACAAAGAATTCAGGTTCATCCTTAGCAACATAAGAGTTTATATTTGAGGCTAGCCTGAGTGACAATGGCCTTGTCAAAGAAACAGAGGAATAAAAGGAAAGAAAGAGAGAGAGAAGAAAGAAAGAAAGAAAGAAAGAAAGAAAGGAAGGAAGGAAGGAAGGAAAGTATTTGGGGCTGGAATGATGGCTCAGCACTTAAGCTCACTTGCTGCTCTTCCAGAGGATGCCAATTCTAGCCCCACCACAACAGGCTGTAACTTCAATCTCAGGGAATGAGATGTCTTCTTCTGGCCTCCATGGGCACAAGGCATGCATGTGGTACATAGACATATATGAAGCCAAAACACTCATACACATGAAATAAAAATAAGTAACTCTTTAAACACACACACACACAAACACACACACACACACATGAAACAATGAATTGCTTTTGAAGTGATTTCTGAAAGCCTTTGCTGTGAGTTTGAAGGCAGGATAAAAGGAGTTTCAGTAGGTGTATAGCCTAGATTACATTGAGAAACCTGCTATTACCAATAAAAAATAAACATAAAGACAAGTCTACAGTAATAGCAACCATTACTTAATTCCACTGCATGCCCAGCACATATCTGCAGCTCCTCTCTGAGTTAATCTCTGCAGAACTTTGGGTTTCAGATCTGTTGGTTCTGTTATAACCAAGCACCCAAGGCTTAGTTTAAACCACGGCCTAAATTCTAAAGATTTTTTGAGATATAGCAGAATTAAAATTCAGTCCTAAACAGAATGGGAGAGAATATCACAAGGTAAGAGTAGAGGAATGCAATTTTAAAATGGGGTACAGACCTAAACAGGGAATTTTCAAAAGAGTAAATTCAAATGGCTAAGACATTCTTAGAGAAATGTCCAGCATCCTTAGCCATCAGGGAAATGCAAATCAAAACAACTTTGAGATTTTGTCTTACACCTGTCAGAGTGACTAAGATCAATAAAACAAGTGACAGCTCATGCTGACAAAGATGTGCACTAAGGGAGAACATCCATCCGTTGATGATGGGAACGTAAACTTGTGCTGCCACTATAGAAACCAGTGTGTAGCTCCTCAGGCACAGGAATTAATCTATCCCAAGATCCAGCTACACAGCTGGATATACCCACAGATATACCCAAAGATGCTTCATTCTACCACACAAACAGTTGCTCAACCATGTTCACTGCTGCTCCATTCATAATAGCCAGAAATCGAAAACAACTTTGATGTCCCTCAACAGAAGAATGGAAAAACAAAATATTTACACAATTGAGTATTACTCAACCATTAAAAAAAAATAAAATGAAATTCGCAGGTAAATGGATGGATCTAGAAAAAAAAATAATCCTGAGTGTGGTATCCCAGATCTAGAGAGACAAACCCAGCATGTATTCACTTTTATGTGGATGTTAACCCTTACGCCAATGATGACTGTCTTAGTTAGGGTTTCTATTGCTGCAACAAAACACCATGACCAAAGAGCAAGTTGGAGAGGAAAGAGTTCATCTAATTAAGCTTGTTCTCCCACATCAGTGTTCAGCATAAGAGACGTCTGGACAGGAAATCAAACAAGGGCAGGAGTCTGGCGGCAAGAGCTAATTCAGAGGCTATGGAGAGACGCTATTTACTGACTTACTCCCCATGGCCTGTTCAGCCTGCTTTTTTATAAAGCCCAGGGCCACCTAGCCCAAGGTGACATCACCCATGTAGCCTGGGCCCTTCCTACCAATCAACTGGGTCTTATGGAGGCATTATACCAATTGAGGTTACCTGCTTTCAGTTAACACTAACTTGTGTCAAGTTGACATAAGACTAGCAGGCACAATAACCAAGCAACAGTCCACAGGATCGTGGAGGTTGGGCATAGAGTCAGGGAGTACCGGGGGGGGGGGGGGGCTACAGATAGATCTCATTAGGAAAGTGAAATAGAATAAGTATGAATTAGGAGAATCAAGTAGGGAGGGGAGAGGAAACAAAGGAGGGAATATGGGGAGGGCCACTAAAATTAAGGGCCATTTGAGGGGTGGTATGGAAACTTAATATAGTAGAAGCTTATATATATATATACTTATGATACAAATGATGAAATGGCTAAATAATGGAGAAAACAGAGTTACAACTGTCCATATCTTGTAACCAAATAAATCTTCCAGTACTGGGTTGGCTTACATCTAATTGAGTTGTTGGCCCAAGGGGTCTCATGGACTTGCCCCCAAAAAACTGTTGGGGATCAGGCTGTTGTCAAGACTACAGATTGTCCCCCATAAGCTGATAGCATAGCAAAGCCCCACTGCTGAAGAGAACACCTACAAAACTCATTGAGCCAAAGCGGCTGGAGCACAACAAGAAAACAAGGAATGAAATGAGCAAAGCTTGGATGAACTCACAGAGACTAACGCACAAGGCATAGGGCTGAACAGTCTACACCAGGTCTCTGCACCTGTAGCTTCCAGCTTAGTGTTTTTATGGGATTCCTGAGTGTGTAAACGAGGGGTCTCTTCAGGGAATTATGGAGTCAGCCTGACCCACCTTCCTTAAGAGGTGTGCACCATGGTTTTTGAGGGTTTGAATCTTCGGCTCCTGAGGCGCTTTGTGTGCATTTCAGTTTCTGAAAAACGAGGCACTCTCTCGGGCAACGAAGCCTCTATGTGTCTCTGTGTTCCTTAGAAGATGGAAAAACATGCAGAACTTTGCTGAAAAAAAATCAGTGTTAGACATTAATCTTGCATACCCTGTTGAGCTTGCAACCGCCATTGTATTCTGTTTTGATAAAAAGTCTGATTGCTTGAAATAAACTTGTTTCAGTCTCAGTCTTCGTGAGACCAGGCCAGCACATCCTGGCTCATTCACTCCCACTGACTGTACCAGGAGACCCTAGTTTACTAAGTAACCACTGGGGCTTATCGGTCTCTGACTCTTGTGCCTTTTCCTGGGCTCTTTTCCTTCTCTTTGTCTTGTCCAACTCTGATGTGTTTGTTTTGTTATTTTAAAAGGAATGGAAGGATAATTTGGAAAATGAGTTGGAAATAGCACCCACCGAAACTATCATTTCCATAGCTCTGAAGCCTAAAGGCCAGCCCTGTGTCAACCAGAGTGTCGCCTCACAGAGAGCAGGGGTCAGAGGAGAGGTGCCAAGGTAGAGATGTAAGATGGGGAGCATTTTTCATGGACCAAAATCAGTAAAAAAAAATTACTTTTCAAGGAAGGAAATATTTGTTTTTTTTTTAAATGGAGAATGTGCAATAAGATTTTACAAATGTCCACCAAAGAATAGATTAGCACCTCTCTCTGTCTCTCCCTGTCTCTCTCTGTCTCTGTCTCTGTCTCTCTCTGTCTCTCTCTCTCTGTCTCTCTCTCTCTCTCTCTCTCTCTCTCTCTCTCCTCTGTCTCTCTGTCTCTCTCTGTCTCTCTGTCTCTCTCTCTGTCTCTCTGTCTCTCTCTCTTTCTCTGTCTCTCTGTCTCTGTCTGTCTCTCTGTCTCTGTCTGTCTCTCTGTCTCTGTCTGTCTGTCTGTCTGTCTGTCTGTCTCTCTCTCTCTCTCTCTCTCTCTCTCTCTCTCTCTCTCTCTCTCTCACACACACACACACACACACACACACACACACACACACACACACCCCAGACAAGGATAAGCAGATAATGAGCCCCATGTATGTTTCTGGCTGGAGTATAAGTGGGGTGTCCACAATGGAACTAGTTGGGTAGGTCTCCAAAATAGAAGACACAAGATTATGATATAATCTGCCAATCTCACTTCTTGATAAAAAGAATTACAGAGATATTTGTATGCCAGTAGTCTCTAAATATTGTTACAGCAATTCAAATATCCACCAAAGGATGAAAAGATCAACAAAATGTTGCATCCACACATAGTGGAATGCCATTCAGCTTTAAAAAGGAAAGGCATCCTAATATGTGTTGCAACTTTGGAAGAACCTTGAAGACATAAAATGAAGAAGAGACAAAATGACAAAGGTTTTATGAGCCCAGGCCCATGAGGTACCTGCAGCAGACATACTCAGACACAAGAAAACATGATGGCTGGAGTGATGAAGATCTGTTTATTGGGCACAGACTTTTCAGTTTGAGGTGCTGAAAATGCTCTGGAAAGTGATACAAGGGGAAGATGGCTACTCCATAACAAGTATAGTTAGTGCTGATCAGGTACACTTAAAGACTGCTGAATGATAACTGTGCCATGTACATTTTAACCCATTCAAAATATGAGTCCAGTTGCCTAACATCTGCTTGGAAGCTGAACTTCAGCTCTCCCACTTGAGGTTATAGGGAAATGGGAGGGGCCCACACATTTCTACCCAATGGACAGTTTAATTGTTCATATTTAAAGAAATCAATAAAAAACAAATTATAGGCCTGTGATTGTTAATTTTTTTTTCACTACAGCTATAGTGCTAGGCAGCCTTTTGCTGCTGAGACAAGACAGCTAAGGTAAACTCCTAAAAGGGGCAGAATCCATCTGGGCTTTGGTCCATGGCCTCTTGCCTCGACTGCTTTTGAGTTGGTGTCTTCTGAGACAGAACAACTCGCTGTGGATTGGAGAAAATGGCCAAGTTGTGGCACACAGGGGACAGAGAGGAAGATGCCAGGCACAAGATACACTCTATGTAGACCCCACCTTATGACCCAACTCATCCCATTAGGCTGCACCTCAGCTGTGGACTCAATGAGTTCATTAATCTTAGCATCTTTGTGATCTGGATGTTACAGTGCCATCAACTGGGGACCAAACCTTCACCACATGACCTCTTAGAGATGTTTTCCATCTGAATCTTAATAATTAGCTTTTTAAAAGAGCCATCCACAAGATGGCTCTTAAACTTTACTAGCAGATTCACCAATGTATTCCTTCATGAAGCATCAGCTTTCGAGTTCACGCCTGTCATCCCAGCAGTCAGGGCACTATGGTAGGATTGCCGTGATCGCAAAGCAGAATTGAGGTACATAGTGAATTCTAGGCCTTTACTACAGAGTGAGACCCTTTTTCAAAATGAGCAAAGGAACAACAACAAAACAAACAAACAAACAAACAAAAGAGGCATCACCTTTAATATGTCACATAACCTGCTATGATCCTAACAAGGCAACATGAGCAAAGGAATCACATAATTGAGATTAAGAAGCTAAATAATAGGACAAAATGTAAAAACAGAGATGCACTCTATGCAAGGTCTCCATCCTTAGCACTAGGTGTATCAGGAGGTATACAGCCTTGTTTTCCAAAAGCATTTTTGTATAGAATAACCTCAAACCTAGGGTAAAAGAAACACAAAAGGAGATCCCATCCTCCACAGGCTCCTCCCTACCTTGTGAGCCTGAGTCACCCAGCACGCTGTTTGCTGTGGCACCCAGGCTGGAGACTCTTCAAACCTTCTCAGCTTGAGCCAAAGGATAACATGAAGAGGGGCTATGCAAACACTCAAGTAGAGCTCAGGGCAGGAGCTGGCACACAGAGGAGACAATTCTCACAAATGGTTTTCATTGGAGAGAAGTTAGTCTTTCATTGTAGAGATTTCTATTGATTGTCCCAACCCCAGAGCATTAACACAAACTCTACCTGGTACTGTCCCCTGGGGGAAGGGAAAGATCCTCCCAGGTCCTGTCCCCTGGGGGAATAGAAGGATGGATATTTACTGGGTCAGCTTCTAGAATACCCACTTATCAATCCAGCCAATTTTCTTTGACGAGAACCCATTCCAGTACACTTTATTGTATTTTCTAACCAAAGCATTAAGATATTTGTCATCTTCACAGGCAGAAAAGAATCTCCAATCTCCTCTCTCAGTTGTATGTGCTTGCTTCTCAAGTTGACAATGAAAGGAAGAAATCCAGAGCCCAGGGAGGGTAATGAAGTAGAGTCAGTGACTTCCATACTGGCTTCATAAATACACACTACCACACACCACACACTACACACCACACACTACACACCACACACCACACACCACACACCACACACCACACACTACAACCAGACACTACAGACTATATACACCACACACCACACACTACATACACCACACACCACACACTACACACACAACAGACCACACACTACACACTACACACACCACACACCACACACTACACACCAAAACATAAGAATAGAAAGGTAGAAGGAGAAACAAGTCATTCCATCCTTTTCTAACTGTGTGTGGGTAATGGTTACTCTGGAGCTTCCTTTTGGATCAGGACAAAAGAGCCCCTATATTGGTTATAAAAAGTATTGTTTGACCCCTCAGCTTTATTTCTCCAAATTTTCTGTTTCTCACAATTTACTCCATGTTCCTAGAGCATTTCTAGAGTGAAGTATAGTGGGTAATAAAATGATTTCCAATGTCAAGATTCTTTGCTATCGCTACGGATGAGAGTATTGGAAACCCAGAAAACCACACATGGCATGTACTCACTGATAAGTGGATTTTAGCCATGTAGTACGGGATAAACACACTACAATTCACAGACCCAAGGAAGATGACGAGGAGAACCCAAGGGAGGCTGCTTAAATCTCACTCAGAAGGGGAAATGCATTAGATAGCAGAAGCGATTGAAGAGAGGGATCAGGAAAGGGAGGGGGTGTGGAGAGAAATGGGTGTGGAGATCAGACCTGAGAAGAGTGGGGGTGTGGGCAGGAGGACAGGGCCTGCAGCGAGACGGGAAACCGTGGGTGAGGGCATCTCTGTGGCAAGCTGGAGTCCTATGACAGGATAGCCTTCTGCGAGGACACAGGGGTGATTCTACCTGAGACTCCTAGTAGCAGGGGTCACTAGCAGAGGCTGCCCTAGATCCGGACACGACTCCTAGTGGAGGGCGGGGAACACCATCCCACCCACAAGAATTCTGACCCAAAAGTTCCTGCCTACAAGATGTGCAGGGATAAAAATAGAGCAGAGATTGGGGAAATGTCCAACCAATGCCCGGGCCCAACCTAAGACCGGTGCCATGGGAGAGAGCCATCCACTGACACTATTGATGATAATCTGATATGCTTGCAGACAGGAGCCTAGCACAGCTGTCCCCTGAGAGGCTCCACCCAGCAGTGGATTGAAACAGATGCTGAGACTCACAGCCAAACATTGGGCTAAGCGTAGGGAGTCTTGTGGACGAGTTGGGGAAGGATAGAAGGACCTGGAGGGGACAGAAGCTCTATAAGAAGGACAGCAGAGCTAACTAAACAAGGTGGCAGGGGCAGTTTGTGGAGACTGAATTAACAACCAAGGACCATGCGCGGACTGGACTTTGGCTTTTTGCTCAGATGTAGCCTATGGGCAGCTTGGTCTCCATGTGGCTCCCCTAGTAAGGGGAGCAGGGGCTGTCTCTGACACGGACTCTGATGCCAGCTCTTTTGATCACTTCCCCCGGTGGGGCTGCCACGGAAAGAGGGTGCGTTCAGTCCTGATGCAACTTGATGTGCTGGGGTAGATTGGTGGGGGGTACCCTTTTTTTGAGGATTAGGGGGTGTTTGGGGTGAGAGGGTGGAATCAGTAAGAGAGGAGGGAGGGGGCTATGATGCAGATGTAAAGTGAATTAATTGATTGATTAAAAGAGTGTTGGAAATAGTAAATCATAGAGTTAGAAATGTGCAGTAACAAGTGGCTAACAGGAGTGCTTTCTGAGAAAAACAAGTGTTTTAATTCAGTGCCTGATACTCATCTATCTTCCTCCTCAATGACTTCAAGCCCCTTAGGGGCAGGTCACGTTTAGAACTTACACCCATGAGGCTCTATGAGGCAAGCGTCACTGTTCCCTCTAAGTAGAAAAGAAACACGGTCCCAGAGCAGTAGTCCAGGTCGTGTTGTGGTCACAAAAATGAGACTCCTCAGTCACATTGAAGAACAACATCTCAATCAAGTGGCCCAATAACAGAATTCTGAGTTTGGCATCAGGTGTCAGATTTGTTGAAGGGCACTGCCGACAAGACTGCAACCCATCCATGGAGCCAGGCAAACTAATGATGAGTCATTCTGGCTCATGAGAGGTGTTTATGGAAAGTTGATCATGAGTGAAAAACACTAAGAATTGCTGTCTTCAGGTATCTGGACAGCTGTCATATGGGGAGAATTGGACTTTCTACATGAAGACTAACCATTTAGTGAAAGAAACAGGAAGAAAGAATTCATATGGCTTTGAAGGAAAGAATTCTGCCATTTAGAACTAGGAGAGATGGGCTTGTGAGATGAGTCCACCATCAAAAGTAGTTTATGGCATAGGTTGTGACTTGACACTAATCACCAATTTAGAAATTCTTCCATGAAAATAAAAGTTCTGTTGGGTTATGAGATCTTCTCATGCTCAGGGGTTTCAATTACTTAAATAATAACCCACAACCTTAGGGAATTTATTTCCAGTGTCCCCAGATAGATCTTCAAACTATGGTTAGACACCAAAGACCTTGAGGAGACCAAGAATTAATTTGCACTACATTCATATGGCTTATGAAAGACCCATGAATAATCATAAGACCATAGTAATAAGAATTAAGATATGCTTTTTGCTGGCTTCCATTTTTCTCGGCAAATAAAAGCATAACTTTACATATTACCCTAAAGAAGTTATGAGTTTAGGGTAAGGTGACAAGCTATTAGAGAAATGAGACCCAGCATCAGATACCCAGCTAAGAGCTCCTGAGCTCTTAGCAGTGCTGTTTGCAACAAAATCTCTAATGCATAAACAATGTTTACTATGTGGCACACATTGTGCTGAGCACTTGACACCCATCCTTTCCTTTGTTCCTCATAAACCACTAGGAGATGTGACTAGCGTGTGCTCATTTACTAGGCTAGAAAACTTCAATGCTGCAGTCACAAGGCGCTCACCAAAGACGACAGATATGGGTGCTAATGCTGAATCCCATCCCTTGGAGACACGGTTCCAAAGACCACACCAGCAGCATTTGGACTGCATGTTCTATAAACATTCTACCTGAGGGGAAAGGATGCATTTACATATCACAGCTTCTGTAGAACACTTTGCCAAAAATAACCAAATTACAGATTTTGGAAAGCCACAAGAGATGGCATACACCAGACAGGGAAGCCTCTCCCTGCCTGGCCAAGATCCCTCCCATCCAATTAAGAATCTTGGCAATAGGTACCTCTTCCCATCAATGGTTTGGAGGAAATGAGCTCAGTAAGTTGCAAACCTGGGAATCAGCACTTCTGAACATTAGACTAGCCTACAGTCCAGACTCAACCTACATCTTTAGGAAGGGGCAGTCCCTCAAGGAGGAGCCAACAGAACCCATATCTGACCCTTAACTGGAGGAGAGGAAGACAAAACCGAAATAATGGGTACCACAGATAACTGTTTATTCTTTCCCAGCACAAGCAAATAAACTGCATTGGAGCCTCCAAACTTCATAGAGGGTAATATTCCTTTAATGGAATGCTTTTAGAGAAGAGTCATAAAAATAAATTGAAAAGTGCTTTCTGCTGGCTACAGCTGGCGTAAACAGCATCTGAGCAAACAGGATAACACAAGGCTGAACGCCGCATCGCCATTTTTATTACTCGTCCTCGACAGGCCTTATAATAGTATAAATTCACTTAAAAAACGGACTCTTCCCCCATTGGCACCCTCCTTCTCCCAACACTGCACACCCAACAGCCTTCCCTGTTAATTCTGAGCAGCATAATTACAGGTCTTTTTATGATTTAGGTTTGAGACCAATTAGCTGATACTGCAAGCCCTTCAAATGCCAGCTTCCCCCTCGGCAGGCACTCCCTGCTCTGCTGGGATTTATCTGTGTGCTTGGAAAAGGCAAATGTTTTGTAAGGAACCGAGAAATCAGGTTTGTTTATGGATGGGTCCCCTCCTCCCTCCTCATCTCCAGCTCTCGTCTGCCTGTGTATAGGTGCACCTGGTCTCTAAAATTGTCACACACTCTGTAAAGCACACACTGAATATTCATGCAGGGTCCCCACATGGAGGCTGATAACAGGTAGTTGCTTCCTGGAGCTGCCAGTAGCTTCTTCCAGCAGGTGAATCCGGGACTGCCAGCTGTCACCGTTTTTGAACCTACTCAAAAGTAGGAAGTACCCCAGAAAGGAAGTACTCAACAGCCCCACTGCCTCCCACCCCAATATCTAACGCCCTATACTCATCATCGAGCAAGATGAAACGGTCCCTGGAATCACACGCTCAGCAATGATCTACACAGTCAGCTAACAAGAGGAATCATAGTTTGTCCCCAAATCACTAGGAGTTTCAGGGCGAACAAAGTAGGTTCCACCTGGGGTACCCTTTCACCAGTACACAGGTCTGGAGGTAGAGAGACCAGGCCATGGGACATCTACTTAGTAGCCGCAGTCCCTTCACAGGGAGCTGCGCCTTTAATCTTCACATAGCCCTTCAGGGTACTTACCGCTGTGATGATCCCAATGGAAGTTCACATGATTAAATCACTTAACAAAAGCCAAAAGATGACCAAACCTGTAAATGACAGTCTGGAAATAGGATGGCACCAGACATCAAGGCTGCAGGTCCACACCCTGCTCCTCCCTGCGATCCAGCAGAAGGGGCTAACCTGGGCTTCAGTTTGTATGGATGCTTGCAAGGGGCAATCTTCAGAGCATTTGGGAAAGAGAACTGGACTAATTTTTGCAGAGTGGAAGGATTAAAGTGACCATTATATACATCAACAATTCAGCAGTGCATTGGGTTATTTTGCTGCCATTTATACAACTGTAAGGACCAGGCAGGAATGTGGGAAACACCCAAGCCACAGTGCTAAGTAAAAATAAAATAATAATCATCTCAAGAAATACAAATGGCTCTCTAATTGCTACTCTGAAAAAAAAAATCAGTATCAACAGTGTTCTCACATAAAACGTCTAGTTGAAGTTGTTTAAAATGAAAAACAAGTCTATCCCCTGGGCAAAAGCCTGGTGGTATTTACACAGTACCAAACAGATGGTTTTCTCCCCTCTTCCAACAGGTTTTCATGGAGGGAAACCTTACACTCTCCCTGGTCCCTCCCGCACTATTCTCCTCAGGTCCACACCACCTCCCACCCACCCCCGTTCCTGCAAGGCTACTCTCAAGTCCACCCCCTGTTCTTGCCATGTGTCTCTCCTTAACCCTCCCCTCCCCCGTTTCTTATAGGAGCAAGTTCAGCCCAAAACTTGCTTCTTTTTTTCCAAGGGAGAGGGCTGCTGGTGTCATATATCTTATGCTTTGGGACCCTGAGACAAAGAAAGCGTGACCTCAGTGTTCCTGCTTTCCTCAGTTCTGCACACCTACTTGTAATATGTTTGATTTGGCTAAGGGGGCCAGAGGAGGAGAGGTATGGAGGCTAATAATGACTGGCACCTTAACAAGATCTAGAGTCACCTACAAAACAAATTGCTGAGTGTGCCGGTGAGAGAAGGTGCAGGCTGCCTGATGTAAACAGACCCACTGTAGTTGTGGGTGGCACCATTCTGCCGGATGGATTGGGCCCAGACTGAACAAAAGGGCGAAGGCAGCTGAGCGCCAGCATCCACATCTCTCTGGCTCCTCACTGTGGATGCCACATGACCAGCTGCCTCGTGCTCCTCCTGGTGTCAGGCCTTCCCCACCGTGACAGGCTGGACCTCACACTGCCCAGAATCAGCCATCTCTTTCTCAAGTTGTTTTTGTCTGGTATTTTGTTAAAGAAAAAGAAAACTAATACAGGAGGCAATATCTGAAGAAAAAACCAGGGTTGCAGACAGATCAAGCCTACTATTTTCCTGTCTTGCACTTCTCTTCCATGTTACTCACAATGATTCCACTTTATCTCCTGATAACATGCACATCTAGTTATCTGTAGACGTTGCCAGATTGACAGTGTCCCATGTGCCTACTTTCAGATGAAGTTGCTGTTGTGTTCACCTTCTTCCTACCCTGGCCATCATGACCCTGTGTGAGGAGTCGTCACCCACCTTTTCCTGGAGCTCGTATCAACGGTCCCTGTGATGACTGGCCTTGGCTGGTCCTCTCTAGTCATTTGCTTTCGGTACGTAAGCCAGCATCATCAAACCTGATTATTGGTCCTAAGAACAGAGTCTTGAATGAAATAGGATCCAAAATAGGACATAATTAGATCATAACAGCTTAAAAGCAAATGAGTAAAAGAAGGAAAGTCTGGGGTCAGAAAGGTGCTCAGTGGTTAAAGCACCAAGCACGCAAGCCGCAAGCGTAAGGACCGGAGCCCAACTGCAATCCCAGTGCTTGAAAGGCAGAGGAGAGACTAGACTAGACTAGCTTCATCAGCCAGCTCTGGGCATGACAGAGAGCCCCTGCCTCAAAGAATAAGCTAGACATGTCAAGGAAGACCCCTGACATTAGCCTTCAGCTCCCACATGCATGCACTTACATGTACACATGCACACCATGAACACAAAAAGAAAAAAATAAGAAAGAAGACAGGTCACCTGAAGCGAAACAGGGACACTTGAACAAAGTACCAAGTGGAGCTCCACAGCTGTGGTAGCCAAGTAGAACAGTAGTCCTGGTAGGGAAGCCTGCGCTGCAGCATGCTGCCACTGTCAAACAGATATTGGAGGCCTCAACAAGGCTAATAACACTGGCAGGGACTTTCTCTTCCCTGAGGGTCTATGATTCCCTTTGCCTTACTCCTACCAGGAAGAAGGCACCTTGAGCCCACTTCTGACCTTCACCAGGAGGATCCCTAATTCTATTTTTTTAAATCAAGTCTTCACTGTAGGCTTGTTTCCTCACTTTTCTGCCCCACCCCACCCTTGTCCTTTCTCATGCCTCAGAGCCACAAGCATCTGATGCTTTATCTAACACATATGTGAGTAGATGTCCAAAAGTTGTCAGACATTGTAAGGCTGTCCCACAGAGTAGCTGGGAGTTTGTACTTCCACTGTGTGGGCCGTCATGTCGGTTTGTACAAGCTTCTGTCAGAGAGCGTATCAAGGTGTTTTACCTGTTTGCCTGCATGTCTCTCGGTGAGGTGGTCCTGAGAGACAAGATTGCTTTCCCTTCCATCTCTGTATCCCGTGCCAGGAAAACTGATGGGTATACCCTACATCACAGACGCCCTGTGTGTGCTTCTTGAATGAGCAAGCCAATCAATAAGTCAAAATTCTATTTTAAAGTACTCTCTTCTATCTGCCTTAGGACTTTGCAAGCTGAGAGAAGCCATGTTCTATGTGTGCATGAAGAGCCAGCCAAGATCCTCAGTCAGAAGATGTGACTTTCACATGCAGGTACTGGGCAACTGGCTGGCCCTTTGCTACCAGGGCTAATTGAATAGGTAGGGGCTTTGTCTTCCTCCAAGCCTGAAACACAGGAAAGCACATTTTCCAAGACTTGCTCGAGAGAAGCTGTAGGATTCAAAACACACCTGGGAAATTCAGACAAGCTCTCAATAATAAAAGCTATAATCAAGGAAGAAACCCTTACTTAAGCAAATAATTTGCCTTGGGAGTAAAAGGCTGAACACAGTGTTCTTCATGTGCAGGGACTTTAGCTGGCATTTCAACTTCGGTCTGAATAGACCTTGCTGAACAAATCTCAAAAATAAAATATTTACACTACACCCAACCTCACTAGAGATAGCATTCCAATCAGAGGAACAAGCAGTGGGGTGCAAACAAAACATGTGAGAGCAAATCTGTTGAGAGAGGGACAGGAAAGAGAGAGAATAGGAGAGTGAAGGGAAGGAGGCGGGGGAGGGAAGGAAGGAGGGAGAGATGGAGGGAGGGAGAGAGGGAGAGAGGGAGGGTTTAAAATCAAAGTACTATTCAAAGGCTAATCAGTCCCATGAGAATCTTCTCCCAGGACTGGCAACAGGAATGATGGTGAATTTCAACTTATCTGCAGGCACGCGGATGTCTTGCCATTATTGGATTCTGTTATGTGATGTGTGGTCCCCAACTTGGAAGAAGGAGCAAGTTATGAGACACTATATATCTGCACTAGATAAACAATAGTCAGACAACTGTATAACACAGGGATATATAGTTTCAGGTTTGGAATCAGATAGATTTTAAATAACCATGAAAAAACAACTAAACCTGGCGATGCCCAGCAGATAAGCCAGCTGATATGGGTAAAGATTCACTGTGTGAAGAGGGTAGAGCAGCGTGGGAAGGAGGAAGGAGTGAAACAGGCAGAGAAACCAGCAGCCATCTAGACAGAAGAATATGGGCAGCTTCTGAAAGTCAGAGCAAACATCACTGAGCAACAATAAAGCCAGGTGGGGTAGTGTGGACTATCATGAGTGGACAAATTAGCTGCTGCTTAGAAAGCCCGGGGTTCCTCTCCAGAAGCAAGCAGAAGTCCACCCTCCTGAACTTATCAACCTGTACAGTCATGATGGAAGACAACACATAAAGTCATGAGCGGTCTCAGAGAAGTGACTCCACAGAACCACACAGTCTCCTAGAACACCTCCCTCCCATGGCTCCACAGAACCACCTCAGTCTCCTAGAACACCTCCCTCCCATGGCTCCACAGAACCACACAGTCTCCTAGAACACCTCCCTCCCATGGCTCCACAGAACCACCTCAGTCTCCTAGAACACCTCCCTCCCATGGCTCCACAGAACCATCACAGTCTCCTAGAACACCTCCCTCCCATGGCTCCACAGAACCACACAGTCTCCTAGAACACCTCCCTCCCATGGCTCCACAGAACCACCTCAGTCTCCTAGAACACCTCCCTCCCATGGCTCCACAGAACCACACAGTCTCCTAGAACACCTCCCTCCCATGGCTCCACAGAACCACACAGTCTCCTAGAACACCTCCTCCCATGGCTCCACAGAACCACACAGTCTCCTAGAACACCTCCCTCCCATGGCTCCACAGAACCACACAGTCTCCTAGAACACCTCCCTCCCATGGCTCCACAGAACCACACAGTCTCCTAGAACACCTCCCTCCCATGGCTCCACAGAACCACCACAGTCTCCTAGAACACCTCCCTCCCATGGCTCCACAGAACCACACAGTCTCCTAGAACACCTCCCTCCCATGGCTCCACAGAACCACACAGTCTCCTAGAACACCTCCCTCCCATGGCTCCACTCCTCTGACTTCTCATTCTCAGTGCTATGGTGACATCTTCCTGAGAGATCTAACCCAGTCAGCTAGACATGGACACCACAGAACCACAGGACATGAGGACACCCACAGAACACAGAACAAGGACACCCACAGAACACAAAACACCCACAGGACACAGGACACCCACATTTGTCCTCTGGACATGCTGTCCAGAGTGTACCTTTCTTATCTCCACTTGAATGGCTTAAAGGGATTAAAAATATATAATTTGACAAGAGCAGAGTTCTTTGCTATTATTGACTCATCAAAACCTTTCCTGAATTTATCTGAGAAAATACTTTATCTATCCATTTTTAAGCTAAATGTATGTTGGCAACATCTTCCCTTCCTCCTTCCCTCCTCATTCCCTCTCTCCATGCTCTATCTTTTTTTTTTTACCTCAACTGTAATATATATGTATTATATATTGTATATACGAACTATTGACAAGCCATGCCATTCATTTCTCTGAGACAAACAGATGTCTCCTTTCCATTTTCACAGAAACCATCTTAACTTCAATTATTATTGGGGTTCACTTGCCTAAACTTTTGATGCTTCCTTCTCTCTATCTTTGCTCCCTAAGGTTCAATCCCCACATTGATACCAATGTAATTCTTTAAAAGGACTTGAAGTAGTAGAAGCGTGGTAAATATTTCTTACATAATGCATGAGAGAAAACGTAGGTGGCAGAACTTTCCTGGTATGATCATTGTGAGTGAACTCAGCATCATCCCACAAAATAATTCCAGGGTATACTTGCTCCCCTGTATAGCCTGCATGCCTGCTAGACTAGCCATAGTCCTCAGAACCACACTCTTTGAGGACCTGCATTTAAATCCCTGCACCCATGTGACAAAACCTGAGTGCAGTGGTGAAGGGAACAGAGGGTGTATGCATCAGTTTATGTTTAGATTTTAAAAAGCATTGATATGGATTTTTGGTGTGGACCAAGACGAATACAGATGGACATCCAGGGGGTGACAGGGTAGCACAAAATGGCTGACACTAGATGTTGAGCAACCAAAAATAAATAGTAATGTAATCTGTTAAGTAACTATTCCTGGCATAATGTCACTTTTATGTTATTCTGTATAAATATGGCCTTTAAGTCAGAAGCAAGCACCTTTACCCTTTGCCTTCTCGAGCACACTTGTGTATACTATGGGCCTGTGATGCCTGTGCGCTGGTCTGCACCTGTGCTTACTGTTCCAGTCAGCCGCTTCGACCTGTGTGCTGGCGAATGGGGTGGATCTTACCTGTCACTTCCTTTCCATCTCCCAGCCTTCTGCCATCCTTTTTGGCTCCTGACATTGGATCTTGGACCTCAAAAGAGAGCATGAACTTGTAAGCCCAATGCTGGGGTGTGGAAATAGGAGCAGCACGAGGGCTTGCCAGCCAGCCATTTATCGGGATCAACAAACTTCAAATTAAGTGAAAAAGACCATCTCAAAACCTAAGGTAGAGAGTAGCTAAAGAAAACATCCAGTTCTCCAACCCTCAACATTGACCTATGCCTTCAACACAAATGCACAAGTGTGTACACACATACAAAGAACATTTCTTTTCCATGCCCTCTCCACCTCTCCATCCTTACTCGGAGAAGATTATTTTTGAGTCATCATGCAAATGATGTCAGCAACCTGAGCCTTGGGAAACACGTGGGTGGCTGACAATGCTGCGCATTACCTTTCGGATGCCAAATGCAGCTCAGTGTAGCTGGAGACAGCTGACTTGCAGTTTAAGAGAAAGCAGAGGCAGCTCTAGATTTGGGGGCTCATTACTACCACCTCCCAACTGGAGCGTGAGGATCAGGGGTCACATTCAAAGCTGCATTAAAGCCATTAAACAGGGACAGGAGAGGCAGAGGAGGTGGCTGTGTTTGTTGGCTTGGGGATGAGTGCTAGCGTAGAGTTCTGAGTGCCCCTAAGGACTCCAGACGCTGAATAATGTAATGGTGTGCTCTTTGCTGTACCATCACATCCATTATGCTATTACTCAGACCATAATGCCAGCACTTTAGGTATTAAGGCCTGTGCTTTACAGGGGGAAGAAACTGAGGCTCAACCAGAAAAGCACTATGGCAAACATCGCAGGGCCATGTTGTTTTCTGACAAATCCAGACTATGTTTTAACATGAGCAGACAGTAACACCACCACCTCGTATCACTCTCCTCAATTGGATCCCAGCAAGGCAGCTTGTTAAGGTGAGAAGCACAGAGGAGCTCTGTCACCCTGTCAGGAAAGCACCCTGGCTGATGTACCAGAGGGCTCTGAGTTGCCCCATCCTCCACCGCTCAGCTCGCTCACTTTCCACTGCAGCATCTCCAGGAGGGCCTTCAGCTTGCCTTCTGTCCTGGCTCCTCACCTCACCGGTATTGCCTCTGTAGGCCTGCGGACTTGGTGTCCTTGCTGCAGGGACAACCACACTTTCACACTCCCAACCTTCCAACCCTCTGGGGAGTGACTGCTGATTAAATGCAGCCCTTCCCACCCACAATCCAATCTGAGGCCTGAGGTGTTGTCAGGAAGCCTGCCGTCATCTGCAAAGCTTTCTGCCTTGTGTTACTGTGCAGACAGGGGAAAATGACAGAGTTCATCATTTCCTCTAAATGATTCTGTGCTGATTCAGCCAGTTTCTCCTCCAGAGCAAAGCAACAGAGAAAAAAGGGGAAAAATAACCACACTAGAAGAGGGGGCACTTACCAGCTGTTTGGAGGTATTGTTACAGGTGGGCCTTTCAGAAAAGTCCTTGCTCCCTGCACCAAGGACACATAGCCATGCTGGAGAGCAGCCTGCTGGGTTTGCTGTTATCTGCTCCTTATGCTCACTTGATGCACAGGGGACTTTCCTGGAAGGAGCCCACTGTTCCTAGCACCGGGCAACCACATGAAAAAGGAGACAACCAGGAATATGCCAGTGCTAGCTCACAACGTAGCCACGGGCTTGACAAGCCACTTCCTGTCTCTGAATCTCAGCTCCTGCTGCCCAAAACAAAGATAACCAAACCCTTTGCATGTGGATATGAACAGGTTATAAGCTACATGGCACCACAGTGGGATGGGTTTTTTTTTTTCTCTCCTCCAAAAAGCAGTAATTATTTGACCTATAGGAAATGAGAGCCCATGGGCAGGATGGTCAAACTTGGAGTTTTTAAAAATAATATTTTTATCACATTATTTATTCTGGGGTGAGGGAGCCCACATACACCCTGGAGTATATGTAGAAGTCAGAGGACAATTTGCAAGGGTGGCGTCTCTCTTTTTACCACGTGTGTACTAGGGATTTTAGGTCTGACAGTGAGCACCTTTTCCTAGTAAGCTGTCTCGATGACCCCAAACTATTAACTTTTGTAAATGAAGGACCCTTAGGAGAAAGTTCTACTGTATGATACTTCCAGGAGACAGGCTTGTCTTAGCAGCCTGCTGTCAGCTGGGAAACACTCGTTGTTTTGCCCCTGTGCCGTGGTAGTTCTGAAAACTCCCTGGATTGCCCCCAAAGCTCACTAAACGCTCTTCTCACCTGCCCTCAAAGTTCAGGTTTTACCAACAAAATTCTGCCTATAAGAAATAACTCTCACTTTTTACTCCCTCCTGGAATATTATGGGCCACACCAGGATGTGCATATCCCCCTCCTGTCTTTCCTACCTGAACTTTTACTTAACTAACGCTAATTGAGCGTGCGAGTAAGTGTGCGTAAAGTCCTTCCTAAGACCCGGAGTTTGTTTTGTCCAGACTGTGAAGCTACAAGCCAACCCCATGCGAGACTCTACTTCCCTCAGTGTCTCCACTCACAGGGACATTGTCCCTTCTCCAATACCTCCTCTTGTCTCCTAGGCACAACATAAGTCGATTTGAAAACCTCACTAGGACATCTATCTTTACTCCAGAAGAAAATTAAACCACATATATGTCATCCAATGAGCTTATATAAACCATAGTCTCTTAAAATAAGACGAAAGTGATGTAGTCCATGAGAGGGCCTCTGAGGATTTGCCACCCACCTAGGACAAGAACCCGCTGATGTACACATTGAGTAAGGATGGCAGTATCAAGCATACTCTACGTGTATGTGTCTGTGTGTGGTGTGTGTGTGTGTGTGTGTGTGTGTGTGTGGTGTATCTGTGGTATGTGTGTATGTAGGTGTATTTGTATGTTTGTGTGTATTATGTAGTATATATGTTATATGCATATGAGGTGGGGAACACGCCTGCCATAGTGCACATTCTCTTTCCTCCTCAGAAAGCAATAAAGGCCTGAGAGAAAAGCTTGCCTGGATTGACACAGTCCCATGGCAAAAAGCAGGAGCTTACTACAAAATTGCTAAATGAATTACGGTGAAAAGAAAGATATTTATGGGACAGCTTAGAATCTGGAAGAGCCGCAGTGGTAACATAGACACGTGTGCTGCACAAACCTGGCCTCCCCTACACAGACCCCTGGGGAAGAGTCGGCGGCTTCCACATAGTCAGAAATGAACACAAGAAATCCCTTCTTACAAAACTATCACCTTTGTCTTTCAGCTCTTCTTGCTTTTAGCCTGACCTCACTCAAAGTGGTACAACGTTCAAGCCTCCTGCTCCTGCCTTGAGACAATTCATAGGCCATGTACAGTAAGCCCGCAGCCTGAGCAACACTAGTGAGAACCTTCTGGATTGGCATCTCTGAATACTTCTGCCATCATTAGCTGAGTCCCATACTTGCTATTTCCATCACTCTGTCTAGTTCCTTCTCTCCTCCCAGTGCTTATTGAGAGCGACGTCAATAAGGCCAGGTTACCTCACTTCCAGAGTCACCCCTGATTTCCACATCTCTGACTCAGTCCTCCTCAGTCTACACTACTGTGAGTTCTTGAGCCTCTTGTGGAGCGCAGCACCATTTCCTCCTCTCTTCCTGGTGAATTGGAACATTGTTTACCTAAGTATTCAGCTTCCCTGATGTAAACACGGGTCCACCTTGTCCTCTGAAGCCTCTCCCACTCTGGCCATGACCCTTCCCTTTCACTCCTAACCCTGCCACTTCCTGTGACACCTGGGGCCAGTGTAGCCAATCCCAGCCCAGCGTCTCTGTGGGATACAGATTAATTGAGACCACTGGAATCCTACTAAGGAGTCACCAGGCCCCAGTCTTGAATCCACCATACCCTCTGCCCTCCCTTGGTAACAAGATAGTAGAGCAGTGGACTGGCTCGGTTGTCATGTATGTGCGTACAACAACAAGCAGGGTGTCCCTCAACATCAGATAATTATTCTTCACAGTAGGGTATGCTACATTTAGCAAGACAGAAGTTGCCCCGGGGAAGGACTGGAATGTATACAAGTCTGCTCTATAATTTAAAAAATGAAATGGGGAAAAAATCCCACGACTTCTCCCTTCCTGTGACATTAAGACAAACATCCTTTCCCTTGGTTACACACGCACGCTGATGGGGAGTGTGTCTTCCCTCCAGAAATCATTTCTGAAAAGCAGACATTTAACATTTCCAATCTGTTTCTGAATCCAAGATTAAATTACATTTTGTTTTGAAAGAATCAAAAACATACTTGTTAATATAATAAACACCTTCCATTAGTTTGAGAATTTGTCTTTGTTATGTACATAATTCAAGAATTTTCTATTATAGTTTAAAATTAAAAGAAAAGAAAGACCTTGGGCCATCTGGGTTTGTGCTAATATGCGTAAGTGATAAGTCTTTGATTTCCTTCATTCTTCATTACTAGCGATGCACAGAGTGATCACTCCAAAATCAGAGTTTGTTGTTTTGCTGTCTGACTATTGTTCATCAGAATTTATGGAGCAACAAAAAGGCATTTTCTTGATTTCCATACTTTAGCTAACAGTCCAGTGGTGACAACCCATTTAAAACTCAGCAAGTTGAAAAAAAAAAAAACTCAGCAAGTCGGATGCTTAAGCTATGGCGTTTGATAATGTATCTATCATTTTTACAAATAGGCTATCTTTCCTCCTTCAACTCTCTGTAGTCTTTTATAGATGGAGAGGATGGGAAATGCTTATTCACCATTTATCTGTCAGGCCATTGGCTTAGCAGTGTATCCTATCTGACAGTGTGGAGAGAGAGAATGCATTGTCATCAGACATTCTGGTGATGTGGAGCAGGAGATAGCAGGCAGAGGGCATTGTGCACACAGACCCTGTGTATTTTGGCCTTTGCTAATGGATCTCTCTGAGGGGTAGAGGTGAGGTAGAAGGCTCAAAGGTGAGGAAAATAGCAGGTAATGGCTTCCTGTCCCCCGGGAGGGAATGCATGTGGGAAAGAATGTTCATGAAAGAGATTTCCTAACTTAAAAATCTTATATCCAGGAATCTCCCAGGACTAATAGAGAAACCCTGGTAGATGTGTCCGTGTCTCAGTTGCCATGGCGCATCCTCTCCTTAGGTCTGTCTGTTGTATTTATGAGCTAGACTTTATCCAAGGTAGTGGCTTGGTGTCTGGTGGCTTTTAGGTACATTCCACTTTGAGTTGGCCATCAAGTTGATGGTCATGACTGTAATAGGCTTTCAAGACACTCATGGAAGCTGCTAGAATGCAAGTGTTTCATCATGGGAGACAAGCTTCCTGAGCTTTATGAGTAGATGATAAATCTTTTTGGAGCCAAGGTGGACTAAGGCTAGAGTGCAGCAAGGTCTTGTCTCCAAGCCTGTGCAGGTTGACATGACTATAACAAACACTAAGGATAATCAACTTATAAGGAGAAAAGGTCTCTTTGTCCACAGTGCTAGATGTCCAGTGCATGACCAGAAACCAGTTTTCAGGGCTCAGGTAGGGATGGTACACCTATGGGAGGAGCATGTGGCAAGACAAAACTGATTTGCTCCTACCTACGTTAAAAAAAAAAAAAGCCAAAGATGAGATTTAAAAAAAAAAAAAAAAAGACCAGAGTTCTCTAATACTCTTTAAGGATACACCACCAGGACCCTAAAATTTGCCTCTAAGCCATACCTCTTAAAATTCCTACATTCTCCCATAGTGCCATGCTCTAGACCAAACCTTTAACAAGGCTTCAGTGTGCCCTTAAGCCCCCCACCATAGCAGCAGTCTCTGTAAGCCTGCTCCTTGGAGATACAGTGGGAAGAGGAAGGGCCAGTGGGGACATCATATCCTATTCAATATATAGGCGTGTTATGTTGATGTGGCCCTTCATGAGCCCAACCTTTCACCCAGTTACAACGGTGAGACATGAAAGGAATCTAGGTCCACTTGAGCTAACGTTCTGCCTCATGAGAAGCAGCCAGTGTAGAACTTTCAAACACAAGCACTTGAGACACACTTGGCTCCTCAGGGCACAGTTTCTGAGAGTCTTCCTTTGGGATCACCCAGAATTCCAGAATGCTTGAGTTTTTGTTTCTTTCCCTATCATTTGTGGCTGAGGTCAGAGGCAGTCTTGGCAGTGACTAATTCCCTTTCCTGAAATGAATACCACAAAAGCAGCTACTAGACATATCTGAGTGGGCTCCTTGGCAGCTGGATCTTCTGTCTACCAACCATGCTTTCTTCTCTTGAAAGTTGGTGGGTTAATGCTAAAAAGTTAATTTCCGTTCACTCCCAGGAGAATATTGAAATGTAGACTATATATATATATATATATATATATATATATATATATATATATATATATATATAAAATGAAACAATTTTAAAATGATAGATTAGGTCTTAAAATATATGAACAGATTATATTATCACTTGCCTAGCAAACTTCACCCTTCTGGATTGGTCTGCCTCTGTTTCTGATTAAAGAAAAAAAATGCTATTATGAGCTTTTGGCTTCTGAATTTTCATAATTCTTATTTGTAAGCACTTTTGCATTGGTACCTCCTTACAATTTACTAAGTGCTTTGCTCTTAAAGAGCACTTAGCGGAAAGAGGTACAAAGAAATTACATCTCACAATTAGGCCAGTAAATTCTCCTCCAAGACCTGAGCTGCACGGGTCATTCTGGATGTCAGGTTTGTGTCCCTGTCACTGGATGCATGTTGCCCACGAGCTGCTCCTGACCCTGTCAACAGAAGCCTGGGGTAGCTGCCTGCTGCTAAGCTGTGGCTTGGGGCTCTGGCAGACCTCAGGCTACATTATCAGGGTTCATTCACAAGCAGGAACAAAGACAGCCCAGCCCATACCCGGCCAGAAGCCTAGATTCCCACAAGTCATGTGGTCTTAGTTTCTGGTGGCGCCAACTAGCAGAGCCCTCAATAAAACAATGTGACCAGATTTTTTTTTTCTGCTTTAAAGAGTAGGCCAATAACCTTGTCTATAACCTTCACCCTCCCTTTGCCTAAACACTTCCCAGCCATCTGCAGGGAACAGCCGTATAATTTATCTCCAAACCACACTGTTCTGATAGGGAAGGAGGAAAGTAGGTGCAAACAGAAACCCTCCTGGGCATATCATGGGTGAAGACATCCCGGGTCATGAGCCTCCCACCTCCAGAGTAGAGGCAAGGCTGTAGACTGATTTCAGATCATGGACCGAGTCCTTTCCTTGAGTAACCATCTCCACAGTACTTCTCTCTAGGAGCCTGTGGTTAGAGCCTTCTCAGCGCCACAGAGAGAGGGGATATCTGATAGCATGTATATTTTGTCCTACAACAATTGGTATGGCAAGGCATGAAAGTGTGTGGGCTCCAAAGCCAGACTCCCTGGGTTTATAGCTTTACTCAATGCTGGGTGACCAACACTCTAATGGTATCTGTCTGTCTGCCAGCCTGTCTGTCTGTCTGTCTGTCTGTCTGTCTGTCTGTCTCTATCTCTGTCTCTCTCTGTCTCTCTCTGTCTCTCTCTGTCTCTCTCTGTCTCTCTCTCTCTCTCTCTCTCTCTCTCTCTGTGTGTGTGTGTGTGTGTGTGTGTGTGTGTGTCCCCATCAGCATCTGTGTGTCTGTGTGTCTGTGTGTCTGTGTGTCTGTCTGTGTGTGTGTGTGTGTGTATGCGTGTCCCCATCAGCATCTGTGTGTCTGTGTGTCTGTGTGTCTGTGTGTCTGTCTGTCTGTCTGTCTGTCTGTCTCTCTCTCTCTCTCTCTCTCTCTCTCTCTCTCTGTGTGTGTGTGTGTGTGTGTGTGTGTGTGTGTGTGTGTGCGTGTGTCCCCATCAGCATCTGTGTGTCTGTCTGTGTGTCTGTGTGTCTGTGTGTCTGTGTGTCTGTGTGTCTGTCTCTCTCTCTCTCTCTCTCTCTCTCTCTCTCTCTCTCTCTCTCTCTCTCTGTGTGTGTGTGTGTGTGTGTGTGTGTGTGTGTGTGTGTGTCCCCATCAGCATCTGTGTGTCTGTCTGTGTGTCTGTCTGTGTGTCTGTCTGTCTGGCTCTGGCTCTGGCTCTGGCTCAGTGGTGCAGTCAGGATTTCTCTAATTCTTTGAATTCTCCTGTGCCTGTTTGAAGTATGGGGTGACAGCTACCAGTTACTGGTCTACTTTCTGTGTGCCGAGCGACATATCCAGGGGATTGCAAAGGTAAGCACATTGACTATGTGCAGAGCTCCAATGAGGTCACTGTATGTTAGCTCCATTTCACAGATGAAGAAACTGAAGAAAGAAGAGATGGGGTACATTATTCCCTGTCACATAGCCATGTCACCTGAGTCCTAGAACTTCACACTTCAGTGGGAAGAACTTCTGGTCAAGGGTTCAAGTAGTCGAGAGTTGAACTGGGAGAAGACTTCTATATACTGCAGATAAGAGAGAATTTAGACACTGAGACAGACACACAGATGCTGATGGGGACACACACACACACACACACACACAGAGAGAGAGAGAGAGAGAGAGAGAGAGAGAGAGAGAGAGAGAGAGACAGAGACAGAGACAGAGACAGAGACAGAGAGACAGAGACAGAGAATTAGAGAAATCCTGACTGCACCACTGAGCCAAAGGCCACATAGGAATGCTGAGATTCTTTAGCTGAACAAGAATGAGTTAGCTATGACAAAATAGTCTTCTTTCTCTACTCAGTAAGGAACGTCCTCAAGGATACAGCTCAGAGGCAGCCGCCACCCCCTCCACTTACACAGCAGGGAGCAATTTTCCATGTCTAGAAGTCCTGGCAACTTAGATCTGCAATCTCTCTACCCACTACCTCTTTCTCACAAGCCCCTGTGCTTGTAGGCATGCTAATTGCTTCACAGCCTGGCTACTCTAAGCCAGACCTAAAAGAGTCTAGGAGAACCAGCCCGAAGCCTACAGGACACACACCTGTGGAAAGCTCTTCAAGTGTAAAATGAGGAAGCTGGCCTTACTTAATGACCTCTAATGTGCTAAGCAGCACTAACATTCTGTGGGTCTGAGATTTGGAGGTGCTCCTGGGTTACCAGGGTGAGCTATTCTCATGCATAATGGGCTGGAGAGAAGCCATCGCTCCAGACCTGCCCACTGTCCTTGCTGATTAGCTGGAAGCCAACGGTCTTGCTTCATTGGAGTCTTAAATATTGATCTCCGCCCTAAACGTCTGGCTTCCTAAAGAGACAGTCACTTTTCTGAGGAGAGAACAAGGTTGGAAGAGGACAGTGGACTATTTCAATACAGGCAAAGAACTTTTTAGAATCCTACTGCCTTGTTCAAAGTTCCTTTGCTGCTGTCTGCTGGGTTCTGTTGCTGCTGAGTTGTAAAGCACTTCACTTGCAAAGCTCCACCATGTGTGGAGTTTCCATCTACCAGCTTTCAGGAGGCATTGAGTGACCATGGCACTTCAATAGCCAAGACCATGAGCCGAGGTGCCCAAGGGCCACAGATCCTGCAAACAGGAAGTGAGTTTTGCCCTTTCCCTCCTAGGAAGTTCTGATCTAAGGTAGGTAGGAAGGGATATATCTATGACGCTTCCTGCACAGCACATTGTACAGGAAACTCACCACAGAGGATTTCTTCCAGCCCCTTGGGATCTAATGCAAATCCTCCTGCTGTGGGCTGCTCACTGGCTGTCAAGCATTACAATGCTATGCTCATCAGAAACCTTCCAGAGCATCCTTCCACCAGGTGCTAAGGGGTTATCTGACTCCACCCACCAGTTGCCTCTCTGATTCGCATCCCTGACTCTGCTCTGAGAACGTCCCACCAAGGTTTGTGTGTGATTTAGGGAGGTTGAGTCTAGGTACATGTGACCAGATCCTCAGAAAGCAGTGTCACAGATGACTAAGTACAGTGGCCACAGTGAACCACCTATTCTGACGTCAGCTCTGTCACACTAGCTGAGTTGCCTGGACACATTTTCAACTTGTCAGTCTTTCCATCAAGGATATTTTACCTTGGGACTTTGTGGAAAGGATACTGTGAATTTACACCCATGTGTATCACATGCACATGTACACACTCACACACGCACACGTTTCCTCTTCTTCAACAAGTATAGGTTTGTGCTAGGCCTACAGGAAAGACATTCAAAGTATTCCCTCAGTATGTAGGAGATTTATCCCTTTGTAACTCAAGTTCAATTCTAGGCTTTTGTGCCACAAAAGGAGATGGCTAATAGGTAAGAGAAAACACTGTCTTTCTAAGATCAAATCCTGTCTTGTTTTAAAGTGAGGAAAGAAGAAAAATGAGGAAAGAAGAAAAAAAGAATTACAATGAGTGCTGAGAACAAGCGGTGGGGACACAAGAAGGACCAGTGGCCTAACAGAGTTGCCTAGCGATGCAGGAAAATCTCCTTGATGCTGGGGGAAGAGGGGGTGGCTCTCCCTGGGATTGGCTCTCCATGCCCACCGCTGCTCCTGCTCCTCTGCTCACAGCTTACTGCATAGTTCTCTGACCCCTGGGGCTCCTGAGAGCTCAGAAAGAAAGTGGGGTTTTCTGTGATTCCCCAGTGGGAAGTCCTGTTGTGATACCCAGACATTCTGGGGTCTCAGAAAAGGTGTTAAGACACAGGGGCCCCTCTGCTCTTTTCTCCTCCTCCTCTGCTTTTTGCGTCTCCTCTCTAAGGAGAGAGAGGCTACTGGATGCACAAGGAACTTGAGCACGGAATCGGGTAGTCAACATGCTGTGGAACAATACAAGAAGTAGCCATCTCAACAGGAGGAACTATTTCTTCTGAATCATGACTTCAGCCTGTGGTCACTTAGCCCATCATTTATAGCCTGGGATTAGGTAAAAATGTGTAGTTCAGCAAAACCTCCCACTCATGGCAGCCAGGAGAGACAAAGATGGAGAAGGCAAGAATCTCCAGAAACACCTTTTGACACATTTTCCTGCTGACCTTCTGTTATGCTCCACCTGCTAAATGTCCAACCACCCCCAGGAACACCGTCAGCTGACAAGCAAGCTCCTTGCATTTGGGAGACATTGCAGAACGAGACCATTAACGAGGAATAGACTCACAGTCATAACAGACTCACCGAGAAACAAATTAAAAACGTGTGAAGAAGCAAGGCCTCTCGTCATGCCCCAGCCTCTTCACTTCCCCAGCTCGTGGTTTCTTATGGATCTCCTTCTAGAGCATTTTCTATGTACAAACAAGCATGTGAGAATATATACAGCATTTTTTTCTGAAGAAAATAAATTTGCATTATATTTATTGCCTATCACCTGCATTTTACTCCATGATAGATCACCGATGCATTCCTTTCCAAACATTGCTATAGTGAAGCACTGCAAACTACGGAGCGTGAGCAATGGAGATTTATTCACACACAGTTTTAGAGGGTCAGAATCAGAAATTGAGTAAGCCTGTGTTCTCCCCAAAGCTCTAAGGAAGATACTTCTCGACTCTTCTGGCTTCTAGAGTTTGGCAACAATTTTCGGCATTCCTTTCCCTTGCACAGTCACCAGCTATCTTTACTCTGTGTCTCTCCTTCTGTCATCTGTCTCAGTGTCTAATTTTTCACCTTAGTTAGGGCTCCCAGTCAGTAATATTTGGTTGGGGTCTACCCTCACTGGCTCACCTCCCCTTGACTGTCTTGGTGTAAGACAGTCTGAAAATCCCTGTTTCCAGGGCTGTATTAGCTACCATTCTCTGCCGTGATGAAACTAACTTACTGCTCAGGGTTTCAGAGCATGGGTCCATGCTTTTTGGGCTCGAGGTCCTTGGGAAGAATGTCATGGCAGTGGCAATGTGTAGCAAAGAAGTTTCCTCACCCTAGTGTAGACAGAAATTAGAAGTGGAGGATTGGAAGAAACCAACAAAGATACCACCAAGGTCCCAAGTCCAGCTAGGTCGGTCCCACCTTCTAAGTTGTCAGATCCACTCAAAATGGCACCACCCAGTGAAGACCAAGTGTATCACAAATGATCTTATTATGTGGGACGTTTCATACTCAGACTACTGCAGGATATACACTGCGGCATTAATCAACCAATAACAGTAGCACAATGACTGTCGCCTGTTTTTCAGCAGCTGTGTAATACCCCCAGCTCTATTGTTCTCTGACTTAGCCACCTATTAAATGATATGCACGTAGTCTTCTTCAGTTTTCTACTGAGCGAACAATTACTGAGAGGCTGAGGAAATGACTCAATCAGTAATTAAAGTGACGACTACACAGGCGTGAGGATCTGAGTGTAGGTCCCAGCGCCCATTGTAAAGATTGCGGTGCAGTGGTACTCACCTGGAATCTCAGCATCCATAAAGTGGAGACAGGAGGATCTTATGGGCTTGCTGGTCAGCTAGTCTAGTCAACCAACGAGCTCTAGGTTAAGTGAGAGCGACCCTATCTCTAAATTTAAAATGTAGAATAATAGAGAAAGATATCCTGGGAATCTCTGCCTACATATACAAACACCTACATGCATATAACACACACAAATTCATAACCCTGTTGTCTATATAATTACTTATATACTTTCTGCAATATTCTTAAGGATGGTGCTATTCAGAGTGTTATTCAAAATGTTTGTGTAGGAACCTAATATACAATTTGATCAGAAGAATCAGCACCTTTGCCAAGCTCTCCCATGACAGAATAAGCAATTCCTTCGTATTTCCTGCTTCACAATTATGTCTTCCAGATATACCAGGCCACAGAGCTGAAGATGATGCTCCAACATTATAGACAGAGAACAGGTGACTGACCAGGGACTGTCTCTGCCATCTCTTAGTTTTTGAAGCTACTGGCCTGCACTTCCTACTTAAGTAATAATTTTATTCCTTCTCAAGTCTGTGATGGGGTTGAAGACTAAATAGTTATAGTTTCACTTAGGCTTAAGTTGTTTAGGACTTAAGAAAATGGTTTAAGACCTAGAAATTTGATTTTTAAGTTGATAAATACAAGATATGACAGAGAATGCTTTAGGTACAAAACTTTAGAGTCACCTAGATAGGACAAATAGTATCTTCTTCAAGGTTGCCAAGTACAAATGAGCTAAACATTTTTAATGTTACTTTTACATATGGATTTTCTGATTGCTTCATAATGGATTTTACTGTATGTAGTTTATTATAAATAAGTAGGATCCATATTTTTTCTGGATAAAAGGAGAACGGTAAGTCAAGAGCACAACACCCTGATTTCAGTCTTCTTATGAAACATTCCAAGAGAACACCTCAGTCCCTTCTGCCTGTCCCCCCAGATGAGGACGCATTCTATCCCTCTCACTATGTGAGGGGACAGCAAAAGGAAGTCAGCCTTCCTGACGCTCCCCAGACACCACATCTGCTACTACCTTCATCTTGGACTTGGCCTCCAGCCTTTGAGTCATAGATTTTTGTTGTTTATAAATTGCCCAATTTAAGGAATTTTGTTGCAGCAGCCCAAACAGACTAAGAAAGATTGATTCTAAGGAGTAGAAAAAATGGATCAAAGGATATGCACATCTTAAATTTTGATAGATGTTATAAAGTCACATAAAATTGCATTTATTTTTTACACCCACCAGTAGTATACAAAATAGGCACCTTTTCTATCAGTCTTCCCTAAAACTGGGTGCCTGTTAATACTTTATACTTATGCCAATTTCATGAGAAAAGTTTTCTGTTTCAGAGGCATTTCTCTACTCTCTACTGAAGTTGAGCATAATACGTTTATAATCTAATTTTGTTTACTTTGGTCACTTAATTACCCAAAAGTAGTTAAAGAACACCCACAAAGTGCCAGTTAGAATACTGTTGCTTAAATGGGAATTATTTTCTCAGTGAGTTTGAATGGGTCTTAGTTTGCTTTTCTCGGGCTGTGATACGTGATACGGTATGTGATAAATACCATAACCAAAAGCAACTTGGAAAGAAAAGCACTCATTTGGCTAATTTGTCCTGAATCATTCAGAGAAGCTGCACAGAAGCTCATGTGGGGGTGAGGCAGGGACCTGAAGGAGGACTGCTTGCTGCTCACTCAGAGTCCATGCTGAGGTAAGTTCCCTGTGCAGTCCAGGCCCTCCTGTGCAGGTCGGATGGTTTGCCCACAGTGGGCAGGGCTCTCTTACACCAACTGGCAATCAAGGAACCGTCCTATGGACATACCCAGACGCCACTGTGGTCAAGTCGAACCTCCCAATTGAGATTCTTGTGGGTAATTCTGGGCCATGTCAAACTGACAGCTGAGGCTCACCAAGAAAGCAAGTTTTGACTGGGAATCTTCAATTGTGGAAATTAGTCCACTCTCTTAAATTCTTTTCTTAAGATGATGCTTTTTATTTTGTGGTGATTTTTTTTGCTCTATGCAAATTATTAAACTTTAATGACTTCTGTCATTTTTTATTTATTTGAAATCTGTACTTGGAAGGCTTTTCATAGGCTAAGATTATAAAAAATATTCTGATATTTTATTCTGGTGCTTTTACAGCCTTGCATTTTAAAAAATTGTGATTAAATCTTTAATTCATGTAGAAGTTCTATGTGGTTGATGTAAATTTCTTCTTTCCAAAATGGTTTGCTAATATTTAAATGCTTCTTATTAATTTTTCTCTTTCTAATTAGCAATAGAGATATTCTCTAACATTTTATTCTAAATTTTCTTTTAATCTATATTCTCTGGCAGCAGATTCCAAGACAGAAGTCTGAAGCATTTAAAAATGTGAATCTGAATCTCTTTCTCCAAGAAGTAGAGGTTCGGAAATGGAGCGTGAGACTTGGCAGGAGGGAAAGGCAAGACATAGCACATGTGCTTCTGGCCATCTATGTGGTGGACAGTTAATGCCCTGTGCCCCAGACCTCCTGAGAGCTTTCCTAAACACTCTAGGAACTTCACAAGTGCACTGAGAAGCTTTATCCCTGACTCCTACTCTGCATTAGTCAAGGAATAGCCCACAGACATCAACTCCCCTGAGGCTGCAGGCTAGGCATAGTAGAGTGTGAGATATGCTCACTTGCCTGTGCCACTGCACAAACGATGCAGTATCCCTCTGCACAAACGATGCAGTATCCCTCTGCAGAAAATGAGATCAAAGACACCTGCAAGTCTCACATCAATTTTTGAGTGCACCAAGGTGGTTGCCATGGAAAATTCCTAGACATGACATCCAGCATCCCTTTCACGCAATAGTAGACTAGGCCATATCTGCAACTGCCCACTAATCATGGTTCATAATCCAGGGTCCGTTATCCAGGGCCCACCAGCCAGGATCCATCATCCAAGATCAACCATCCAGATCTACCATTCAATGTCTATTACTAAGGGTCTAGAGCTTAGGTTCATCATTAATAACACTATCATGTGTGTCTGCACATATTTTATAATACATGTTTTTGTGGGCCTTTTAAGATTAAATGTTACCATGGTTTATATTTCATTTGTCATGCCGTGTGTGTGTGTGTGTGTGTGTGTGTGGGTGTGTGTGTGAGAGAGAGACAGAGACAGAGACAGAGACAGAGACAAGACAGACAGAGACAGACAGAGACAGAGAGACAGAGAGGGGTGGGAGTAGAGAGAGGGGGAATCTTCTATAAACTGAAGCTCTCTGATTTGGCAGGTCTAGCTCCTGAGATCTTCCTTATCTCTGCCTCCCTAGTGCTAGGATTACAGCATATGCCACACCACTGTGCCTGTTCTTTTGTCCTCATGCTTATGTAGCAAGCACTTTACCAGCCCACTTTAGCTTTTTTTTTTTTTTTTTTAATTTTAGACAGCATTTCTCTGTGTAGCCTTGGCTGTCCTGGACTTGCTTTGCAGACCAGGCTGGCCTCAAACTCACAGCGATCCACCTGCCTCTGTCTCTCAAGTGTTGGGATTAAAGGCGTATACCACCATGCCTGGCTTTGTATCTTATTTAATATAAAAATTAAAGGTGGATGAGGACCATGTTCCAATGTAAACCTGTATTTTGTAATTTAATCCTTAAAGAGCAGATTGTCACATCCTCTAAACCACAACCCAGTAAATGCTGTAATTCTACCTGTATGTTTATTACTCATAGTTTAATGTTTCCATACACATATCCATGCATTTCCAAAGACAGAGACAGTCATTAATTCATTTTACTAATTGTTCTTCGGAAAAGCTGTCCTACAGACGTGGTTCAAATACTTGCATGTCAGCCTCTGTTTCCCTCCTCTCTGACTTTCACATGAGGTTATCATTTGATGTGACTTCCACTGAGTGTATCAGCTTTTGTAAATGCCATGCTTATCTTTGTGGCTGCAATTTTATTTGTCCCCTTTGGGGTTGCCATGAGTTTTTGTCTTGGCCAAGGCCACTTGAGGATTTCTGGTCTTTCATGGTGACACCCATGGTAACTCAGAAGAGGAGGAATTTTAGGGTAGTGTTCATGGGAGAGACCAGCTAGCAGTAGCCATGAGGAGGTCCATGAGGAAGACAATGGCGTGTAGGAATGACAGTGTTCAACATTTGGGGGAGGAACTGCAGATTTAATTACCTTCCTTTCAGGCTAGCGCCTTCCTGGACTGGCACGCCTTGCAGAAGCTCATTTGAATCTTTTCAAGCCCCTTGCTGGTGGTCACACAAAGAGAACCCTGGAGCAGCTTTCGCACACCAGCAGGAGAGACTTTGGCTAAGCTTGCTATTAGCAGAGCGTCACATCCGCTCCTAAATCAATGCAAACAATGGGGTGCTTTCTATCTTCCCACATGAGCTTTAATAACCCAGCCCAGCCATAATGAATTCTGGGGCTGAATTAATGTAGAAGAGTAATGGTGATTAGGTAATTACCAAGTAAGGAGAGTGTTTAACCTTCCCAGTGACAAGACTCGAAGACCACCTGACATCGTGTGTGCATCCTGGAAATAATTAATAATTAAAATTATGTGATCTCTACTGTTAATCAGAAGTAAGGATCCCAGAGCAGTGCCAATCAAGCCGAGTTCTTTCCCCACTGACGTCTGCCAATGTGCTGCTGGGCTCTTTGGGCTCTGAAGGTGTCAGCCTCTTTGATTTTTATTTCAGGCTGGCTAGACTTAAGCTGTTACAAGTCTCTCAGAATATTTCAACAAGCAGGGACACATCACCCTCTAAAATTATCCACCCGGAGTGAAATGCCAGGAAATGACCTTTGGCCCCTTCCTCTTTTAATTGCAACTCAAGCCATTTTAAAGCCACAGTTGTGACAGCCCCATGCTCCACTCCCCTTCCTCCACCCTTTTCTCCTTCTGCTTCTTTCGGACCATTTATATTCAGGGGAGGTTATGTGCATGCACATGCACTGTGGTGTGTGTGTGTGTGTGTGTGTGTGTGTGTGTGTGTGTGTGTGTGTGTGTGTGTGCAATGTTTGTGTGTATGTATGTATGCACACATGAATACTGCATTGTAGCCTGATTTAAAAAAAAAAAAAGCTCACATCTCTTTTCTCTATCTTCGTTTTCTCTTCAATGGTCCCTACCACTCCAAGATGCTTAAGACCCAGAGGAAAAAAAGAAGCTTGCTTGGGAACTGATATGCTCTTCTAAGATCTTTGTTCTATACAGGAGGAAACTGGGAATCAGAGTAGAAAGCCTGGCTGAAGCCTTACTAAAGACAGCAGAGTTAGAAGGACCCTAGGACTCCTGACTCCCAGTCCTGACCTTTGATTCCAAATGTCATCCATGGACACTTACCAGAAGAAGCCCACTCTCAGCTTTCTTCTGATGCTGCCTCTCAGCCTTAAAGGTTATGCACTGAATTAAGAGGGGAAGAATGGTCATTTAACCCTTTCTGAGCTAACAGGATATCCTCAAGTAAACAAACATTTCATCCACAGGATCTGCCAACTCCAGGGCTGTCTGTGGTAGAGGCAAAGACCCATTGATCTCTGGGCATTCCTCCATTTGCCACTGCTATTCCTGATCCTGCCCACATATCTACACTTGCGTTTGTCACTCTCTGTCAAGGGTATATAGCTTTAGCCCAGCTTTTCTGCCCTGTCCTGGAGTGTTTCCCCTTTCACCACTATCCAATAAGGTATTAATACAGTAGCTGCCTCCAAGTGCATTTTTAATGAGGGCTGTGGCCATCAATTTAGTAGAATTTGATAGTGACAATACATTGACATTGGTAAGGTTAATGATCCAATGCTCTATTTCATTGAACAAGTTGAACAACACTTAGCACATTGATCCACAGTGTCCTACGATCCATCTCTGCTCTTTCTTTAATGGTGCCATGGCATTGGTACCCTTTAAGTAATTGGCACAGTAGAAATATGGACTTGGCCTTGTCATGTCAGATTAGCACAATGTTGAATTGAGAAAGACTTTTGTCATTTCTGCGTTCTTTCTTTCCTCTCATTTGATATCTTTCTGATTTAATAAAGAGGCTGGGGCTCACAGAGGCTAGGAGGAAAAAACTGGGCCTGAAATGGTACACCCTCTTTTTTTTCCTAGAGCAACTGGCCTTCAGGGTCTCAGGCAAACTTTCCAGCCTCTCATGTCTCCATGTCCTCATATGACAAAGAGGGAATTTATGAGGCCTGACGGTCCCCACCTGCCACACAAATGGTGGATCTCAGCTGTAAAAAGGTGAATCTCTGTATGAGAAGAAGGAGAGAAGAACATGCTAGAATCTCACCAATGTCCTTCTCACCAGGGCTCGTGGAGGTCCTGGAACTCTGCCCCAGAAGCCAGCTCTAGAGTGACAGGGGGAAAACGAGGTCCTCATCAGCCCAACACCCCAGTAAAGAACAAAGGTGGTACAAGATCAGCCACCAATATTTGGGGGAAAAGACCTCATTGAGGCACAGCTGTCCAACAGCATTGAGTTCAGGGTAGTCTCCCAACCTAAAGATGGTCTTGGACAGGTGAAAACTTTGAAAGAGGGCTCTGAGAAACAGGACAGTGACCTGTTGTGTGGGGCCTGCACAATGCTGGAGGATGCCTTGCGTAGCAGTAGCCTGGCGAAATCCAGCTAGATCATTTTCCATAGTGGCCAACTGAACCCAGGCAAGCCTTAAACTCACAAACTCACTGGATGAATAATTAAGTCTCTTCCTGGTCCCTGTCTTGGTCAGGACTGTGGAAGGAAGAGTGGGCTATAAGCTAGACTGGAGTGCTCCGCAGCATACCATGGGAGGGTGCAAGTGCTGAACCTGAGTATTCCACCACTTGCTGGCTGAAGAATTACAGTATAGGTTACCAAATAGCTCAGGGACTTTCCCCGCAGAAGACAGAGTGAAGCTACTTCCAGGGCCACTGTTATGTTGGTTTGAATAGCATACATGGGTGGGGCAGAGCCAGGGATGCTAAGCAATAAGCTCTGTTTAAAGTGAATGAAATGAGACAGCAGAGAGAGAGAGAGAAACACAGAGGATGTGTAACATCATCCATTGCATAGACATTCTATGTACCAGATGCTAAACTTGGAGTTGTGCGAACAAAGATTGACAAAATGGTACCATGTCCCCAAGCTACCTGGGATCGACCAGAAGAGACAGAATGTGTATTTTGATGTTAACTCTAAAATATTTAGTCTCAAATAAGGAAAGTTAACAAACTCCTGGATGGAAGTGGTGGAGTCCCTTCCTTTCCATCATCTCAGTCAGACCCTGCAGCATCCTCTAATCTGTGTGCAGATGGATGGGTGAGTTTGACACTGCCGGAAATTATGAGGAATCCGCAGTTGGCTGCAGAACTAAACCATATTCTACAGTAAATTTTGCCAATAAAGTTTATATTTGTATTTCCATCTGTTTGACAACTGTGTCTTATTTCTCAATTGATTCTGCATTCAATGGGGGAAGAAAAGGTAGTTATTTATTATTTTCCACAAAACCAAACATGATACAGGCTACTATTCAGCAGAAATATGTGCAAAGCATAAAAATAGATTGTACTGTGAAGAGCTGTGTTCTATTTGAGGTGTGTGTATGTGTGCGTGTGTGCGTGTCTGTGTCTGTGTGGTATGTGTGTATCTGTGTGTGTGTGTGTGTGTGTGTGTGTGTGTGTGTGTGTGTGTCTGTATGTGTGTGTTTGTGTGGTGTGTGTGTGCCCAGAAATGATTTACCGAAGTAGATGAGAGACAGTTAAAGGAAAGATGGTTCAGGAAAGAAAAAAAAAAAGAACACTATACATATAGACTTGAAGGTGAGGAAAAGTATGTATAAAGAGATTTCAGGAAGGGTAAACATTGAATTACTTCTCAGTAGGAAGAGATCTTTTTGCCAACATTGTACCAATGAACTCATTTCTCCCAGTATTATGTGTGGGAAAGATTAAGCTTTGTCACAGGTGGAAGCAGTCTTGGTGGGCTTTACCCTTGGGGCACCCCATGAATACTTTGTGACAGAGTGGAGCCATCCTGGGCCTGGAATTCAGGAAGCAGACCTGGGAACCCCACCTGGGCTATTGTTTTCCTAATTGACCCTCAATGGGAGAAGGAGACCACCCTTCCCACATGACTCAGGAAGGTGGGGAGGAGAGAACAACAGGTTCAGCCCTGGGGAGAGCGAGTGGGGAGCAGCGAACAGGCTGGACCAGCACGCGGGCCAGAGAGACACCTAAGGACCCATCCCATGGAACGGATACCGGAAGGTTCACTCTTTTGTCCCTTTAACTTTTTTTCCTTCTTGTGTAAGCTAGTTGGGTTGTATAATAAAGTTTAATTGTTAATAAACAGAGCCAACAATTGTATTTCCCAGACGTCTCCCTGGTTCAGCTGACCCAGCCCTGGGCACCAAGCTGACCCTGTAAACCAGGCCTGACACAGCAGCATCCTCACAGCACTCACTCACCTGCATGGCTGGGGTTTCAGCATATTCATAAGACTGGAGGTGGGGTTCCCCACACGTGGAAGGAGCAGACCTCATGACCTGTAAGATCCCCCTGGTTCTGACATGCTTCTTCCTAAGCAAATCTTCTGGGGCTTTCAAGCTTCCAGCAGGGCACCCTGCTCTTAGCCTAACCAGTTCAGATCTCTGCTGCTAACACTGGGTGCAGCTTCCCATACAGTGTCACCCTCCCTGACTCCGTCCTTATTTCCTTACAACCCACGCAGAAGGGAAAGTCCATTTTGTAAAAAGGAAGAAGGGTTGGCTGAGCCGTTCTTTAAATCAATACGTTTGTTGAAGTCCTTTTCTTTCTCTTAAGAACACCACTGCTCAGTAGCCAACACCCCATAAAAATACCAGGGGCAAGATGGTCACCCACAGTGAATGCTGTCGTGTGTGCCTGCTGACTCCTCAGAGTGGGTCTCTCAACCCATCTGTACTAACCTTCAGGCTGATGATTCTTCACTGAGGAAGCTGTGCCCTGTAGGCAGGTTATTTAGAGACATCTCTGGTCTTACTCATTAGAATCAGGCCCTGTGCTTTCATCCATCGTCTGTTGTACCCTGGGGATCAAATCACAGAGCAGTTGACTTGTGTTTCAATTTTTTAATTTAAGGTGAGTAAATTGATTATAAATATATAGAGAGAAGGGGCTAAAACATATAGTTCTCATAGATAACCATTCATTTCTTTGTTCATTTAGGTAGTAAGCGCTTTCTGCATGCCTACTGTGTTGGCTGTCTATTCAAATTCTCATCTAACTCTTGCTGCAGCCATCATAAGCCTGGCAGTGTGGGATTTCTCCTGCATCCCCTTTGCTGCTGCTTCTAAGAGCTCTTCCCTGGCAGCCTGGGGTGTCACAACCTGGGGTGGGTTTCTCCTCTCCTGCCCCCACACCTGCTGCTTTCAGTGATGAAAGCTCATCCTCCTGAAGGTCAGGTTCTAAATTCTAGTGTCAGTTCTGCCATTTCCCTGCTCTATGTTAGACACATGTGTTTCTCTCTGTTTATAAAGTGTAAATGCTGGGAACCATTATATGGCAGCCTGCAACGTGGCTATGATGAAGGAAAACTAAGAGAACGGCAGAGAAGTTGATCTGAAGCATAGGAAGTGTTGTTCGAAAGAGCAAACTCGTTGTCACAATGGCCAATGCATATTAAGCAAAAGATTCATAACAGAGAGGAGAGTTAGCACAGAACCCAGCAACAAGCAGTCTGGTGAAGGGATAAGCAGAGTAAGATGCAGATGAGGACAAGGAGGATGTGTTCTTGTGCTCCTGTGGGGCAGCCATAAGTGTCTTCGTGGGGCATGAGCCTTTAGAAGAGGCTCCATAGGGGCCCTGGGAAGGGCCGCTCAGCAAGGCCTGGTCAGGTCCCCAGGTACAGCTGCAACAAGTCCAGCTCTTTTCATGCATCCGGTGTTGACTACGCTCCAGCCACTGTACAACACAGGCTAGAGGATGACCTCCTAAACAATGCATCCAGAAAGAAATGGGGACACCTAAAATCTCCCCGCTCCCAACAGCCTAAGTGCCCCTCAGTAGAAGAATGGATAAAGAAACTGTGGTACATATACACTATGGAGTACTACTCAGCTATTAAAAACAAGGAATTCCCGAAATTTGTGGACAAATGGATTGAACTAGAAATGAGCATAATGAGTGAGCTAACCCAGAAGCAGAAAAACTCAAATGGTATATACTCACCTATATCTGGATACTAGCCCAAGGGGCATGTCTCATGAAAATCTTCACCTACCAGGAAAGTGAAATAGAGGGGAGGACATCCTATTGGGACGCTAGGTGAGAAAAATATAGGAGATAGGGAAATAGATGGATCCAGAGGGTCCTAGAAACCTACAAGAGGAACACTATGATGGGTGGATCTGAGCCCAGGGGTTCTGCTCGATCTAAGGTACCAACCAAGGACAATCCGTGCAGTCATCATCAAACCCCTACCCAGATCTAGCCAAGGGACAGAGCATTCTCCACAGTTAAGTGGAGACTGGGGACTGACTTTCACACAAACTCTGGTGTCCCAAATTTGGCCATGGCCCCTTGATAGGGAGGCCCAATGGCACTCAGAAGATGGATAGCAGACTACCAAGAAGAGACTTAACACCCTAGCATCATATTCAGGGGGAGGAGGTCCCCCTCAGTCACAGTCACAGGGAAGAGGGAATGGGGTGAAAGCGGGAGGGAGGGAGGAATGGGAGGATGCATGGGATGGGCTAGCAAATGAGATGTAATATGAATTACTTTATTTTTCAATAAAAATGTGTAAACAAAATCTCCCCGCTCTCTACACACACAGTTAAATTAGTCCTATCTATACCACTCCTGCACCCCAGTGGGCATCTCCATGTTGTTCAAGGACAAACATTCAGCAGCTCTAACAAATGCATGATATCATTTGAGAATCCTGCACCAGGGTTCTAGCTTTTCAGGTGTAATGATGGTGATAGATAAGTGTGCCGATGATGGTGATAGGTAAGTGTGCCGATGATGGTGATAGGTAAGTGTGCCGATGATGGTGATAGGTAAGTGTGCCGATGATGGTGATAGGTAAGTGTGCCGATGATGGTGATAGGTAAGTGTGCCGATGATGGTGATAGGTAAGTGTGCCGATGATGGTGATAGGTAAGTGTGCCGATGATGGTGATAGGTAAGTGTGCCGATGATGGTGATAGATAAGTGTGCCGATGATGGTGATAGGTAAGTGTGCCGATGATGGTGATAGGTAAGTGTGCCGATGATGGTGATAGGTAAGTGTGCCGATGATGGTGATAGGTAAGTGTGCCGATGATGGTGATAGATAAGTGTGCCATGGGGAAAGGCAAACTGGTAAGTGTGGGACAAGAAGCTCTGCAGAAGACACCCAGTGGCTCCCCCTTTTCCAATCCGGCTGTCACATTAGAGGACTGACTTCCCCGTGCTTTGTGGAGTGGGAAGCGTGTGGACACACAACTGTCCTGCACTCTCAGGCTAAGTCTCAGGAATGATTCGTGGCTCTGATGTTGTATAGAGACATTTTCTTTGGCAAAAAAGAAAACATTCCAACAAAAACATCATACTATCCCAGTGACTTTATGTTCCTGTAGCTCTGGCAAAAAAAAAAAAAAAAAAAAAAATCTTAGTGTCTGGAGAGCTCCACTTTCATAGAAAATTGGCCAATACAAGACATTTTGATACCTGGAAGTAGTGGATTTTTATTTAGTTGGAGGTCAAGCCCTCCTTTTCTGGCCAGCACACATTTCATTTCTACTGAGGTGAAACAGGAAAGTAAGACAGTGTTAACTGGGTCCTGGCTGCAGCCTATGGGAACCCTGAAGATTCTCCATGGTTTAAGTTTGAAAGAAACTATGTGAATATGAATAAATTAATAAAATATATTTTAAAAAAAGAAAAGAAACTATCTGGTCACTGAGGTTGTAGTGTTTAATAATTTACCACAACCTGACTTGCATTTGGTTTGCGTGGTGAAGGAAACACTTTTGGCAGCTAATTTTTTCCCTTAGTCAATAATTTGACTCCCATATTTAAATCCACCTGGAAACTTATCTTGTTTTGCACGGGGGTTTCTCAGTTCTCCACCTGGTCCTCCCAACAATCCCGAAAAGGTGGGCATTGTTATTTTCATGATTCCTCTTTTAAAATGAGGCTCTGAGTGATGAGTAAATGTTTTCACAACCAGAAGCAACAGAGGCAGACCTGGCCTACATAAAGCTGTAGTCCTCAGACTCTGGGAGCCGGGTCCTCACAGTTACCCACATTGTATCCCTTATTGATGTAGGTTTGGCAACTTTGCAGGCCTCGCCTGCCTGGCCTGGTACTGATGCTCATCCTCTGGCAGCAGCATTTGGGTTGTAAGGCTTCTTTGGGATTGCTTTATAGGGTTTTCCTTTCATACACACACACCACCCATCAAAGTGGTACCCTGGCTTCTGATATGGCTGCTTGGGACACAAAAGCCACCCAAGAGCATCAGGAAGGGCATAGCAGCAGCACAAAACCTCCAGACACGAGAGTGTGTGTGTGCTTTGCTCACCTTCCTCTTGCTGCAAATCATGTCTTGGTAGCTCTGAGTGTCTGTTTTGTGCAACAAAGTAAAACAGACCTGAAATCTCAGATACCCACCTTTGGGAAGAGCAGCAGCTTAGGTTAGCAGACAATGTCAGACATGTTGGATGCCTGGTAGCTTGAAATCCTTCTGGTCTCACAACAAGTAGACAGCCAGCACTTTGCCTTCGGTGCTTTGGAGCACTTTGTCACTCGGTGGATCTGGGGGAAGCAAAGGAAAAGAGCCTGAGTTATCCAAATGGGCCCACAAAACTCAAAAAAGGGAACGAGAATACATCTCTGTAAATCCCCATGTTTGTGTCTGTTAAGTCCTTCATCTGAGCCCCATTCCACCTCTGGATACAGTCACTGACATCTTGTGTATTAGGAGTTCCTTATAGGCTCAGGCTCTCTCCCATACCTTTTGGCTTCTTTTTCTCTTCGCAGACTTAATGTGTGCCATGCCTCAATACACTCCATATGGCAACATATTGGCAGTGTTGTTTTGAGTTCTATGCATGCTTTAATCTGTGTTGCTGGTAATAATAAAATTCACAACAAAATCAACAGTAGAGAAATGATCCTACAAACCAAGACCACGAGAGAGTCCCATGAGGTGGGGGGAGTGACATTCTGACCATAGGAGCTTTGTTAGGTGGTAACTAAGTTAAGTAGTTAGGCAGAACATGTGTGGGGCATGGTCTAGGCTCTGGGGTCAGTTCACAACACTGCAAAAGAAAAGGAGTGAAACAAGGAGAGAAAGAGAATAAAGGAAAAAAGTATAGATAACTGGTTTGAAAATAGCTTTGCCTGCAGACACGGAGAGGTTATAGCTTATACCATTCCCTGGCAAACTATTTTGGGAGGAAGAGCCACACTGAGAGCTAGCCAGTCAGCACAGTGTCTCAGACGCCTCTCCAGCCAGGTGGGAGTCTTCGCCTATAATTTCATTGTCTGGAGCCAGGGAGCAATTAGTGAAAACAAGCTGTTGCTGCAAGTCAGGAACTTTAAATGGATTATATTTGTCTTTACAGTTTTATTGAGGTATAATTGACGTATAATAAGCCATATACTTAGAGTATCTGTAGTGATAAGGCCTGACATATGTATACATCCATAAAATTATCACCACAATCAGGAGAGAAAACGTATCTGTTTCCCCAAAATTTTCCTTGTACGCCCCCACATACTTCCCACCCTTGTTGCCCAGACCACCAATGATGATTTCTGCTGCTTTAAGTTTGTTTGCACTTTCTAACATTTTTTTTCAAGAGACATGGATTCTTGCCACATGGCATTCATTTCACTGTATAGGCAAGCATCAGATGTCAACAGTGTTTACCTGTCTATTTGCTGATGGACATCTGAATTCTTGCCAATTTTGTACAATCACAAATGAAACTGCTGAATGTTTGTGGACAAGTCTTTGTCTGGACATATTTTCATTTCTGTTGACTGGACTAGCTGGGCCAGATGGTGGAGGTATGTTCAAGGAACTCCAATAAAGAGCTATGGCCATCAGCACCATCAGCTTATGGACACCAGCATGCTTATGCCTCACTCCATCTGCTCAGAGGAGCCTAGCACCTGCCTGCCCTACATCATCATGGCCTCTGTGGATCCCAGTGCTCAGACAAGCTCTATCAGCTTTGAGAAGTCCAGCCCCTACAATCCCAGCATAGCCAACTGATAATAGCTGATAATTTTCATCTCAGAAATTCCCCCACGGGGAGTGGTGAGCCTCTGCAGTTATATTCTATCCTTTCCTAAGACCCAAGATTAACCTTTTTTACTCAAGTTGTTGTTGTTGTTGTTGTTCACTATTCCTTTGGATTTGACTACTTTCCTTCTAACTTGGCCACTGTTCCAGTGTAACATTGACATGCCGTTCTTTCTTTCTCTGTCTGATGTGACCAGGGTCCCAGCTTTGCAGAGCAAGTTCAGAAGCGTCTCTTCACTCAGGCTTCTGGAATCTGTCACATAGATTTATTCAGTCACTAGCAGGGTATCTTTCCATGTGTTTGTTGCCATCTGTGTATCTTCTTTGGTGTCACTCCAGATCTTTTGCCCATTTTTAATTAGGTTATTTTTCCTTCATTTCGAGATTTACAAAAAAAAAATCAACTTCATAGTGAATTAATTTACATACATTTCTATGAGTTTTGGCAAAGTTGATCACCTTAGTAAATACCGGCACAGTTGATATAGATTTCAATCTCTCCACCTTCCTGCCTTCTTGTGACTGCTGATCTTCTGCTTGTGTATGTGCGTACATGTGTGAGTGTTGTGTGCATGAGTGTATGAGAGTGTGTGTGTATGTGCATGTGTGTATATGTGTTATTGTGTGTGTACATGTGTGCATATTTATCAGTTTTATTTGGCTAGGACTCACATACAACACAGTGCCCCCTTTTGGGGTATGTGAGTGTTTAATGTACTTACAGATTTTGTGCTTACCATAACTAAGTTTAGAACATCCATTGCTTCACATACTGTTCCCTACCACGTCACATGTTATGACAGTATATCATTCTTTACCTGCCAAGCACTAGACTGCCACAAATCACCTTCCTTTCCCTAGAGATTTATTTATTCAAGACATTTCATATAAGTACAGTCATAAAAATAAATGGTCTTTTGAGACTGGCTTCTTTCCTGTAGCCAGAATTTTCAATGATCATTTGTATTAAAGTGATTGGTAGTACTTCATTGTTCTGTGTCAAATTACATCCCATCACACTGATGTGGAACAAAAGCATCATTGCTGTCCATAGATCATTTAACGGGCAGCTGCGCGTATGAAGAGAAAGGAGGAAGGAAGTGATGGCAGAGGAAGAGACAGAAGAGCAGTGAGGTGTTTGGGGAAGGGGATAATGTGGTATGGAATCCCAGTGAGAGTTTCTCTGAAGTTTACATTTGCATTTTCTGATGGTCAGTGGTGTGAAGCATCTTTATTTCATGTTTATTGGTCATTCTTAAAAATGATTTTTGTCCATTTTTAAATTGGGGTGTTTGTCTTTCGTTATGGATTATACACAGCCATGATATCAACTGTGAGTCCTTCATCAAACATGATTTACAAACATTCCATACTATTTCAAAAGTTATCTTTATCTCTCCTTGAAGCACTGAAGTTTTCAAGATGTCGAGGCCTTACTGAAATTTAAGAGTTACATGAATATTCTAGATGCGTGTCCTTTCTCAAATGTAAATACGTGCTTCGCAAATATCTTCTCTAGATTTGGTTAGTCTTTTCATTCTCTTAGCCAGATCTTAGAGAAAAGGTTTTAATTTTCATGAAGCCCAATTTAACAACTTTTATAAAAAAAGACTGTATGTTCAGCATTTTCTTTCTACAACCTGTTTATGTTTGTTTTTTATCATATGTATGTGTACTTATGTAGGGAGTGCATATGAGTGCAGGGGCCTGCCAAGTCCAGAGCATGGCATTACATCTCCTGGAGTTACAAACATGTGCGAGCATTTCTCACTGTGCTGGCAATCAGACTTGGTCCTGTGCAAGAGCAGTGCCCACTCACAACTGATGAGTCATCTCTCCAGCCTCAGGAACTTCTGCCTTTGCAAGATCACAAATACTTTATTCTATAGTTTCCTCAAGAATTTTGTACATTCTCACATATGATTAACTTGAGTTAAACTTTCAGTATCATTCAGAGCAGAGCTAGAGTTGTGTTTGCTTGTTTTGCTAAGCACGGTTTACTGAACAGAGGTTGTTTCCCCCCACTGACTAACCACATTGTCCTAAAATAGACGGTGTCAGCCCTGAAACTATTACAAAATCTGTTTGGGCTTTTTAAATTCTTTACATTTTGCGTGAATTTTAATATCAGCTCACCAATGTACAAGAAAGCATTCTAGAATTTTGATTATAGAGCAATTAAATAGTTGATGTTAACCCATATAAGTCTTGGTTATCAGAATGCACAGTGTTAGATTCTTTTGTCAGATTTGTTCATGTTCCGTGCTTTTACAAATGACAGTGGCTTAATTTTAACTTTTCACTTAGCCATTGCTAGCATATTAAATACAATTATTCTTCAGCTTTCAGTTGAGTACTTCTACGGGATTATGAATGTATATGCGAGAGCATCTCTGACTTTTGTGCCTTCTCTTGGGACTCTCATCTTCCTGTTGGCTCGGCTTGTCCGACTTTGATATGGTGGTTATTATTTATCTTATTATATTTTATTTTGTTATGTTTTGTTGTTATCTGTTAGGAACCTGTTCTTTCCTAATGAGAGCTAGGAAGGGATGTGGATCCAGTTGGGAGATGAAGTGAGAGAGAACTGGGGGAGTAGAAGGAAGGGAAACTGTACTCAGATTATGTTGTATGAGAAAAGAATCTGTGTTTAATAAAAGGGATTAAAAAAGAAGACTGTTGGTTGACAACAAATCCTTCTCAATGTAGAGATTTCAGCTACAGCATCCCCTGTACTCCTACGGCAGCATCCTATAAATTCTAATGTGTTTATTTTTATTTTATTAAAAACACCTTTGATATTTGACTGGACTTAGTATACTATTTAGAAGTAGGTTTCTCAGTTTCTAAGTGTTTGGAGATGTTTCCAGGTGACTTTACATTATTGATTCAGATTCAATCCATGCATGATCAAAGAATGTGTTTTCTAGGACACAAATCATTTTAAAGAACCCAGGACATTTCTCTCTCAGCAGTCTTCAATAGCAAGCTCCTCAACCATAAGGCTGCCATTCGAGGACTGTTTTAGTCTCACCGAGAAACCCAGTGACACCCCATGGATAGCAGGAGGAAGCCTCATCTTGCTGCTTTTGGGTGGAATTGTTATACAGCACTGCTCAAGCTTGCCAGATGCTTGAGGATGTTCTGCTTAGAACCTACAGCTTCCTAATCGCCATCACGTTTAGAAAAGAAATGAACTCATTATACTGAAAACTTTTTTCCTGACTCCCTTCTACCGCTCCCTCAGGCTCTCCAACTGTGCCTACAAGCACTTATAGGCTTTTCCCAAGTCTTCCACCTGAGTATGACTTAAACTTGTCAGTATGTCTCAGTTTTTCTCCATCTTTCCTTCTGCTGGGTCCACTCACCTATTAATCCTCCCACTTGTCACGTCAGATATTCTTTGATTGGTTTTTAAATCAAGACATTATTATTTCCTAATATGGCTTATGGGATTGTAGTTTGAACCCAGGATAGAGGCAAGAGTCTATTCCTAAAACATAAGTACTATTAATAAAGGGATGATGGGTAGAAGAGACAATGAAGTCAGGAGGAAGAATTAGGCGCCGAGTCCTTAAGCAACAGTCAGAAGGAGAATGACTCATTACTGTTCTTACAGTGTGCTGGCCAGTGTCTCAGAACCTTGGGAGATCTGGGCGAGTAAAGCTGAATACACCTGAACAGATGTGAGAAGGCAAAACTGAAGGGTTTTAAGGGCTTCCTTGCCTCAGATGCCTTGCCTTGGTTACATTGCAGATCCCAGGAAGAGAGTCATATTGGTTAAAAAGGTTGAGAGAATGGAGTCATGACCTTAAGAAGACTTAGTCCATGAAGATGTGGTGAGTTTACACCCACAGAACTGCCCATGAGTTGCAGCTTCTCCATCCATCTCACCCCAACTTTTCTGTGGCTGCGTGGCTGCCCTTTCTTTACTCCCTCTCTTGCTGTCCCAGTTAGGTGGATTGTTGGAGCTGTGCAGCTAAGAAGCCCGAGTCACCATCATTTGGTGGCTATTAAAGCATGAAGGTGTCTGTGGAAGAATCAGATGTCAGCTTCACTCACAAATATGAGAAAGGACACACAGGTGAGTTCCCAGGTTCTCCTTCTTCCAGGACCCATGCATAAGAGGTTATCCCTAGGAGTCATCGGTAAGGGTAAGCCATAGCATATATGTCCTGAGTCCTTATAATGGGAGTCCTGGGTGGCCTCACAGGCTTTGGAATGTTTGGCTGAGGCTAGGGCCACTTCTCAGGGTCACTTCACAGCTTGGTCACCATCATCCTTGAGGTCTTAGGTCAAATGTGTTTCTCTATGAGACACCACATGGGCTAATGGATGACCCCCCCCCTTATCCTGTGTGTCTGATCTGACAGTGACAAACATGAACTCCAAAGCCAAGTGTCCTCACTTAAATTGATTAGCTCACAAACTGGCTCTGTAAAATCAGGAAATGCTTTTGTTTGTTTGCACATCCTGCCAATGGCGTGGTTAGAATGAAAGCTTTCTCTAGGATTGTGAAGATTAACTAGCTGATGGAATTGTCTTTTTCAGAATCATGTGTGGTCAGTCTCCAGCAATTTCACAAGGATCAACCTGAAATAGATGTACTGCCTCAGAAGAAGGCATGAGGTGACAGTGGGATCACTCTGATTATTGATCAGTATTGTCTATGGACCTAGACAATAGAGTGTTAGAGTGTGGTACCCTACACAGGCATGTCACCTGCTCTGTCACTCTCTCAAGAGCTCCTGGTACTCCTCTGGGAATGACTATGACTCAAACGATATTTTTGTAGGAAAATAGATGAGGCAAGTGTCCCTACCCTTGCAATGAAGGATGGCCACAACCACCCCACACCCAATTGCCCAGCAGCCGCCTTATCTACTGGTGAGTTTTTGTGTGGATTAAGGTGAGATGGGTCTTCCAGTTCTGAATGAAAGCTTTGCAACTTTTTTTTCTCTTGCTCACAGCCCTCTCCAGCTCGAAACAGTACATTTGGTGGGCCGCCTCTGACTGTTAGCACAGTCATAGGCAACTGGGCTAAAGACAACAATCTCTGCTTTTCCAAAGGAAGTGGGATTGCAAAATGAAGAAAATGAATATGCCCTTGTGTCTGTTTGTTTGGTGGTGGGGATTTGTGTTTCATTCCTTAATGATAGGCCTGAGCTGGGCTTTGGAGTCGCATTACTCTCTGTGGGGATTGCATGGGAGCCAATCTGGTGAGACTCACCCAAGGCAGGAAGGTTTTTTTGTCAAAATGTGGCTCAGGATCCATGTACTTCTTCTTCTTCTGACTTCAAAATGACCTTGTTTTAGGGTTCTGAGGAGAGAGCTCAGTCAGTCAAGTGTTTCCATGCAATCATAAGAACCCGGTTTTCAATCCCTAAGGCCGAGATAAAAAGCCTGGTGTGGCATTATACATTGTATTCCCTGCATTGGGGAAGCAGAAATAGATGGATTATTTGTGTGCCAGCCAGTCTAGCCTATGTTGTGAGACTCAGGTCCCAGTGAGAGATCTTGTCTCAAAAAACAAAATGAACATCTCCTTTAGGAACAATATAAAAAATATCCAAAGTTTTTCTCCGGTCTCAATACAAGGTTGTGCAAACACACACACACACACACACACACACACACACACACACACACACACACAACACACACACACAGGCGTAGGCACACACTTGCATACATGCACACACACTCACAACACATCATTTCAGTCTTCTCTGTGTCCGCAGATAGTTAGGCATGTTAGTAAAATGATTCCCTTCATTACTTAAAGTCCTGCCAAGGCACTGCCAATAACTGGCTCTGGTTCTGACACAGCACTGAACTTCTCCTCTAAGGCCAAGGGAGGGGAGGAGGTGGGCACTGGAGAGTGCTTTCCTAGGTTTTAAGACTACAGGTTAAAACATAGAAAACCATTTGAAGGATCTTCTGCAGAATCTTCCTGGAGGCCAGCTGTGCATGGGGCCAGTTTATTCATGTAGGCTCAGTGGTGTCTTATCCTAGCGTCTGTGCTGATTTTTGTTGGCCTCAGAAGCCTCAGCTAATTCTATGGCCCACAAAACAGTTATAGAAGATAGGCAGTCCCACTCAAACTAAGGCACCAGCCAAGGACAATACAGGCCGTAAATTTTAAACCCCTACCCAGATCTAGCCAATGGACAGGACATTCTCCACAGTAGAGTGGAGAGTGGGATATGACTTTCTCATGTACTCTGGTGCCTCACCTTTGACCATGTCTCCTGGAGGGGGAGACCTGGTGGCACTCAGAAGAAGGACAGCAGGTTACCAAGAAGAGACTTGATACCCTCTGAACATATACAGGGGGAGGTAATCCCCCTCAGGAACAGTCATAGGGGAGGGGAATAAGGGGAAAATGGGACGGAGGGAAGAATGGGAGGATACAAGGGATGGGATAACCATTGAGATGTAACAAGAATTAATTAATAAAGGAGAAAAAATTATCTATGTCTCTTTTGTTCCAAGCTTGATACCCACATACTAGTTTCTAAGAACTGTTTATGTTAAATACACAGACATTTGTGGCTGTCTGTTATATTATGTTATTACATCTAACAACCATTTTATTAGTAGGATCCAGAGCAGAAAGAGTACAGGAAGTAGTCCTCAAATGCTGTAGCCATTCTATTTATGACAGTCTTCGTCCAGAACGCTCTGCACTCCCTGCCCTCCAGCCTTCAACACGGTCATCCCAGGCAGCTTCTATAATATGGATTGCCTCCTCATGACAGGTGTCCAGTGTGGGGAACTTTGCCTTTCAGAGAGATGAAAGGATTTTCATGGGGTAAGGAGGCTGCTACTGGCCTTCAAAAGGAACAAACAGGCCTCTGTCTTAGACTAAAGTGGGCCAACGTGGTTCCAACCTCCCCAGCAGAACTCCTGTGAGTTCTTGTTGGCTTTTAAGTCAGCGCTGGCCATGGAAAGCCTCTGTTTTGTGCTTTCCCCTTTCTTCTAGCAGTGCATAACATCGGCTGTGCTCCAGCCTTCTTTAACAGGCTACTGGTTGCTCTTCTCCTGGCATTCTGACACATGGTCCTTCCCCAGGCTCACGCTTCATCCTAGATTGCCTGGGACAGCCTCCAAATACACATGTTGCCCCAGTGTAATTATTAACAGCCTCCCTTTCATTCTCGTAGTGTCCCAGTATAGATGATAAATTATATGGTCATCCACCCATCTCTGGGTTTCCTAGTTCTGTCTCTGAGCTGACAGCTGACTGGCTTGTCACACCTACCTTATAATGTGCTGAGATAGGGTAATTCCCACACTGACCTACTTCTGCCTGTTCCACAGCTTCAGAGTCAGTAAATGTGTTAGGATGGAATTCTAGGCACCCACCTGTGTTCCACAGACAACCCCATCACCACACACACACACACACACACACACACACACACACACACACACACAGTGAAAACAGTAGCGTCCTTGTTTTTCATGTTTTTTAACAGAGTTCTCCTTGTGGTACAAGGGTGGGAAGAAATATTCTGGCAGTTTTGTAATGATATGTGTCAAACAGTGACATAGAAAAGAATTATAAAAGACCAAAAAGATGGGGCCAGATAGTGACCAGATCCCTTTTCTTCAATGCAATGAAATCCATTTTTCTTTCAAGCCCCACACCATCAAGGGAGGGACTCTTTTGCACAGACATTGGTACAAACAATGCACACAGGCATCCCCAGGAGAGGCTCATTACCCAGCCAGCCACCAAAGCATCCTCTCCCTAGTCAGACCCCATGAGCTGCTCACCTCGTGGCAAAAGAGAGCATCTGCCTGTGAGCCGTGTTTCATCAGTGTGGCTTTCCATTCTGTCTCCTCTAAGCCTACAGAAGCCTGGATGTATTTGATCTCTTATGCACTTTATACTGGAAATGTCTATTTAAAACTGCTTCATTATGCCTCCAGACAGGCCCCAAATGGCACCCTGGGGTTAGAAGCTAAAACAGGATGGGTATCCATTTCAACTCTCTAAACATTTCTGGAAATTTGACTCTTTCAAAAGGACACCTTGAGTCTCAAGTGAGGTCAAGTAGAAGTGATGTTTTTCCTCTTAACATTCACATCCAACCAACATTTCTATCCAACTATTCGAATCAGTACACATAAATATGGATGTAATTCTGTCCCCTGTTCTTCCAACCAGGAAAAGAACTTGTGCCCAGCTCCAGGCTCTTCCCTGACAGCCAGGTCTTCTTCCCAGAATGAATAACAATCAGATGGTTGTGTGCTAAGGCACCACTGCTCATCCGTTAGGTCACCAGGATGAGACCCAGTGCAAGTGGAGCTTGAAGCTGATCAGTCAGTGGCCTCACTCCAGCATACTGCTCAATACTGGCATCTCCACATGATCCCAGCATGAAAACCTTAGGAAGCAAGGACACACTTCCACACACACTCAAGGCTCTAGATTAAACCGTGAACTTTAAGGTGAACTAAGAAGAAAGATACTATCATTAATATTATTGTAAATGTTTTAGAAACAATGGCATCAGGTGAAGCAAGAATAAGTGATGGGAAATGTACTCATTCCATAGAGCAGCGAATGCCCTGGGTGCTGATGCTAAATGTGGTCTTACAACGTTCACCCCCTCACTAGTCTTCATAGCTTTTCACTTTTGTGTTGGACATATTTTCACAGTATTGCTTTCTGAATCCAATCCAGTAACAGAGAGGTTCTGTGACGCCATGGGATAAGGAGTAGGCCCAACAATTAACCAGATGATGGTGGGTGTATAGATAATATACCACCTAGCTTGTTCTGTTTCTCTGTTCATAAAGTGAAGGGTTGATGGAATAATGCCTTTGATACTGAAAGTGCTTGACTATTTGTAGACACACTATATATTCAAGTGTCTTTGTAGAATAAATGATATATTGATTTCACTTAGACCTGAAGATGCACTACCACACCACTAGGGTCTACTCACTAAGACAGAAAAGTGAGTGAATCGTCTAGGACTCATCCTAGAGACTATACCTCTCTACATCTGCACAGTTATGAAGACCGTATAACTGCTTCTGGCCAATAGACTATGAATGCAAAGAATTTGCTTCTCTTTGGAGTCAAAGAAAGTCACTCCAGTGGGAGATCTCTGTGCACACTCCTTGTCAGATGGGTGAGATTTGTGCTAGCTAGTGCAGTCATTAAAATGCATTCCATCATCCTGGACTGCCAGGTAGCCATGTGCACAGAGCTCTCAACAGCTTCTATGAGAAAGACAGCTTTTGTTCGGGGAGGTTCAGGGTTGTTAACTTCTGCAACACATACTAACTTATTTTGACTCAGATTTCAACTCACCCATTCATCCCACTTTGAAACTCTTTGGCTGTTGCCAGTTGATTCTTTCAAGAACTCACATCTATGAGTAAAGTAAAAAGAGAAAGAGAAGACAGATCAGTTAGATTTTTTTTTTTTTTTTTGCTTTGGATATGTTTAGTTGAGCAGCATTGTAGAGTGAAATTGAAGCTATCATCTCAATGTAAGTTGATGATTCCAATAGCAACTGGAAACTCATTTTTCATACCAAGATCAACAGAAGAAAAAATATAAGAGGAAGAGAACAACTATGGTTTTTGGGGTTTTTTTTTCCCATTATTACAGTATGTTCATCTTGGGTCCTGTCATCCAGTGTCATGTACATTTGACCTCTTTCTTAGTGGAGAACTGAGTGGCCCTAATTCATCTGTCTTTTGCTTCCCTGCACTTCCATTATGATGTGGAATTCTAATGCCAGGGACCCCATCAGCACCTCTGCTCAGTGGCTCGAAGTGGGTTGAATTGTAGCCGGCGGCAGGGGGTGATAAATGTAGCGTGAGCTGCCTTTCCCCCAGAAAACTGCAAATTGCTTGAGCAGTACAACCCACAAAAGGTTCCTGTGGAGTGAATTTATCTTGCATTGTCAAATGAAGAGGGAAAGAGAAGAGACTAGGCATTCTATTTTTTGCAGAGTCACATCCAATCTTGTTCAATGTGCAGTTCACACATCTTTGAGAGAGGGCTCCAATGGAGAAGAAGACTGGCCCAGGAATGTAGGACAGATAAATTGATATTTTCTTTTCTTTTTTCTTTCTTTTTTTTTTAATCTGTTAGAATTTACAACCATGTAAGCATTTCAAGTTCAGGCCACTCATTCCAGAATTATAATAATAATGTGCTCTGTTAGATACATGCTATGTATGTTATATCAGCTGGCAATTTAGCATAAAAAAGACTGTGCCTGAGACAGGAAGACACACGTATAATCAAAGAGAAAGAACCATGTTCCATGACATCACTTCCCCAAGAAAGAAAAAGAAAGCTATGTTCCTATCCATGGGTCAGGCTCTTGTAGGCTCTTACTTCTAAGTTAGCTTGCCTAATGTGTTTACTCCCTTTAAATAAAGTTGCATCAGTGTCATAGGTCAAGCAACTGCTGTTATGGAACCATTCCAAGTGTTGAGAAATAAAAATAACCTAGGCATATGACTACTTTCAGTACAACAAGCTATAGAATGAGAATGTTGGGACAAGTCTTTCAAGGACATAAACCTTGTCATCTCCTGAGGAAAATGATAACATCAGCTTATTTCAAGAAATAAAGAGATAGGGGCAGTACCACAAGCCCTGTGCTACGCTCTGTCCCCTGAGTTCTACTGTTTAGCCCACAGCCACCTTCCCCAGGCCTGCTACAGCAGAAACATCCAGGCTTGACCTGCCTTCCCAAGGTCTTCTGGACCAAGAACCTCAGGGACAAGCAGATAGCTAAAGGTCAGTGTAAGAACACAATCTACAGGAGCTAGGATAATATAGCACCTTCAGAACCCAGTTATCCTACTACAGCAAGCCATGGACATATTAACACATCTAAAGCTTAAGAAAATGAACTTAAATCCATTCTTATAGAAATGATAGAGGCCTTTAAAGAGGAAATGAACAAATCCCATAAAGAAATATGGGAAGATACAATTAAACAAGTAAAAAAAATGAATAAAACTGTTCAAGACCTGAAAATGGAAATCAAAACAATAAAGAACACACAAACTTAGGGAGTCCCGGAGATGAAAAGCCTAGGGGAGAGAAAAGGAACAACAGAAGCAGACAGCACCAGCAGAATATAAGAGATGAAAAAGAGAGTCTCAACCTTAGAGGACACAATTGAAGAAATTGATAGCATGGCTCAAAGGAAATGTTAAATCTAAAAAATTCATGCCACAAAACCTGCAGGAAATCTGGGATAATATGAAAAGACCTAACCTAGGAATAATAAGACTAGAACAAGGTGAAGAGTTCTGGCTCCAAGGCCCAGAAAATATTTTCAACAAAATCATAGAAGAAAATTTCTCCAACCTAAAGAGATGTCTATAAATATACAAGAAGGTTACAGAATACCAATTAAATTAGATCAGAACAGAAAATCCTCCCACCACATAATAATCAAAACACTGAATGTACATAACAAAGAAAGAACATTAAAAGCTTCAAGAGAAACAGGACACTAACACACAAAGCAAACCTGTTAGAACTACACCTGACTTTTCAACAAAGATGCTAAAGCTAGACAGACCTGGGCAAATGTTGTGTAGTCTCTGAGAGACTGCAGATGCCAGCCCAGAAGATTCCACCCATAGATGGAGAAAACAAGATATTCTAAGATAAAACTAAATATAAACAACATCTATCCATAAATACAGCCCTACAGAAAATACTCAAAGGAAAACTATACTCAAAGGAGGTTAATGATACCCAAGAAAACACAGGAAACAAATAACTCCCTCCACACCAACAAAAGCCAAAGAAGGGACACACACACACACACACACCACCACCACCACCACCACCACCACCACCACACACACACACACAAAAAAAAAAAACCTAACATCAAAATAATAGGAATTACCAATCACTAGTCATTAATATCTCTCAACACCAATTAACTCAATTCTTCAATAGAATGACACAGGCTAACATAATAGAGTGGATGTGAAAACAGGATCCATCATTATGTTGCATATAAGAAACACACCTCAGGAACAAAGATAGACATTACCTCAGAGTAAAGGACTACCAAAAAAAAAAAAAAAAAAAAAAAAGGTTTTCCAAGAAAATGCACCTAAGAAGCAAGCTGGAGTAGCAATTCTGATATCTAGTAAAACAGTCTTTCAAGCAAAATTAATCAAAAGAGATGAAGGACACTTCATACTCACTAAAGGAAAAATCCAGCAAGACAATGTCTCAATTCTGAACACCTATGCCCCAGACACAAGGGCATCCACATTCATAAAAGAAATACTTCTAAAGCTTAAGTCATACATCGAACTCCACATATTAAAAGTGGGAAAATTCATGCACTCTCATCGATATACAGGTAATGAGACAGAAAATAAATATAGACATAATCTAAGTAATAGACCTAGGAAGCAATTTAACCTAACTTATATCTACAGAAAATGTTATGTAATCACAAAAGAATATCTCTTCTTCTCGGCACCTTATGGCTCTTCTCCCAAACTGACCATATCCTCAGTCACAAAGGAAGCCTCAACAGTTCCTCAGTGAGTATTGAAATAACACCTTGTATTGTATCAGACCGCTATGGATTAAAATTGGACTTTAAAAACAACAGAAACAGAAACAGAAAGCCTCATAGAAACTGAACAACTTTCTACTCAATAACCAGTGGGTGAGGGAAGAAATAAAGAAATTAAAGAATTTTGAGAATTCAATGAAAATGAAGGCACAACATACCCAATCTTATGAAGACACAATGAAAGCAACGCTAAGAGGAGGGTTCATAGCACTAAATGCCAATCTCTAACACTATTAATAATATTGTGATATGCTTGCAGAGAGGAGCCTAGCATAACTGTCCTTTCAGAATCTCTACCCAGCAGTGGGTCGGAATAGATGCTGAGACTCACAGCCAAACATTAGGTGGAGCTCAGGGAGTCTTGTGAAAGAGTTGGGGGAAAGATAGAGGGACCCAGAGGGGACAATAACTCCACAAGAAGACCAACAGAGTTAACTAACCTAGGCCCATGGGGGCTCACAGAGACCTGAAGCAGCAAGCAAAGAGCCTGCATGGACTGGACCTAGGCCCCACACACATATGTAGCCAATGGGAAGCTTGGTCTTCAAGAGGGTCCCCTAGCAATTGGGAAGGGAGAAGTCTCTGACATGGAGTCTATTGCTTGCTTTTGCATCACCTTCCCCTAGCTGTGCTGCCTTGTCTGGCCTCAGTAGGAGAGGATGCTCTTAGTCCTAGTGCATCCTGATGTGCTGAGGTGGGTTGTTGTGGGGTTCCTCTATTTTTAGGAGAAGGGGAGGGAAAGAGGGAAGAGGGTAGGAGAGAGGGACCTGGAGGGAAGGGGCTGTGATTGGGATGTAAGGTGAATAAATGAGAGAAAAAAAAGAAACAAAGAGAGAGACCACACAAAACTCCCTATGATACTCTGGCCAGGGGTCCAAAGAAACTCAAGACTCTTTCTTCTCTGTGTTTTTTTTTCATTTTTAATTTGTTATAATTTATTCAGATTGCATCCCGATTGTTATCCCCTTGCTTGTATCTTCCCATTCCCACCCTCCTCCCTGTCCAGCCCTATTCCTCTCCCCTAGACCTCTGACAGAAGAGGACTTCTTTCCCCACCATGTGACTACAGCCTAACAGGTCTCACCCCTCACCTGGATAGCCTGCTTCCCCTTCCTCTGTGTGCTTTAGATGCGTCTTAGACATTATCCAGTTTTACCTGTTATATTTGTCTGATCTAAAAGACAAACCTCTACCCTTTCCCATGTTTTTGAGAACCACTTATCCTCTAACAGCTTCTCTAAAAAACTTCAGCCCATGGAGCTACCCATTTTTATAAACACCGACTACCTAGACTTCAAACCACCCTCTCTATTCTCATGGAAGACAATTGTTAGCTCCTGGCATCCTCACACACCTGAAACCTACGCTATCTCAGCTATGGCACCCGTTACAACAGTGATGATTTGTAGCTTGGCTTCAGGAATCCTGCACAATTGAGCTCAATTACAACTCCTTCAGCTGGAAAGTTGATGGCTCCTCTCCACATTTGAAATTCTTCATTGTGGAGTGGAAACGATTATCGTGAGACGCACTCCATGGGTCACCGGGAAGGTGGAGTGAAGTGATGCATACAAACAGTCTAATGCACTGTTCCTATGTGTGTTACCCACTGAGTGTTGGCTGTGCCTGTCGCTCTGGGTTATATTTTATGGACACACCTGTTGTTGCTTTGCTGCTAACCACTACAGTCCTTTCAACTAGAGCTTTCAGTCGCTCCTCTACAGGACTTGCTGTGGAAAGTTACTGCAGATATTTTGCGTTACCACAATTGAAGAGTATTGGTTAGAAGAATGCCTCTGGTGGAACGGGAATGAATTTTGTTGTACCCAGAGATCATTTAGACAGAAGTCAAGCCTGTGATAGAACTTCTGAGATGTTTCTTATCAGGACAGGACTCCTTGGTCAAGTTGTTGCACTGGTAAATTATAAGAGCCACACTGTGTGGGGGTATGAAGAAGAATGGTTCTCGTGGGCTCAGATATTTGGATTCTTGGTCACCAGGGAGTGGCACTATTTGAAAGGATGAGGAAGTGTGGCTTTGTTGGAGGAAGTGTGTCACTAGGGGTGGACCTTGAGGTTTCAAAAGCCCATGCCAAACCCTAAAGTCTTTTTCAAACAGCAGATCAGTGCATAGCTCTCAGATACTCCTTCAGCACCATGTCTGCCTCTGTGCTACCATGCTTCTTGCCAGGATGATAATAGACTAAACCTCTGAAACTGTACGTAAGCCTTCAATTAAATGCTTTATTGTATAAGCATTGCCTTGGTCATGGTGTCTCTTCAAAACAGAACACTAAACAAGACAGTCAACTATCATGAGTATTAAACACAGATTAAGATCTGAGAGGTCTCACCAGCCACCAAGCTGCTTGATGGACAATACTTCTGGAAAAGGCTAAGGCAGAACCTACCAGACCTGTGTTTCCCCTCACTGCTGACATGAAAGTGGAAAACCCACCCTCCAGTTCCTATTACCTATATCTGATTGCATACATGCTCTAACCAGTAGACAGAGGTCTCTTTTCCTGGCTATTAAAGCACAGGAGGAAAACTCCTTTTTTCAAGATAGAATTTCTCTGTGTAGCCTTGGTTGTCCCGGAGCTCACTTTGTAGATCAGGCTGGCCTTGGATTCACAGAGATCCACTTGCCTCTGCTTCCCCGGGTTCTGGGACTAAAGGAGTGTGTTACCACTCCTGGCTAAGAAAACTCTTTTTTTGAGGCTAGAAAACAGGAAGATTTCATACAATTCTTCCTTTTAGCTTGTAGTCAGAGCTATTCTGTGACGATCTCTGAATCCTGGAGCAATGTGGTGTTGCCCACGCAGACAGGGCCGTAGTGTCCATACCTTCCACGCGGCAGCATGCCTGCTCTGAGTGCCAGTTGCTCTGGTGGTGTCAGCATCACTCTAAATGTAGCAGATCTTTTCTCCTCTGACTTTCCAAACCACAGCCCCCAACTCCCAGCCTAACCAACACCATCCTATCACCAGTGTTTCCATCATCCAACCTCTAGTCTCAAAGAAGCTTGTTCCTTGTACCAGGTAGTCATTTTTTATTTTAAAATTTCCCAAACAGTAAACATTAACTATAAAAACTATAATGAATGTGAAGGAATGCTAAAAATAAGAATGTGACATGCCCACCCTTAGGCATGTCACAAACCACAGACTATAACCTATTTGTAATTTTCAAAAGCAGTGTTCAACTGCCTTTCTAATGAAGAGAGTTAAAAACTAAAATATAATAGTCCATTGGATTAAATTTGAGACTATTTAATTATTTTAATTCACTGATCTCAAGCTCTATAAAATGCTTTACTAAATTAAATTCATCTGCTTTTTCAACCATGCATCATGCCTTCTCTACCCATGAGAAAGTCCCACTTGTCAGTTTGTAGGTAGAATAGCCCATTTATAATGGCTCTGCCTTGGTTTTTATTTTGCTTTGGTTTTTTGGGTGGTGTTGTTTGTTTCTCATGCAAGCCTTTTTCTAGTCATTAGGACAGAATTAAAAGATTAGCAATCCTATCTCTACACTTTGTCCTTTGGAAACAACTGATGGCAAGGGTAGTAGTCTTGACCCCAAAGTATGGATTCAGAGAAACTGAGACTCACCAGACAGGAAAAAAATGCATACCCTTAATTGTGCTGAACACCAGCCATGAAAGAGTAAAACATATTATTCAAATAAAATAGGTAAGTCAGAAGAAGAAAAACAGATAGTTGGATAGTTAGTATGCCCATAACAATCGAAAAGTTTAAATTAAAACACGATGCTAGCTTTTATCCATGATACTATAAGCATATGAAAATAAAATTATAGTGTTGCTAGCACCTACTACGTGCAGGTTAGCAAAATATATTTTAACTCATTTAAGCCTTACAAGCCTTAGTGAGAAGAAGTGAGGCTTTGCCATTCGCAAATAAAGAAACTGGAGGAAGGGTTGCTAAGCATCTTAGCCCAAGTTACAGAGTTCAGATTCAGTCCCATGGACCCATAAGGATGTAGGGAGAGGCATACCTGTGGACAACCAAACAAAGACCACTCTGGTAGAGCCAGTGTAACGTATCTGGTTGTGTATCCAAGGGACTGTCCGGCATACTTACAAGCAGACACACAGGTGTTTACTGTGCTCTGCCCACTGTGTTTGCTGGTTAGGAAGCGAGTACTGGTCAGCAATATATGTTTCAAATTATAGGTTTAAGTAAGCAAAAAATAAAAAGCAGTAAGATTCAGCCCAAAACTACTCTATAAGTTTGTAATACATACCAAGAACCCATGGTTTTAAAGGTTATTCCTGTGAATGAGCAAATGAAATGCACACAAGAAAGTTGAGTCATTACATAGGCATTGACCTCCAAGAAAATTCTCCGCTCTGAACTCCAGAACTGTATGCTGATTCATACAGCCTTAATTACAGGTGCAATTAAGATAACAAACAACTTGACCTTATAATAGAGAAGACTAACCTGTATTTATTGGAGTAAATTTACGACCCTATCTTAATCATTGTACTATTGCACTGAAGAGATATCATGACCAAGGCAACACATAAAATAATAGTGGTGATGATGATGATGATGATGATGATGATGATGATAGCATTTATTTGGAGTCTTGATTACAGTTTCAGAGGTTTAGTGCATTACCATCATGGCAAGAGCATGGCAGCATGCAGGTAGGCGTCATACTGATGAAGTAGTTGAAAGTTCTACATCCAGATATGCAGGCAGCAGAAAAAGAAGCCACTGAACCTGGCTTTGGTTTTTGAAACCTCACATCCCCCCATCATGCATTTCTTCCAACAAGACCACACCCCCTAATCCTTCCTGATGACTGAGCATTCCAATATATAAACCTATCAGCTGCGTTCTTATTCAAGCCACCACAGAAGCCCTTGACAGCAGAGAGGAAGCAAAGGACAAGCCAGGAGCCTCTGATTAGACACTTTAAGCACATGGTGAAGCCAGGATGCCACTGTTGGCTTTGGAGGCAGATTGGGAATACAGATGAACTCCCAGGCCCTCCATAAGGAACCAATGTTAGCTCACACCTTACCTTCAGTTTGGGAGGATCTCCTTGGGTGACAGAAACAAGCCTGCTGGACTTCTGAATTGCAGAACTCTACGAGATGGTCTGGATTTGTTTTTTGTGATTTGTTAAAGTGACCGCAGAAAACCAATACAGTTACAAAAACACACACACACACACACACACACACACACACACACACAAAATTCAGGAAGGAAAGAGTATGAAAGCAAATATGAGAACAGAGCTGTAAAAAGTAGCAGAATTTAACAAGACATGCCTTTTGCAAGGGCTAAGTTCATTTAATTCATGAACTAAAGCCTCTGACTAACCCAACTCATGCATATGAAGTTAACCATGTTCAGAAAAGAAAATCTGTTGACTATGTATCTAGAAACTGAGCATGATGCTCTGGTCCAGGTGTGGTACAACTCTGTGAAAGCATGAACACTGATCCATCTACACAGGCCAGCACTGTGGGCTAAGACTGACACCTCACTTCTGCTGGAAGCTGTCTTTCCCAAAGGGTTGCTTTTCCCAGTAAGGGCATCCCACACTGGCCTATGTCTGCTTCCTTCTATAGGTTCAACCCCTGCACGATTTCACAACAACCTAGACTTTCATTCCTCTTTCTAGCTTTATTCCCAGCTGTGGGCAACCTCAGAAGAGTGCTCTTCAGCTCTCTAAATAAGTAGCACATGTCTGCTCACTGTGGATTAGAGCGGAGCTTGAGGGAGGTGGGATTCGATTCTCTTTCTATCAAAGACTATAAAACATAATCTACCAGAAATCTTATTCCAGAGCCAGATCTCAATGTCTGTCAGTGAGAGAAGGGCCTAACGCATCCACTGAGCAATTGTCCTGCACAGTGTGTGTGTGTGTGTGTGTGTGTGTGTGTGTGTGTGCGCGCGCGTGCGCGCGCACGCGCGCACGTGTACATGCATGTAATCACTAGTATGACTATACAGAAGCCTCAGTGAAAGGCAAAAACTGCTTGAGTTTTCAGCATTACCACCATGTCATTTTCAAGGTAGTTTTTCTTTATCACCTCCAGGAAATCCCCACAATCTTAGAGCCTTCTATTGATGTACCTTATCCCAGACAATGACAGCCACCGAAACATCCCTCTGATCACGTTGGTGACAGTAATTATCCAGGAATTGGATACCAAGTCATTACCAATGAATGAGTTATTACAGGAAACTGTGTCCAATAATGAAGTTAATGGGAGATAATATGACAGTCATTAGATGGACATGGCTCTCTTCATTGTTGAAGAGAGAGGAACAGCTATCAAAGGCTGGCAACAGGCAGGAGGGATTAATCTATGTCAGCAGTGTTTATGACCTGCCTGGACTCTATTCTTGAGGCTGAGCTGTGATTGGACAGAGTATATCTCCTGTTGGAAGTTTGCATCAGCATCAAAAAAGAGCCTTGAATTTGTAAACTGCCCTGTGAGTCTCTGGCACTGAAGTCCAGACCTAGTGCCAGGCCCTGTGTGTGTGTGCACAGACCTAGTGCCAGGCCCTGTGTGTGTGTGCACAGACCTAGTGCCAGGCCCTGTATATATGTGCACAGACCTAGTGCCAGGCCCTGTGTGTGTGTGTGCACAGACCTAGTGCCAGGCCCTGTGTGTGTGTGCACAGACATCTGTTCTGCCTGAAACATGCTTCTCTCCATTCATCTACAAAGCTCTGTTTTGGTTGGTTTTTGTCAATTTGAAATGAATCTAGACATATCTAAGAAGAGGGAACAACAACTGAGAAAACCCTTCCATAAGGCTGACTTGTAGGCAAACTTAGGGGACATTTCAATTTGTGATTGGTGTGGAAGGCCCAGACCATTTTGGGTGGTGCAGTTCCTGAGCTGGTGGGACAGGATGGTGTAGGGGAGCAGGCTGATCAAGCCATGGAGTGCAAGCCCGTGAGCAGCAGCCCACCACGACCTTTGCTCTAGCTCCTGACTCTGGTTCCTGCCCTGATTTGATTCCCTGCCCTGACTTCTTTCAGTGATGGATTGAAATGTAGCAGTGGAAGACAAATAAACCCTTTCCTCCCCAAGCTGCTGATGAGCATGGTGTCTTCTCACAGCAAAATAAATCCTAACTAAGACAAGCTGTTTTCATCACTAACCCAAGTGTTACTTCTAATAATTTGCTCTAATATTTTTAATATAAAAATGTTACTCTAATAGTTTGACCTTTTCTGCATAGGATGCCCCTGCCTTATATGCCCCTGTTATTCCCAAACATTGTATTTCCTGCTGAGTGAATGTACTGCTGGTCTCTGTTCTGTTGAGGATTGTCTCAGAGGCAGGATTTGGAAGACTCCACCAGACTCCCTACAAATGTCTGTCTGATGAAGGAGACAATAAAGGAAGATGAAGAGATGGAAATAACGAAGAGAAAAGAACCAGTTTCCAAGTAAGACTCCACAGTGTGTGACTGACATCGAATCTCTTAATCCATCTCATCCTGAGCACATGAAGGATCACCCGCGTAGCTACCCGCTGCAAGGACTCAGGGACGGTGACAGACGCAAAGCCGATGTAGAACAGCACGGACGGTAAGATGAGAAGGGTGTAAACATGTAGGGATTTCATCTCCGTGCTGCACCAAATGGAGACCACAATCTTTTCACAAAGTATGAAACTATCATTCCCTGTGATCTCATGCCTCTCTGTGCTCTAGGGATGAGCGTGTGTGGGACGGAGACTCTGTAGGAGTCCAGAGCACACAGCTAACCACTGGCATCCTGTGCCTGAAGAGATTTCTTCCCCTTTAGTATCATTGATTATGGTTGGTAAGAAATAATTTGGGTGTGGGGGAGAAAATTAAACATTTTGCTAACACAGAGAAAGAAAAAATAAAGGGTGTGTTCTTCCCGTCAGGGCATTGTCTGTGGTGAGGTATACCTGGCAGGGGTTCCCATAAAACTGCTATGCTTCATTTTCAAGATGACTGACTATGCCCGGGAACTAAAGCTATCCTGTGATCTCCCATCAGGAGGAGGCTGAAGTGGTTCTGGAGGCTTAGAGGCAAAGACGGAAGTTTCACATCCTATCGACCATCCTCTCTCCCCCTAAAGCAGGAGCTTCCTGACAGCCAAGCCACATCAAGAATGAAACGAAAGTGTTATAAACTGCTCAGAAACTGAGAATATTTATATTGATGAGAGTGGAATATGGAGGCTGATGGCTGCTTATCGACTGGGCTTATGTGTTCAGGCTTCTTGAGAGAAAGGTGGAATATGTACAGAGAATTATGGTGAGAGTTGGCTCATGTAGTTATGAAGGCCAAAAACCTTAGGATCTGCAGCCAGTAACCTAAAGACCTAGAAGTACCCATTTGGAGTTTCTGTCCAAATTCAAATACTGGAGAACCATGAGTACTAAGTATTTAAGTTCCAGAACAAAATCCAGTAGGCTGAATACCAAAGAAAATCCAAGTTTTATATCAAAGTTTCGAGGCCAGTGAAGATCACTGCCCCAGCCCAGGCAGTCAGGATGAGGTGAAATGGCTGGTCTTATACAGCCTTCAGTCATGTTTAAGCCTTTAACCAACTGGAAAGCTCCCTCCCCTTCTGCTTATCTCACCAGCTCAAGTGTGAAAGTTTCCAAAACATCTGGCCAACTATCTGGGGACTGCTCTAATTGGCATATTAATTAACCAGGACTGCTCAACGGCCCTCATTTGGCCCCTCCTCCACACTAGGAACCCCAGAGCCCAGAGGCACAGGTTTCCCAGACATGACTGCACATGGTCTTTCTTCTGGAACACTGCACCAGGTGTTGTAGAGAGTTTAACTGTCAACTTGACAGAGTCTAGAGTCACTTGAGAGATGAGCCTCAGTTACAGATTGCTTAGCTCAGATTGCCTTGCAGACAGTCTGTGGAAGACCCAGCCACTGTGGGAGGCGCCATTCCCTGGGCAGGTGATGTTGAACTATGTAAAATGTTAGATGAGGATATAAGTTTGCCAACAGCATCCTCCATGATCCTGCCCTACTTCTGAAGCTGTGAAGCAAGTTTCTTGGCTGAAGGTAGTGTTTTATCAAATTCCAATCAGGCCAAGTTGGCTTCAAGGCCCTGGTTGGACTCCTGGTTAAACTGTGACCTGGAGTTGGACACCAAACAAACAATTTTCCCTCCAAAGTTACTTTTTATCAAGACTTGTGTCATAGCAACAGAAATGAAACCTGAATACCCAATGACACCTACTGCCTCAGAAAACTGCAGCTACTATGATATGGCCACTTAGGAGGCACTGTGGCCCATGAGCTCCTTGAAAATAGGAGGCACATCCCTTTCATCTCTTATGCTCCACTCCTCTTGATGTCTTTCATAACATCCAGAGCTTGGCACACAGTGAGTTCTGTCTTTACAGTTCCTTTCCCTCCTCCGGATGTACAACTCCTACAGCTGACTGAAGCACCAGCCATGGTTACATGGTTCCTCTTGCTGCTCTACCTTTGCCTAAGCTGTGCCCTGGAGTACTCTCCTCACACGTCCATACTTGTTTCTTCAATGTTTGCACAACCCTGTAGAGGAATATTAATTCAGAACATGGCTGCTCTGGCAAGCGATCACATCCAATGACCTTTTCGGTCTGTGTGATCTGACTGGAATATAAACAGGCCTTTAATCCAGGTCTTAGGTGAAGAAAAGCTTAAGTCTAGGAGTGGCGGTACATGCCTTTAATCCCAAGCAATGAAGGTAAAAGTTAGTTTGTAGAAGGAAGCACCCATGTTTGAAAGTGATGTCTAAGTGAGTGTCAGAAAAAGTGATACATCAGAGAAAGATTTGACAGAATAGGATACGCTCAACTCTCAGGAGAAGAGAGAGAAAAGGGAAGCTACATGGGGGGCAATGCAGAGAGGGGGCGGGGAAACAGATTTACCAGGACAGTAATAGAGAGATGAGTTGCAGAGAGAGAACTTACATGAAGAAAAAATGAGCCAGAGAATGATAAGAAGCCAGAAGATTAGAAAAGACTGCTGGAATTAGTTTCAGGCTCAGCAGGGCAATTCAGAGGCCACGGGAACAGCCAGATTGACTAAATCAGCTGGGAGAGGACAGAACAGCTCGGGGAACCAGCCAGCCCAGAGCTCAGTAAGAACAAATAAGGGTGCAGTAAGTCTCAGAGGCTGAAGACGTTCTAGGCCTAGGTTAGACTGTATGGAGCCTAGAAGCTTCCAGGACTAGGCCAAGATTAGCAGACAGAGGCAGTAATCTCACGAGATGACAATGGTAGCAGGCAAATAAAAGCTCCTCTTACACAGCCCAGCTTCAGTGTCCCCTGGTGACCACACAGTGTCCACTCTTTGTTATTTAGCAAGTGGCAGAGCGAAGGGTCCCATCTCCACTAAGCCCCACTTTCAGCTCTATCATGAGCATCAGATGTGTCCAGGCCAGGCTTATTCTTTTAGCTGGGCTACTTGACTTTTGCCCAGTGAGTTTGTTTTGTTATGAGTTCTAAGAACTCAAATAGTCACAGAGCCTAGTGACTACTCCTGAATACCAACTTCTACCAACGGACGGTGATATAATAAAGGGAGACCAGTGAAACCGGACATCGGGAAGACAGCATCTTCCTGCGGCCAGTGCAAAGCCTTTTAAGGAAAGCAATCTCTCTGGTCCTTACATAGGACCTTAGATGGACATTCTTACATAGAATCAACACAAGGTTCTTACAGAAGCAGTTAATTCAAGGCCGAAACGGCTCTGGCACCACAACTCTCAGATGACTAAGACAGTTTCAGAGTCAGTGTGTGAACTTTTGGCAAGACACTCCTGCGCTTGGGTGACCAGGTGTTGGTGTTCGCCCTCTGGAGGACTTCATACATGAGCCCCAGAGCTACTGCCGTGAGATGCATATTCTTAGAATAGTGCCAACGATTACAAAGTATATATTATTAATTTCTCAAACTATGAAAAACTGCCACTTACACCAAGCCACATACCAATATAACTTTAGCAGCAGATGCAGACATGATTCTGCTCAGACATGTCATCCTGTTGGGTGACCGGGGTACCTGTGACCCGACTTTGACTGTGCAGCCTGTTCAGACGACTGAGTGAGGGTTTGAAGTCAGACTGAGACTGCCTATTTGTAATGACTAGAGCGTTAATTAGAAGCAATTTGGAAAACATCTTAGTGACTATGCATGCGTTGAGTGTAACCAATTAAGCCAATGAAGCCAGATACTTAGGCAGCCAGGCAGCTGTTCACACAGGTCTCAGGCAAGAGGGAAGCTGAACAATGCCCACCCAGGACCTGGCAGTTCTGCGTCACCAAGCAGCATCCTCTCAGGGAGGCTCTCTCAGGCTATGCTGGTGGTAAGCAGAATAAAGCATGGAATAGGTTCTAAGACAGGAAGAAAACCCTCATTTTTTTTTCAAAATTAAACACATTTCTAGGAGTGCCGAAGCTATTATTGGCAATTATCTGACATCAATATACAGAAGCTGGTGCTGGAAAGGGGTTAATGATCTCTTAAACTAAATCAGCACATACTTAAACATATACTTAAGATGAAGACAAGGCAGTTAGAGGAATCATGCCAACACACCCAAGCTCACCCGAGATGGAACATTTTAGTGTAGTTCACAACCCACTCAGTTCCAGTGTGGGGAGAACAAGCGGCCATGAGGCAGCTCCCACACCAGAATTGTTGCACTACATCATCTTTACGAAGCTCACTGCTGGCTCCCCATACATCTCCATCTATCTAAGTTTTATCTCAACTACATTTCCATTTCTTTTATCTTATGGTTGATTTTAGTATAAATAATTAGTATCATATTGGACATCGTTTAGTTTCAAACATATTCTACTCGCACCCATATCTTGTGCACCTCTGTATCATTTGTTGATTTTTTAGTGTGAGCAAGCACTTCCTTTAAACGGGTTCAGTTAGGAAGTACATTAGGCTTTATGTAGGCATGGAATCTACATCAGCTTCCAGGCTCTGCAACTTTAACACACAGGCGGCCAGAGGTAATCGTAGGTAGACAAGTGCTGTTCTGTTCCAATAAAGTTGTCCTGGCAAAGACAGATGAAGGCAGGTTACAGTCACGGACAGCAGTTTGCCAGTGCCAGTCCTATAGGATCTGAAAGGAAGATGCCACTAGCAAAGAAACCTGTCTCCCCACTGTGTACTTCCACACTGCGTGCTCTGCCACTTCTGCTGTTCAGGCAGGGGGGAGTGGCCCACATGTGTGTTACACTAATAAGGATGCTTGCCTGTGGAAAGTCTATCACAGCACATGAGGCCAGATCATTTATCGCTAAAGGCTCCCGGTGGCTTTCTGTAGCATGTGCAACTTTGACTTCATCTACACCAGGAATCACTCTGACTTCTCATTCTTCTCTTCTTTCCCTAGGAAGCCAGAGAGCCTTCTGTTCTGTGACTTGTTCTTTATAACCCTCTTCCTAGAATGGTTCTCCCCATCTCTGTGCAGCATAATCCTTCCTTCAAAAGACTTCTGGGTTATACAACCTGATTCTTTTCCTGATAGTCCAGGCCTCCTTAGCTTCAAATATTTTCTTACAACTCACCACTGTTTAGTATTTTATACACACATATATGTCATATACGTGCATGTATTTAGTTACTTTCTCCTTCCCATTAGAACTCACACTTCTTAAGGGCAGTAATTTAATCTGTTTTGTTCAATGTAGTTTTTCCATTGTCTGAAACAGCGTCTACTCTAAGCATCTTCTTGCCTACGAGACATTAGAATGAATGCTAAAAAAAGAGGGGGAAAAAAAGGAAAAAACCAAGGTAATATTCCACTTAAAGATATACATACATATATATAATGTATTACATTTATAATGTATATATTTAATAGCTGGCAAGTCAGTTTTCTGCCCCATAAGAGGAGTCTCCAAATCTATTTTCCTCTTTGGCACCTCAGTGTCTGGTGTAGGTCAACACCTGGTCTTGTCCATGAGTCTTTCTATACTGCAAAAGGCTTGTGCTGTGAGGCCGAGCAAGGGGGAAATGGCTCGGCCCTCAACAGATCCCACGTAAGATGGGAAGGAATAGGATGAGACACCAGAATCAATAGAGACGCCCCTCTTTCCTTCCTGGCCTTAGAGTTGGAAAGAGAAGAGAAGGCTGACAAGAATACCACTAGGAGGGGCTTTTGTCCTTTTATTTCAGGGGGACAAGAGATGAATCTTGCTAACACACACCCTCCTACCAAACTGAGCTTAGCCAAGGAGAATGCCTGCGGTGTGATAAAGGGCAGCCCAGCATTTAGGATGATTGCTTCACGGGTAGCTATAGGTGATGAGTTGAGAAACAATAGTCCTTGCAAAGAAGCAAGGTGAGCCTACCCTGGGGCCTGGGAGTGACCTGGACGCAGTAAGATGGCAGTGAAGCCAAGACTCAGCTGCAATGCTGCCAGAGCCATGGGCTATATGTCTCTTCGTCATCCTTTCTAAGAAGCCAAGCAGAGGAGAATGCTGACCACTAGCTGTTGCAGGGGGAACAAGGGCAAGGGGGCTGTAGTAAAATTCCTCCTGCAGATCCCAGCAGTGCTCTTCCCTTTCTCCAGCATGTGGGAAGACTATACTCATTAATATGTTAATTTGGGTTTCTGTTGCTTGGTGAAACTCCATGCCTAAAAGCAGCTTGCGTGGAGGAAAGAGTTTATTTTAGCTTAAACTTTTGTATCATACCACATTATTGCCAGAAGTAGGGCAGCAACTCAAAGAGGGTAGGAACTTAGAGGTGGGAACTGAAGCAGAATCGATGAAAGAGTTTCTGCACCGCAAGGCTTGCTTTCTTACACACCCTGGACCAACATCCATGGGTGGTACTGCCCACTGTGAACTGGGACCTCCCACATCAATTGTCAATCAAGAAAAGGCAACTGGCCAATTAGTGGGAAAATTTTCTCAGTTGAGGTTCCCTTTCTCAAAAATGACTTGAGCTTTTGTCAAACTGACATAAAAACTATCCAGCCCAACTAGGTGAGGGCCACGTGACCAGGTCCTTGTAAGTAGAATATGAGCAGTATTGTAATGTGGGTGTCTACCACTCCAGGGTCGATCCAAAGACCCAGAAATCTCTCCCTCTCCTTCTCTCTCTCTCTTCTCTCTCTCTCTCTCTCTGTCTCTTTCTCTCTCTCTCTCCCTCTCTCCCTCTCTCTCTGTCTCTCTCTCTCTCCCTCTCTCTCTCTCCTTCTCTCTCTCTCTTCTCTCTCTCTCTCCTTCTCTCTCTCTCCTTCTCTCTCTCCTTCTCTCTCCTCTCTCTCTCTCTCTCTCTCTCTCTCACACACACACACACACATACACACATACACACACACACACACACACACACACACACACACACACACACACGTAGGAACTCCCACAAGGTCAGTCAGCCTAAACACCAAGCCTGTGCATAATTCTGGCACATTCTTTTTTCACAGCAAAGCACCCAGACTGTCTACTGAAGTAGAGTTTGCTTGGAAGTAGGAAAACGGCTTTGATCGTTAAGCAGCTGCTTACAGAAAGAGCCTTCTTTGCCACATGCACTGTGGGATGAAGAAGGGGTCGCTTCTCCTTAGGGTAAGCCCCTGGTGTGGGAGATGTTTGTTGGGGGAGATGGCATTCTGTATCCCAACTTAACACCATCAACAGGGACAAGCCGTACACCTCTCCCCCACACTCCTATATACCAAACTGAAACCCACCTTTTTCTAAAGACAGATTGTACATTACCTGGATGGATTATTTAACTTTTCAACTGCTAAAATTAGACTACAGATATATCGTACCAGCATTAAGTTCATTTATTTCACTCACAAAGTAGAAGTTAAGGAGAAAGATCAGATTAATTACAGACAAAAATAAAATCTCATATTTTATTCTTTTGCATATCTATGCTAGGTTGGAAGTTAAATTTGCAATCTGATTATGTAATTTTAGAGAAAGGGTTGGACAAAACTTCTAAGGCTGCAGTTCTTGCCTCTAATATATAAGTAGGTTGGACTTGGGGCAGCCCAGACAAAAGGAAATGTGTTCAGGAGCCATAAACACATACTTTGAAACATGGTTTGCTGTTTGTTCAGCTTCCTGTGAATCTATGACTTGGGGTAGGGAGGGCCATTTGTGAGTTTGAGCCATGTTTAGTTCATCTTCAATAGGGATGACACTCCCTGCTGTATACCAGGTGTTATGTCATATTTAAACCACCTAACCCAGGCCTGGCACAACATGCATGCATAATCACTTGCAGCTAAAAACAGATGGAGGCTCTTACTAAGACACACAACTGACCCAAATGCAGAGAATACATGGCTGAGGGATACCCAGCCCTCCTGATAGGCCTGCAGTGCAGCCAACCTGCAGGAGAAGAGGGAGGGAAGGAGTATAGATGAAAGAACGATAATAAAATTAAAATAAAACTATGAAAAAATTAATGCTCTAAAATGTTTTAAAATACTAAAAGCAGATAAAAAGAGAAGTAAGAAAATTTTAGGATGCAGTCAAAGCAGACTTTTGTACTCTAGACTCTGTCTCCTAAGGGATGCCACACTTTTATATACTTAAAAAGAAAATTCTTCCCCCTCTAGCAGGAGTCAGGCTCCTCCTCTCCCTCCTCTCCCCTCCTCCTCCCTCCCCCTAACACTATGAAACTGTACCTATGTGCTCTTGAATCTACAAAAATTACCAGATCCAACTCAGAATATTTGACATATTCTTGCCTCCTTCTAAGTGACCATCCCACAAACACTGCTGCACGTCCCTAAGACCCATCTCCAATCCTTAAAAGGCCTTTTTCCCTGAATGCAATGTGACCCCACTTCACTCCTCAAAGCGACTAATATCACTAAAGATTGAATGCAGACAATGGGTGACCACAGCATAGGATACTGAGAAGGGAAGTCATCTGTTCTTTCTGGCTGGTCTTGAGCTACTCAGCCAGGAAGTATAATATGTTATTCCTTGCATATCAAGAACCACTTATTTCTGAAATAGCAAGCTCGTTTGAAGTCCTATAGGAGTTGGTTGGGAATTGCTGCCAGGAACCTCTGGGGACTGGGCTTGTCTCACAAGGTGTAGCTCTTCCTCTTCTGGATCCAGCCTTTACTTTTTCTTTCCTTCCAATTCAAACCATTGCTCATCATGCCAAAAGCTCTGTCCCCTCATATCAACTTTTTAAAGACCTTACCCTTGCAGCTAGACTTGGCTTGACAGGTTCCACACCACATTAACAGATTCTGTTGCAAACGACTATGCATCCATAGGCACAGGCATGTCCCTCCACAGTACTTTCACTGTCACCCAGGGTTTGACCCCAGTGCACACTCATCAAAAAACTTGTTATTGTCCTGTGATCTAAGTCACTAACTTTCCAAGACAAGATCCACCAGCAACTTGAGAAACGGACAGAAACAGCCATTCTGTACACAGCTGCTCCACACGCTTCTTACCATCGGTGAGCAGGAGTTGCTCATATTCTTCAGCATGTTGTAATCTTTCTAATACCATAAAACGTTCCCTCTCCACAACATCCTTCTAGTATTTGGTTATTAAGAAATCTATGATAAGAAGTGACTATGAATTCAGCTACACCTTCATATGACCTTACAAAACCTAGTAGTGTATATATGAATGCATGTGTTTTTATATGCATTAACATAAATATATATCTGTATGCACTATGTACGCATATATATTTGTATGTGTGCACTGGCATACATGTGTATCTATTAGTATGCATGTGTGTATGTGCATATTTGCAACTAAGGTGTATAGATAACAGCAAGGCACACCAACAGTGCTAAACACTGCTAGAAATGAACCTCCTGTCTTCCCCGGTGACCACCACTCACAAGTAGATCTACCTTTAACACAAGATACCAGAAGAGTGCCAAGAACCTACACTTAACTAACAGTGCCACTTAGCTTCCCTTCACTTTATAGTCAACATCTGATGCTTTCTTCCTCACTTAGGCTGCGTAAAATCTCTCCCACCTATCAATTTTACTATTCTTTCCTGTCTTCTCAAAACACTGCATGACTCTCTAAGCATATGTAGCAGGAATACAAAGACCACACTTATTGCACTTTAATCTATAAAGCAGGAGCTGCCTTGTACTATCATTCATCTTCCCATGGTCAGGGGGAAGACTGGAAGAGTGGCTGTGGGACTCCATTATATCATGAGAACAAGCTTGGACCCACTGGCTACAGGGGTTCATAATGCTAAAATCTTGTGCAGTGTGTACGATCTTTGCCAGGCACTATTTGTATTGTACCAAAGGAGATACTGAGACTGAAACTTGAGCTTGAATCAGTGGCTTCAACTCCAGTGCTGCCTGTACCCAACCCAATGCAACTGTCTCAGTGGTGTAAAGGAGAGCAGACTGTGGGCATTTGTCAAATTTATGAAGTTTTTGTTAGCACTCTCATGATTAATGGAGAATGTTCTACAAGATCAGCTGAGAAGATTCTGCCACTCAGGAAAACAACATCAAAGTAGACCTGGGTTCCAGCTGGGCTACTCAGGACAAAGATTTGTCGCTCTTCTTGATTATGCCAATAACTTTAATGTAGCACTCACAGTGATTAAGATCTCAGGCCCTGGAGTCAGACTACCTAAATTCCTATTCTGATACCCCTTATGATGAGCTGGAAAAGTGTTTTCACTTACATGTTTTCTGGGAGGATAATTGTGTCAGAACTAACAGAAAAGAGAATAGAAGATGAAAAGATAGATGGATGGGTGGATGATGGATGGATGGATGGATGGATGGACGGATGGATATCAAAGTGCACTTGCATTGCATATATACCCATTTGCCACCTCAAAACAAAACATCAAGTAAAAATATCTAGAGTTTAAAAACAGATAACACCAATTGTCAGCACTTACAGTATCTGGCAGGTCTCATTGGCCCATCCATCTGTTTTCCACCACCTAAAACACTCACTATTCCACCTTATGGAGTCATTGCAACTCATGTGTGTACAGCCCAAACTTTAATGATGTTCATTTTTAGCTGTACTAGCTCCTTTATGAGAAATATGTGGTAAAGTGAGTATGAAAGACCGGTTGATAGAATTTTAAAGTCTGACTTGGACTCACAATAGCAGATGATCTTCTACAAATTTAACCAAAATGCATGACATTTGTGAAGACGCTGGAGAGAAAAACCTCATGAGAAAAACATTGCTCTTTGCCATTTAAAAATACCAAAATGAGCGCGTTACCTAAGCACTTACATTGGACTTGAACTATTCTCTCCGAATGGGTAATGTGTGGCATGAATTACAAATGAGGACATTACAAAATGCTATACCCTGAGTCAGCTATGGCTGAGCATGAATAAGCAACCTCAAGTAAGTGACGATCTAGAGAAAAGCCTGACGTCCTACTGAGGGTGGATCTGATGGGTGAGCGAGGAAGGGCTAGTCCAGCTGTCTTCCATGCTATGGGAGGAGAAGAAGTGTGGAGGGTGGCAATGGTTTTCTTCACACGATTTCCCACTGAAATATGTAACGTTCTGGAGAGAACTCAAGAAGAAAAGAGCATAACAGACTGGTCTCCACACTAAGCTCCAGACCCTAGTTCACAGAAAATTATGGCTTAATGACTTTCCACTAATTAGCTCTTCTAAATGGGAAAAAAAATCTCTAAATTTGGAGGCTTCAGTGCCTTACTAATTTCAGGATACAGAGTAGGTGAATCTTCATCCTTTGTAGGAGTTAATTGGTGACCATCTAAGAAACTAAAGGAGACTCTAGTTTAGCTCCTTAGGGCTGCTATGGGGAACCAGTACTAACTAATACTATAAAACAACAGAAATGTACTCTTACATATCTCTGGAGGCTAAAAATATGAGATAAATCTCCAGGTCAAGATATTCCTAAATGCTCCTAAGACTCCTGGGGCTTCCAGGTAACCCTTGGCTTATAAAATCATCTCTCATCTCTGTTTTCCCGTTTTCTGAGGTTTTCTTCCCTCTATCTCTCTATGTATTTTTTTTTCTTCCTATAAGGGCACAAGTAATAGGACTTGGAGACTACACAAAATTTAATATGACTTCATCTAATTAATTCACATGCAAAAACTCTATTTTCAAATTAGGTCACATGAATATTTGTGCAATACCACTGAACTCAGTTCAGCTGTCATGAGCAAACGTGCAAGGACTAAATGTCAGGTTCAGAAGTGCCCGTTCAGCTTCTACTTCTGCCTCAGATACCAGGCATAACCAGTGCAAACCTCGGTGCCCACTGTAGACCCTTCACCCACATCTTATTGCCGCAGGCCTTGGTACTTTCTGTGGATCAGGCACAGCGTTGCAAAGGCCACATTTTTGGAAGGAGAATAAAATTTACTTTGAATGCATGCTCCATTGAACAAGCATCTAAGGAGACAGCCCACGCTTCCCACTTCCCAGAGGGCTGGCCTCAACTGTGGTAAAACACTTGGAGGAAGCTGCAGAGCTACAGAACCATGACCTCCCATTAGATGCGCTGGTGGAAAACATGACACAGAGAGATAAGGAGCAAGGAGACTGCAGGGGTGCGCACCTCTGGGGCAGCAGCTCAGACTCACAGCTGCTCAAATGACACAGACTGCAGGCCCAAGGAAATGCATCTTTTCTACTGGTGACCAAGCAACTGCAGTAACCCAGAAATAGGTGGCAGGGCAGCTCAAGGACTGTCTCCAGAGAGAGGACAGGCTCAAGAGCTCTGACTTTCCCATGAAAGTCAGAAATTAAGGTTTCTCCAATTATTATAGGAGGACACATGAAACTGATGCTGTGGTGTGACACTGGGGAGAGTGTGGAGTATTGTGCATTGCTCTGTAAACTGTTCCTAGGACACACAACAAACATTTGTTTACCCCAGATAAGGCACCAACAACAGACAAAACAATAAATTTCCCAGGGTTACTTACAGAGCACGGATGAAGAGTTGTTTACAGGTATGTGAGTGTCCCCTAAACCGCTGCATTGCTGCAAAGCCCCACCCCCAAACGATGGCCTTGTGAGAGTTGCACCAGGAAGTCCCACTTCTCGCTGACTTTCTATTTCCTGTGTACCCTAGCATATTCCATGATCACTTGCAACGAGGGTGATGGGCAGAAAGGGGGAGGAGTTGGAATCCCAGGTGAAGCTCTTGTAACCTTTCCTCCTTCCTCTACTACTCCTCCTTCGCCGTCACTACAGACCTGGCAACCACTGTCTCGTTCTTCTCATTAGTAGCCATGCCTACAAGGTCAAGTTCATCTCTACTCCAAGATGGCATCGTGTTCTACCCAGAGGAAACCATGACACACAAATGTTCATCTGGCATTTTTGTCAGCAAGGGTCTTCTGTTAGTTGCTTTTACGTCATTATAACCACAATGCCTAGAAGAAATGATATAACGGAAGAACTCTCTGCTTTGTTCATGGTTGAGAAGATTGCAGTCCATCACAGAAGAGAAAGAAAACTGGTCCATCTCAGTTTTTGATGGAAAGAGGGCATGGTGGGAACCAGCGTAGACTTCCCAGGCCCACCGCACTGCCCTGTTCCACTGGGCAGGTCTCATTAGTTAGGAGAGTCTCCAGCTGGAACTCTATTTCTCTTAAAAATCAGGCCACACCCCCTTGTAGGCTACCCTTCTCCACACGGACGATAAGCAGCTGCTGAGGTCTTGCAAACTCTCTCCCCTTGCAGCTACAAGCCCAGTTCTTTCTAATACTCAGGCCCAAGACAACCTTGAATTATAACTTAGTGCCTACCTACCCTGTGGCTCCTGGTTTATAGGCTAGGTCACATCATACGGAACTTTCTTCAACCCTCTGGAAACCTATGAAATCAAGGAATTCCCTTTGTCCTTTGGAATTAAAGACCTATCCCTTCCTTCAGGGACCCTGTCTGATGTCGCTGTCATCTTTCTCTCATAATGAAGTGACCTGAAGGCTTGCTCTTTTGCTCCGGGGCCTCACCATGGCCATCTGTGGCTGTGGCACTGTAACTCTCCTAATGAGGTTCTTCTGACAGGAATTCATCTTGGCTTCCTTTTACAGAGTCATTACAATGCCCTCTATTATTTATCTAATAGACCTCACCTCCTAAAGGTTGCACAGACTTGAAAAATACCACTGCTACCTGGGAAACAGGCATTCCAACCCTGAGACTACAGGGCTGCCTTAGTTAGGTTTTCTATTGTGATGAAACACCATGACTGAAAGCAAATTGGAGAGGAAAGGGTTTATTTGGCTTACACTTCCACATTATAGTTCATCACTGAAGTAAGTCGGAAGAGGAGCTCAAACAAGAGATGATGCAGAGGCCACAGAGGGTACTGCTCACTGCCTTGCTCCTCATGGCTTGCTCAGCCTGCTTCCTTACAGAACCCAGGACCATCTTCCCAGGGGTGGCCCCACCCACAGTGGGTTGAGCCATTCCCCATCAATCACTAATAAAGAAAATGCCTTACAGCTGGATCTAATGGAGACGTTTTTACAATTAAGGGTCATTCCTTTCAGATAATTCTAGCCTGTGTCAAGTTGGCATATGATAGCCATCACAAGGGCCAGTTCAGATTCAGACCATATCAGATCAAAACGTTTCAATACTCAGAGGGACCTCTTCCCTGAGTATTAACCTTCAAATGACTAATAAGTATTGGGTTGTAATTTCCTTTCCAGAGCTTTCATTTTATGATATTCCAGATGTCATGATAGAGATTAGATATGAATAAATTCATTATTTATTACTTTAGAACAAAGATCAGACATTCAAAGATCTCAGGTCCTTACCCTACTTTATCAGCCCATATACCTGACTGGCACCAAACTGCAGTGGAGGCATAACTGCACCCCCCACCCCCATGCCTGCTTTTCTATGGAAAACCATTCCTCATGGAGCAGACACTCACATTGTGAGTTGCAGAAGCCAGCATTTCCTAAAACCTTTGCAGACTGGTGCAAGAGAGCCAGATGGCTGATCCACTGTAAAACTGCAGTACTGGATCTTTATCTGGTAGAAATTATTACCACACTGCCCAGTTCCATGTAGTTCATCAGTGTTCTATTGAAATAGCTCTCTGAGTAATCTCTGTGAGGGAAAAGGACCAATCCAATCAGGAGGAAGCCATTTACCACACACACAACTTGTTTGTATATAAATTAAGGCAAAAAAAAAAAAAAGACATTTTAAAATAGTAAGAAAAGCAAAACAAAAAATAATATACCCTCCTTGCCAAAGAGAATAAAGCAAGAGAAACACATGACATATTCACTTTCTGGCCCTTTGCAGAAAGTGTAATAAAGGAAAATAGATATATCACAACTCGGCTCAGTTCAAGCATCTGTGTCTGAATGTTCTGCCTCCTCTCAGATGGTGACCAAGAGCTTCAATCTCTTCCTCCATCAGCACAGACTGGGAGGGCTGGGAGACGGCTCAGTGGGAAAGAGTGTTTGTTGTACAAGCATGAAAGCCCAAGCTTAAATCTCCAGCTCCCACACAAAAAGCTGCTCATGGTTGCAATTGCCTGTAACGGCAGAGACAGGCAGATCCCAAGAGCTCACTGGCGGGACAGGCTAGCCAAAACAGCAAGCTCTCAGTTCATAAAGAGACCCTGTCTCAAGGCATTAACACGGAAAGCCGTAGAGGATGACTCCTGATGCCCTGCTTTTGCCTCCACATGTGAGCACACAGGTGAATGCACACAGTTCCTTGTGAGTTGTAAGAATCACACAACCATCATGCTTTTAAGCAGCTTAATAGACAAGTGCCTAGCAGAAAGAGTTCTCAATGAATTCCAACACTATTCAAAATCTATTTCATAAAGGAATTTACCATAAGAAAACTAGCCTCAGAGAAGTTCTTTAACTTATCAAAAGTCACTGTCTCCTGGGTTATAACACCTATCACAGTGTGGACCTAATATGTGATTTGTTATGCATTCAGGATGTGTTCCTTCGCTCATTCAGCAAACACTGAGTGAGGCTTTGGAGATGAGAGAGCCAGACCAGCCCTTCCTTAGAGAGTATGCAGACTGCGACAAGTGTCAAATATAACATGCTACAGACACTGAACCACATCTTCCTAGGAAATGGGGAGGAAACAGCCACTCTAGGAGAAGGAAATGCTCAGTAAGCAGAGGAAGTTCTAAGAGATTGACACAAGTAATGAGTGAGGGTAACAGAGCCTATGGGATTATGATGTCAGCAAGTTTTTAGGGTTCCCAGGATCACAGATTCAATAACTTCTATAAGAGAGACAGTATGTAGAACTAAGTCTCTCTCTCTCTCTCTCTCTCTCTCTCTCTCTCTCTCTCTCTCTCTCTCTCTGTGTGTGTGTGTGTGTGTGTGTGTGTGTGTTTGTGTGTTTGTGTATATATTTGTGTTTGTGTTTGTGTGTGTGTGTGTTGCGAGCATGCACCATGGACAAAGCCCTACAGTGGTCAGTAGATAAAATAACATTTAACAAATAGAAAATATACATATCTATGTTAAAACCCTATAACCAGGTCCCTAAGTCCTTGAGATGAGCGGGACAGCCCTTTCCTGGCCACCAGCACACAGAGCTGATCACTCTCTCCTTCACCCTCAGCATGCCTACTTCAGGCACAGAACCCTACCAGTATTCCTCGCCTCAGCTCACTCTGCCTGTCCTTTCACTGCATCCCATCTCTTGCCTCACTCGCACTTTCTCATAACCCTACCATCCTGTCAGTCATCCACTCCAATATGGATGCCTTGCTTCCTGAGGATGGTGCTCTCCCCATTTCTCACAGCTCTTTGTTTAGTGGTCCTAGGCCCGACATCATGAGCAGAGCAGGAGAGTTTGAGCCAACTCTTTCACTTCTCTGTACTTCAGTTTCCTGATGTATTGCACGCCAGTAGGTTACCCCTCAAAGGCTTATTAGAGAAATTAAACAAAGCAGCTAGAAGCACTGTACCACTCTGAGTGTTCCACAAGCAGGAAGTGAATTTTTAAAACGGCATCCATTTTTTAAAATTATACCTCCCTATTGTATTGTTCATCACTATTTTAATTGAATAAATAACTGCATAATTATTTAACTCCTGATATCTCCAACTGAATGCAAAGGACTGAATACGTAGGTTAGGCTCCTGCATTGTGTGTGAGAGTCAAGTAGGAACTGAGCCATCAAGGAGTACTTGTGTAGAAAAGTAGACAAGAATACCATCGGGTCTGGAAAGAGAATGATGGACATGATGCCCCATCGGGACCAGACTAAGGAGGAAGTGAAGTTGGAAGGATGCTTGGTAACTTTGAAGAGCAACGTAGCACGAAAAGCAGCAAGTTCAAATACTAGAAGTATCCATCACAGACTTTATTCAAAGGAAGAAAGAAACACATTTTTGCAATAATAATAATATGATGGTAGAAGTAAGGCAATTGAAGGACACACACATCCTCACCCACACATCTCCGTAAAACAGGAAACGGAGTCTCTGAAGTCTGTCAAGCCATGTGTACCTTGCTTGCATGTATCCATCTTGGCAGACTTAGAAAGTGCTTCATTTCTTCAATTCTAAAATGAAGGTGAGACTTCCTTGCCAAGGTTTGATGAATAAATTAAAATACCCATATAATGTTTTCATACATAGTAAACATTTGATGAATAGTACCAGTACTGTCCTTTAGTAGGATGGTGATTATTCATGCATAAAATGTACATTTCAATGTGATTATGCACAAACCAGTCAATTACTAAGAGACACTGCTGTGGTTTTTTTTTCCCTGAAAGGATCTTATGCTAAAGGCATGCCTGTCATACGGCATGAAGTTATGGAGCAGTGACCCCTACATACACACATACACACACATAAAAACACACACACACACACACATCTGTTAACTGCATACTTCCTTTACTATGTCAGCTTTGATGACTCACACTAATGATGCTACACAGCTGGTTCCAGGGACAAAACTTTATTCTGGTTGCAGGACCCCAGATGCCTTTTGGGACAAATACCAGAAGAAAAGTCCTATCACTCATTCTAGAGAAAATAACTGAAAAGAAGGCCTTGAAAGGCTACGGGATGTTAAGGTCTGAGGTTGGCCAAGATGGCGCCATCACCAGTGCATTGTAAAACCTGGTCCCTTTGGGGCGTCTTATCCATCACTGTCTTTCCAGATCTCTCCGTATTCTTGGTGAAGTAAATTCAATTTTCTTCCCAAGTACTCATCAATGGCTTAGTTCCTCCTGTGCCCTCAGAACAAAATGCCAAGACAGAATGCCCCACGTGCTCAGACTGTTGAATTCAGTTGGAGATATTAGGTGTCAAAGAATTAATTATACAATTATTTATCCAATTATGACAGTAATAAATGCTACAACTGGGAGATACTACTAAAAGAAAATCTTGGCTGCACTGCTTACCAGTTTATATGACCTTGACTTAGTTAATTTATTTGAGCTTTATTTTCTTTATCTGTAGAATGGGGTTAATACCCACCACAGAAGATTACTGGGAACAGGAAATGAAATGATGCGTGCATCCCACAGTGCTGAGTGTCCGGTGTGCACTACAGGTTAATAGAGGGCAGGCATGTCATTTTCATCTATTTGCAAACCTCTCATGCTGATGAGGAGTGAGACATAAGAGGTTAAAATCTGTACACGGGGCCATTGGAATTTGCAAGAACTTTGGTAATAGACATCAAACCTTGGCCTTCAGAGCAGAAAGAATGAGACACCATCACAAACCCACACAGGAAGTGGTCCAAGATATTTCAGAGATAATTTGAATTCCCCAGGCTTGCTGTACCCCTCTTTTCTCTTAACATTTAGGAAAGTCTTTCCAAAGATCCATTTTATCTCTCAATGAAGACAGAAACCCCAAGGAAGGAATTTGGGCCTATCTTGGCCAAAGTAGGAATTCAGAGCAAGCTGCCTGCGTGGGCCTGTTTCCTTCGACATTCCAAAGCAAGAGTTGTCAAATATGGGGCAGCACTTGGTCTGAGGTTCTCTCACATGGACCCTCATCAGCGATAATGGTCAGGGTTAAGTTTAAACTTACTAGACAGAGCTATCTGCACCTTTCCAGCTCCCTTCTGAAAGCAAAGTTCAGAGTTATGGTTTATGAAAGATTGAGACTCAAATCTGCCAAGGTCTTGTCTCATCCCTTCTCATCCTTGGGAGAGTAAAATTAATAAAAAGAAGGGTCTAGCCTGCTGTCTGCAAGAGGCAGAATAGGTGCCACTCAGTCATATTCTCTCTCTCTCTCTCTCTCTCTCTCTCTCTCTCTCTCTCTCTCTCTGTGTGTGTGTGTGTGTGTGTGTGTGTGTGTGTGTGTGTGTGTTTTATTAGGGGTGTCAAGCCTCAAAATGCAACCGCATCTCCCTGAAACACTAACCTCAGGTTCATTATCCAGTCCTCCATCGAGGCTGCCTCTGCAGTGGCCCACTAGCCAGAGCTGTTTCTCAGTTGCTGGAAGACAGCGCAGCCAGAACCTCAGGCAACACATCATGACTACCTCTGCCTAGTCCACAGGATTAATTTCACTTTACTTAGAAGTATGGAGAAGGACATTTTCAGCAGATCAAAGGAATAAGGCATGAATAAAAGAATGTCTGTGACAGGGCAAAAGCAGGTAACACACAGAAAGACAAGCTGTCTCCTGAGATGTGTTTGTGTTTGGTGTTTGGGGAAAGTACAGCCTCCACTCAGCTCTGGGAGAGGTAAAGTTTGCAGATAGAACTTGTATTCTAGAAGTTGGAACAATGCTACCAGGGTCAGCTCTATAGAAAAGTCCCTGAAGGCTTGTTTGCCAGTCTGTGGCTCTCTTCAGAGCTGGAAAGTTCCTAAACTTAAGTCAAGGTGGTGAGGAAGTTAGGTCATTAGAAGTATGCTCTTGAAGAGGATATTGGGACCCTCCCCTTTTTTTATTACTTCCTTGCCACCCGGTCAATGGTTTTTTTCCCTATAACAAGGTTCTCATGGTCTTCTCTCCTCACTGCAATCCCAAGGGGAAGAGGACCAGGAGACCACGTGAAATCTCTGAGACCATGAGTTAGCCACCATAAGACTTTCATCATAAGGTATGAATTGATTTCTTAGATATTTTGTTATAGAAACAGAAAACTGAACAACACAAACAATCTCTCTATCATGAAATGGAAGTCCTTCACTGCAGGGACAGTGAGTTGGACGTTCCATTAGTCAGAAGAATTTGAATTATGTAAAAATTCTGACATAGCAAAGGGAGTTAGAAGCAAAAGGGAAACCCCCCACATAAAAATCAGACCCAGAAAGACATGTACTGGAGCCCTGTGGGATCACTAGCAGAGAGCGGCCAATCTTCTTAAAGCATGAGAGCATGAAAGCCTCTCTCATACTTTGTATCCTCATCCAAAATGGAATTAATAAGCTTGGTATACTAAGCTTGGTGTATACCTTTAATTCCAGCACTCAGAAGGCAGAGGCAGGTAGATCCTTGTGAGTTTGAAGCCAGTCTGGTCTACACAGTTATTTCCAGGTCACCCAGAGTTACATGCTGAGACCCTGTTTCAAAACACAAACAAAAAAATAGAATTAATAATGCTTGTCTTGCCAGTTTGTTTTGCAGATGAAATACTAAATAGTCCTGTGGAGCAATACTCATAGTTGGGAAGTTTCTAGACTTAAGTCAATTTTAAACATTCTAAATAAAATTTTGATAAACTACTTAAAATACTGTGGCAGAGCCTTTGGGAGACAACAGGAAAATAAAAACATGTCCAGTGCTCAGTGGCTCTCTGGGAAAAGTCTAAGCATCCTTTTGAATGTATATGGCACCTTTTAAAGCCTCTCTCTCTCTCTCTCTAGTGTATGCTTTAAT